>NC_090440.1:739350723-739653754 GCF_031143425.1 Pleurodeles waltl | reverse complement strand
AATTGTTTCAGGCTGTCACTAGTAGAAGCCGAACACGGAAGATTAAGTATAAAATGAGCAACTGTGTTCTGAATTAACTGAAGCTTCTTAAGTGATGCCTTGTCCATATTAAGCATTAAGGCATTACAATAGTCCAATTTTGACATGACCAATGATAGAATGACTGTAACTTTCCATTCCCCTTGTAAGTAAAATTATCTCACCTGATATATTCTGACTCTATAGGGATTAGAATTTATTGCATCTGATACATAGGACCAAATTACAATTAATGTCCTCAACATGTGGGGCAACATATGATCTTTGAGGTAATAGCACTAAATTTCAGATGACCAGTTATTTACTGGACATTTTCCACTGACTAAATTTCATCAGGCTTGACTTTCTGCATTTTTTCTAGGAATAAATATTACGGTTGCAGTGCTTATTGTGAATATTATAATTACAATATGTATAGTAGCAGGAGTTATTGCACATGTTGCAATTAATCAAGCTGATAATATTCGAGGCTTCAGTAGTGAATACACTGATTACGTCCAAAATCACACAGATCGGATAAGAATCCAAGTAAAATTACAAACATATATGTCAAAGTGTGGTATGATCATCCAAGTTCTCTAAAAATGAATAATGGTTTATAGTAGGGGAATAAAAGTTCCTGCACTGTCATCACACTAATCTAAAAAGAATAATACAATATTGTACACATATGGCAGCTCTCACGCTGTGACAGGAAAGTATTGCGCATTTTGAGAACTATTGCACTGCAAGCAAGAATCCCTGTAAATGTGGTCCTGCTATTAGTATATAGTAGTAACACTAAAATCAAAGTGAGAGTGAGTTTAATGCAGACTCTCATTGAGTAATCATTTTACAGTTGCCTTTACAGCCCATCAAGCCATTTGGTACTTAGCAGCCTCTTGCAAAACATCTATTTATGGTGGAATGTATGCTTTAGAAGTACATAGCTCCAGTAACCTATAGCCTTGCAACCAAAACGTTCTCATGTCACAACATACAAAAGATGCCATGCAACTTCCAAATGTCTGTAAGTTGCAATGTACACTTTGCGACATATGATGATCACAAGAAAAGGAGGTTTGAAATAGGATCTAGCCCTTCCTGGCAATTCGGTATTGAGTGCATCAATAGTCTGTAACTATAATTCATGTCTCAAACCATTAATTGGATACCAACACCAAAAACTCCCAAAGTAGAAGGGGTCCCCCAGGAACAGTTTCCAGTTTGTGAATAAAGGCTGTCAGCATTGGGTTATGTAGACAATAGTACTTGGTAACACTGCTTGCTTACTCCATGACTTTCACAGAATGCCTGGCTTTTTTTAAGAACCCACGACCCAGTGCTTCATTTGTAAAAGAATGAGTACCAGTGTCTAAAGCTCTGCTTAGAATCCTGCTGCCAGTGAAATTAAATGTTGGTGCACCAAATACCAGAGCTATGTATTCTTAGATCCGCCTCATGTCTCTCTAATCCGACACTGACTGCCCATTTACCTTACTCTCGCCTGCCCCTGCTTTCTCCTTTTGTGACACTTTTTCTGTCTTTCTCTTCCTCTGTCTTCCGCTTTCTGTGATTTTCCTTTTTTTGCTCTTGGTATATGTCTGATGCAGAAAAACAGGTGGCAATCCCCCAAAACTGAGCACCAGCAGCCACAACTGACAACTGGGTCAACTTAAGCACTGCCTTGATGCTTTAGGACTATGGACTGTGTAGGAAGTTGGCTCTGTATGCACTATTTCAAAGTAAGGAATAGTATGCACAGAGTCCAAGGGTTCCCCTTAGAGGTAAGATAGTGGCAAAAAGAGATAATACTAATGCTCTATTTTGTGGTAGTGTGGTCGAGCAGTAGGCTTATCAAAGGAGTAGTGTTAAGCATTTGTTGTACATACACAAGCAATAAATGAGGAACGCACACTCAAAGACAATTCCAGGCCAATTGTTTTTTGTATAGAAAAATATATTTTCTTAGTTTATTTTAAGAACCACAGGTTCAAGATTTACATGTAATACTTCAAATGAAATGTATTGCGGGTAGGTACTTTAGGAACTTTGAATTAGCAAAATAGCATATACAGTTTTCACATAAATCACATATAGCTATTTTAAAACTAGACACTGCAATTTTAAACAGTTCCTGGGGGGAGTAAGAGTTTGTTAGTTTTTGCAGGTAAGTAAACCACCCACGGGGTTCAAGTTTGGGTCCAAGGTAGCCCACCGTTGGGGGTTCAGAGCAACCCCAAAGTTACCACACCAGCAGCTCAGGGCCAGTCAGGTGCAGAGGTCAAAGTGGTGCCCAAAACGCATAGGCTTCAATGGAGAAGGGGGTGCCCCGGTTCCAGTCTGCCAGCAGGTAAGTACCCGCGTCTTCGGAGGGCAGACCAGGGGGGGTTTTGTAGGGCACCGGGGGGGACACAAGTCCACACAGAAAGTACACCCTCAGCAGCACGGGCGGCCGGGTGCAGTGTGCAAACAAGCGTCGGGTTTGTAATAGGTTTCAATGGGAGACCAAGGGGTCTCTTCAGCGATGCAGGCAGGCAAGGGGGGGCTCCTTGGGGTAGCCACCACCTGGGCAAGGGAGAGGGCCACCTGGGGGTCGCTCCTGCACTGGAGGTCGGATTCTTCAGGCCCTGGGGGCTGCGGGTGCAGAGTCTTTACCAGGCGTCGGATCTTAGAAGCAGGCAGTCGCGGTCAGGTGGAGCCTCGGGATTCCCTCTGCAGGCGTCGCTGTGGGGGCTCAGGAGGGGCAACTCTGGCTACTCACGGTCTCGCAGTCGCCGGGGAGTCCTCCCTGAAGTGATTGTTCTCCACAAGTCGAGCCGGGGGCGTCGGGTGCAGAGTGTCAAGTCTCACGCTTCCGGCGGGAAACGCAAGTTGTTTCAAAGTTGCTTCTTTGTAGCAAAGTCGCAGTCTTGGGTGAACAGAGCCGCTGTCCTCTGGAGTTCTTGGTCCTTCTAGATGCAGGGCAGTCCTCTGAGGCTTCAGAGGTCGCTGGTCCCTGGGGAGAGCATCGCTGGAGCAGTGTCTTTAGAAGTGGGGAGACAGGCCGGTAGAGCTGGGGCCAAAGCAGTTGGTGTCTCCGTCCTCTCTGCAGGGTTTTTCAGCTTAGCAGTCCTCTTCTTCTTAGGATGCAGGAATCTATCTTGCTGTGTTCTGGGAGCCCCTAAATACTCGATTTAGGGGTGTCTTTAGGTCTGGGGGGTTAGTAGCCAATGGCTACTAGCCCTGAGGGTGGGTACACCCTCTTTGTGCCTCCTCCCTGAGGGGAGGGGGGCACATCCCTAATCCTATTGGGGGAATCCTCCATCTGCAAGATGGAGGATTTCTAAAAGTTAGAGTCACCTTAGCTCAGGGCACCTTAGGGGCTGTCCTGACTGGCCAGTGACTCCTCCTTGTTTTTCTCATTATCTCCTCCGGCCTTGCTGCCAAAAGTGGGGCCGTGGCCGGAGGGGGCGGGCAACTCCACTAGCTGGAGTGCCCTGTGGTGCTGTAACAAAGGGAGTGAGCCTTTGAGGCTCACCGCCAGGTGTTACAGTTCCTGCAGGGGGAGGAGTGAAGCACCTCCACCCAGTACAGGCTTTGTTACTAGCCACAAAGTGACAAAGGCACTCTCCCCATTTGGCCAGCAACATGTCTGGTGTGTGGCAGGCTGCTAAAACTAGTCAGCCTACACGGATAGTCGGTTAAGGTTTCAGGGGGCACCTCTGGGGTGTATGTTACAATAAAATGCACACTGGCATCAGTGTGCATTTATTGTACTGAGAAGTTTGATACCAAACTTCACAGTTTTCAGTGTAGCCATTATGGTGCTGTGGAGTTCGTGCATGACAGACTCCCAGACCATATACTCTTATGGCTACCCTGCACTTACAATGTCTAAGGTTTTGCTTAGACACTGTAGGGGCACAGTGCTCATGCACTTGTGCCCTCACCTATGGCATAGTGCACCCTGCCTTAGGGCTGTAAGGCCTGCTAGAGGGATGACTTATCTATACTTCATAGGCAGTGTGAGGTTGGCATGGCACCCTGAGGGGAGTGCCATGTCGACTTAGTCGTTTTGTCCTCACTAGCACACACAAGCTGGCAAGCAGTGTGTCTGTGCTGAGTGAGGGGTCCCCAGGGTGGCATAAGACATGCTGCATCCCTTAGAGACCTTCCCTGGCATCAGGGCCCTTGGTACTAGGGGTACCAGTTACAAGGGACTTACCTGGATGCCAGGGTGTGCCAATTGTGGAAACAAAAGTACAGGTTAGGGAACGAACACTGGTGCTGGGGCCTGGTTACCAGGCCTCAGCACACTTTCAAATCAAAACTTAGCATCAGCAGAGGCAAAAAGTCAGGGGGTAACCATGCCAAGGAGGCATTTCCTTAAAGACTTTGAAAACGAATGCAGGATTATTGGTCCTTGAAGGCCTCCATTGCTGTATTCACAACTTGCTCAGTACAGAACCCTATCTCATTGTACGCCCGGGATCTTACATATATCACCATCCTCACTCCCTCCCTTTTACCCTCCCCGTTATCTTTTTCTTTTTATTCGAAATAATCTATTGTGCGCAAAGACCTAGGTGGCTGAATGCAAAATAAAAGAATAAAACAGTAGAGCTATTCCTCGCCTGTGTCGCTCACAAATACTTAGCATGACTTGTACAAGAAGACTCTTCTGGCTCTCATATTTGGGATCACTTTACCTGAACACAATCACCTACGATATCCGCTCACTAATGCGCGTTGGTGCACTATCAGTGGTATGAGACACTATAAATGTAACTACAGTGTAATACCATACGACCAGGATATTTCCCGGTTTCTGACAAATGGAAACTGTGGACTGCATTTTTAAAGGTGCTTACTATTAAACTGTGAAAGGCAATTCAGCTTTTTGTTTTCACCCACTTAACATCCGCCACTACTGGGTCACTACAGAGCTTACAACAAAATTAGGGGAAACATGAGAATCTGAGCAGTTCACACAATAAGGGGCACCTTGAGCCTGCAGTACTATCTACCAGAAGGGAAGAAATATACACGAGATAAGGGAGCTGAGCATGGGAACGTCACGTGTCAAGATACAATGATAGATGAACAGGCAAATGAACAGAAAAGGGTAACATGACCAGTAACAAAATAGTCACTGATAAAAGCTCACGGGTGCCAATCAATCCTGAAGAAAAAGCGTAGCATTAAAACATACTTACAAAAAATAAGGGGAAACACATACATCAGAAAAAAACACAAACAGAATGCTGTACTGTATCTAAAACCTTATGGAAACACAAAAGGAATGTCGTCTACTGAAAACCTGGAGAATGGATGGCATAATAGACAAAGTTTGTATGCCCATAGTAATTAGGTACAGGCATAAAACTGCATCTTAACTCCTAAGTTGAAAGTTCTAACTCCTAGAATATAAATTGCTACGTGGAGAGCCTCTTTCTGAAGGTAAAAACTTTGCCTACCAGGTGCATGTCTCTGCATTACTTAGTAAAGCAAGGCGAAGGAAGCATTATCTGGTTTGCAGGAGGAACTGTGCATGCAAAATCTTGGGAACTCCCATAAAATCAGAAGCTTGTAGGATTCTCAAAACCTTTGTAGGTAACTTTCTAATGTGGGAAGACTCTTTGTCATTGTTATATGTAACTGTATTACAGGGTTTGAAAGGGATCATCCCCAAATCTTAAGGGGCTCGAAGAAAACCCTTGTTCTATAATAAACCATATTTTCCCTTTGCAAAATAAATACATTGCAAATTTTTGGTTCTGAACGACCCTAACAGTGGAGATTTTCTATGGTTACAAACCCTTTTCGACACTGCCTGGGTTGTCCGTGTCTTCAACTCTGTTTAGTACAGTTGTATTCTTTTCTTACTGATGCAACAGTATTGTTTTGATTGTGCTTTTTCATTCCTGCTCTACCTGTGAATTTCGGCAGTTCGAGGTTCGACTGCCCACCCTTTGGGGCTTTGTAGCTCATCTCGGGCCTACCATCAGTGTGCCCCTGGCATTGGCGAAAATGCTGTTCTGATGGTACGTACATCCTTTTGTTTTTGTCCGCGTTGCTACCCAAAATATCTGCACACTGACCAACATCTCATGTGCAACCTCTGCCTTTCACCTGACCATCACAAGGCTGACTGTGATGCCTGCAAGTTGTTCAGGTCGAAAAAGACTTTCAATGACTTGAAGTAGCCCAGAAAGCATGGGATAACACCCAGGATCTCTTTGGGGAAGTGCATGCCCAGGAGGAGCCTACTGCCAAGGAGGAAGAAGCCTTCTCCATCGAAGACAGCGCCGACTCTGATGTGGAGCTCGGTATCAAAATGCAGGACTTACCTTTTGCACAGCGTGTGAGTACTGTGGCCCCTGCTCCTCCACAGAATCCTTCCAAAAATTCCCCACTACTACTTTCAGTGGTTGCCGGACCACCACTGCCTCCTGGCTATGGTTGGTTCCGAAAAACTGTCTCGGCTGCCCTGTCTTTGGACCCGAAACTGAAGATTGCCACGAAGGCTAAGGCCTCAGACTCATCAGACCAAGAAATCGTTTCAGTATTGATCTGAACTCAGCACTGAATCGGCAGCTGCCTCCTTCGACCTTGGAACCAATGCAGCTTTATAAGCCCAAGCCTTTGTCACCAAAAGCCTTGGAGCCGAAAGAGTCTGGCCTGTCTTCCACCTCTCCTTCACCTGGCGAGCGAATCTCCAAGAAAATGGATGCTTCAAAGAGAAAAGAAGGGACTGGTCACAGTATTGCAACTCCTTCCCCTCCTACACTTCAGAAGAGGAAGTTAATGTTTGAGGAGGCCTTAGACATATCTATCCCCCAAGAAAGAAGACAAAAGACACGGCCACCAGCCCGGCCTATAATCCTTCTCCTCCTCCTCTTCCTCTATTGCCTCCACCATCACCTCCACCTCCTTCCTCTCCTCACACTCCAAACACCACAATCCCCTATACATGACCCACTTGATGAAACGCCTCAATATTCTCCACACTCTTAGACTGTGCTAGGGGTTAGGGGAACCTTCAGATGACACTGACCCATGGAACACTTACAACCTGAATCCCAGTACTCAGAATGATCCAAACCTCCATCCAGCTCATCCCTCCCCTCCTCAAGATACCACTTCATACCAACAGGTTATCTCCAGAGCGGCAGTATTCCATAATGTAGAGCTTCATAAAGAACCCATAGAGCAGGCCTTCCAATATAACACTCTTTTCTTCCACTCAGAGGGACACCCAGTTCCTGTCCATGATTCTTGGCATGATGATAGGAGAGAGTACATATTCATGTGAAATTCATTTAAAGATAATATATACAATGAAGCAGAAATTCCTGCTGTTGAATTAATAAAAAAATCAGGACATAATCCTTAATTGTGGACAGCTGGCAATCTGTCAGACATATTGTAATAATATATAATGCAATCAGTACCAAGGTAGATCAAACACATACATATTTATTGTTGTGAATCAATTACAGAACATAGAAAATTATTTATATTACTAGCAAAGGGTGCATTAGTGAGAAAAGTGTGCACCCCAAGTGAAAAGACACCACAAAAGACATAACATTCAAGAAATCACTATTATTTCTACAATAATTTGTGTAATAATATATTATCACAGAGACAGCCACTATATGGTATCGAAACAATTACATTCCTAGAAAAAATTCCCATATGGGATGAGGAGTAATGAGGTCTGTCTTGTTGACTGTTGACAATGTTTCGACCCTTATGAAGGAAGTTAGGGTCTCATCAGGACAGAAAGTGACCTGGGGAAATAAAAAAAATGGTATGGTATGGAATGGAAAATACTTTGGGATAATAATTATTAAGATTAGATTAAACAACAGACTGGTTGCATTGTTATAGAACTGTAAATGCTGAAGTAGCAGAAATAGAGGCCATACTTTGGTGATTTACATGGTATCTGAATGTATTCCTTGTTCACAGGATGCAGCTCACTGATATACTAATAGCTATTCCCTCACTGAGGAATGCTTATGGCTCTCAAAGTACCCCGCCCTCCTAATCGAAGAGACAAACAAGGAAGAGCACATGCTTCTCTTCTTCTTAAATAAACATGGCCGACGGAACCTGTTCTGCCACGGTTGCCTGGGGGCAATGTTTCATTTGGAACAGCTGACTATGGGCGCAAGCTTGCCGGCCCACATCCGGTGAAGGAAGAGTCTCCCAGAATTGATGGCATACGTGTTGTTAATAATTAAAAATACTTTTTAATTACTACGGTCAAAGTGGTTTGAGTGCATTGATAATTTACCCTGAGTCAGGGATTGAATATACAAAATGAAAAATAGAGGCTTAGAACTCTGAGTCACAACGGCTCACTGGTCCTGACAGGAGCCATTGAGCTTAACTTACGGATGCCGGGGCGAAGCATTTTTCAGCTATTCAAGTGCCATTTGGTTACTCATAGGGCTATATAAGTTTCATTTGTATTTTACTTGGGCATATACCAGGAGATGCCATCTTGGGGCATGATGACACACGCTGAGGATATTTTCAAGGAGCCAGCTCACGAAAAGGGTTATTCACCCAGGATAAATAAGAAATACTAGGCGGCTCTTTCATAACCTCTCTTTATTAGGAATCAAATTCCACCTGACTCCTTTGTTGCCACCACTGCCTGCAAACAGGCAAATAGTCAGGCCACTGGGGACTCTCCTCCTCCTGAAAAAGAGAGCAAGCGCATTGATGCCACTGGGAAAGAGGTGGCGGCACAGGCTGCAAACCATTAGCACATTGCCAATTTGCAGGCCCTCTTGGCCCGCTATGATAGGGTACATTGGAAAGAGATGGAGGAACTGTTGCAGTACTTTCCAGAAGAACACTGCAAGAGGGGGCAACAACTTGTCACAAAAGGACAGATTATCACCAATAACTCCATATGGTGCGCCCTCGACCCAGCAGATACAAGTGACCAGGGATATTGACACCAGCATCCTCTTAAGAAGGCTACGGTGTTCTGGTTTCAAACCAGAGGTTCAGCAGGCAGTTTTAAATAGGCCTTTTGATAAGTAGCACCTGTTTGGACTACAGGTAGATACAAAATTAGACAAAATGAAAAAAAACAGGGGTACAGCCAAGGCCATGAGTGCAGTACAAACGTCCGTTCACGGGGGCTCCTTTCGTCACCCAGGCTACAAGTCCTCCTCCACTGACACCTCTACATCCCAAAAATAGTAGCCTCAGTCATCCTACACCAGAGGTTATTTCAGAGGATCCTTCAGAGGTGGAAACAACAAAGGTAGGGGAATGGGTGCTGCAACACATGGATCAACATCCACTACAAAGCAGTGACTACCTTCACCTCGTTGTAATAGTGTTTAGGCTATTTTCCTCTTAGTTTGTTCAGTTTAGCAAACCTTTCCAATGGCTGTTTCTAGCATGTCTCAACCATTTCCTTTTCTTAATGAGATAGGTGAACCTGTCAGACCATAGAAACAGTGGGTGAAACTATTTGAATTTTACTTTATTGCTGTAGGCGGTGATAGATTTTCAGCTATACATAAACAACTCATTTTTTCACATAATCTAGGAATAAATGGTAGGAATGTGTATAAGGACTTACCTGATACTGTAGTAAGAGATGAAGATTGAGAGGGAGGAGAAGGCAAAGGACAAGTGGATGTATATCAAGCTACATTAATGAAATAATGGAGAACAGTTTAGTGAAAAATTTAACATTGCACTTGAAAGACACAGGTTTTTCTCACTGTACGAAGGAAAACAATGAAAGGGTGATTAATTATATAATGGTACTAAGATTTTTATCTACCACATGTGAATTTGGGACCCTAACAGATTTGCTCTTATCCCCTATTAGTGAAGTGTAGGCAGTGCCAAGAAGCCAGGCTCTCTAGAGGTACCTGTTGATGAGCAGCCAAGGCTTTTCTAGGAGACGTGCAAAGCTCATGCAAAACCACTGTAGTCACACAGCGCTCACACACATGAAAGAAAACACAGTGGTACAAAAATAAAGGTACTTTATTTTTGGTCACACAATACCAAAAAAGTACTAGAAGGGTAATTCTCCAATAGGAGGTAACTAATACACTACTCATATACACTAGTAAACAGTAATAGGCATGGAAAATGTTAGAAAATAGAGCAAATACCAATAGATATAACCAATAGTGTCCCTTGAGGGAGCTGTGACATCACCTGCCTGGCCACTCAGATGCTCCCAGAGGTCCCTGCCAACCTTGGATTCATGATGGCAGAACCCAGGGACCCTCTGAAGGAGCTCTGAGCACCATTCCTAGGGTGGTGATGGACAGGGGAGTGGTCACTCCCCTTTCCATTGTCCAGATTCGCACCCAAGCTGGGACTGGGGGTCCCTGAGCTGGTGTGGACAGGTTTATGCATGGAGGGCACCAAATATGCCCTTTAAAGCATACCAGTGGCTTGGGGAGGCTGTGGTCTTATCACACTACACCCAATGCCATTTCTGGCATCTCAACATTTGTTTTTGCCAAAAGATAGGAAGCCAGGATCCAAACTTACACCAAATTGGCTTAATGGTGGAAAGACGATATGGTTTTGATAGAGAAGAAGTAGTTAGTAAAGTGAGGCAGCATCAAAATACATAAATAGGTATGGTAACAAATGGGGGACTCTAGATAAGACTTGAACGGTTGGTCAATGGGTTATTATCAAGAAACCAGTAAACTCCAGGAATAAGTTCAAATCCTCTGCTGATCCATTAAAGACAAAGCATGTAAAACGTAATGTTGTTATCTTGGAAGGTGGGTGTACATAGAGACAGGCTAGCCTATTGCCCAGAAGCCCGAATACTAACAACAGGGAATGGCACACAAGTGGAAAACAGGGCAACCGAGGACTCAACCGACAAGACAGCAAGAGAACAGTACCCTCCTTAATGGCATTCCAAATATAATATGCTTTAATTCCTTGCATGCTTTATAGTAAGCATTGTTCTCCATTTTTATGAGGATGGAGATATGTTGTAAATAGCATTATGGTAATTCCCTTGTCTGTCTCCTCTCCAGCGCCCCCATTTTTGGTATAGAACTGTCCTACCTACGAGGCGTATTTAGAATGTTGTGTGAGGTGGTTAAAACTTTCTTGAAGGGAAGGTAGAAATGGTCGAAGAGCTTGTCAAGAGCTAGCAGACTCTTTGTTTTCAACAAATAAAGATTAATATAATTTACCTTGGCTTGACGTCTTCTCTACGGTGTGTAGATTCTTGCAAACAATGCAGACATTTTTATGATATCGCCCAACTTCAATAGCAAGCCATTGCAGCATCAGTAGAATGGACATAATTCAGTTATTTTTTTAATTCCAGTGCAAAGTCGGCCACTGCATCGAAAATGTCCCTCTTGCGAGTGAGATCAGTTTAGTACTGGTCAAAAGAGAGTTACCATAATAAGTCCTTGTCAAAACCAGGAATAGAATTTAAGTTTTGAGGTATTATTCTGGGATGGACTGCCTAGTCCCCCGTTGTCCCCCGTTTTAGTTGCAGTTGGAAACGTACACTTTTAGCTATTATACTGATGTCTAATTAGAGGTTTTGGTTTTTCATCTAGAATGAAGCCCAATAATTTTGTACTGTCAATGATAGTCAAATTGGAATTAAGACTACTGCAGCAGTCAGAGATAAATCTTATAATATAGTGCAATACAGAGGCGAAATAATGACTTGCATTTTTATTTTGAAATCCATGCAAAATAGAAAGAATTTAAACAAAAGTCATAATTAACCCAGGTGCCATGTAAAACATTATTTTGATCTTGAAACCCTTATGTGCCTGAAACACCTTTAAATAATCGGCAAAATGCATACGTGTTAAAAAAACAAAAATACAGTTAAAATATTTGACTTAAGAGTGTTTAGAGTAGCCTGACACCCCACCAGCGCACTTCGTTTACTGACCACTTATCACCAGTGCTGCGCCAACCACTTCTAATTTCCAGCCCCTTACCATCTCATCACCATTTATGGGTGATTGCAGTGCTAGCATCTGACCTCATCCTGCACCCATCAGAACATCAGCTACTGTATGGCTGCTTGCGTTAGAGTTTCTACATTCTAGACACTTTTCATCTGGGGGGGGGGGGGGCAGAAAATGGACTTTTAGTGGGTGTACAGGAATCTTGTGAAAGGGCCTTTTCAAAATTAGATGCATCGGGATCTATCTATTTTGAAATGTGATGCCATGTTTTGTCAATTACGTTAAGTTAAGATGTAAATATAGGTTATAAACTCAAAGAGATTACAACATATGGAAATAATAATACATGTAAATCAGTTATTATTTTCCACCGTTAGTAGAGTAATCAACAAATGCTAACCTCAGCATGCATTTCTAAGTATCAAGTGGTTTTCTGTGATGAATATCATCGGTGTTACACAAGGTGCTGTATTATAACAAGCTACTGAAAAAGTCATTTTATGTAGAGGAAAAAATGAAAGCAGAAAACAATCAATAGTCTCTTTTCTTAGGAGTTTCGGCGGGTGCCAGGAGTGCCTCCAGCAATTGTCAGATCAGCCACTGAGACAAATGAAAAGCGGCCATTTATGTGTGCCTACCCTGGCTGCAATAAGAGATACTTCAAGCTCTCACACCTGCAGATGCATAGCAGGAAACACACCGGTAAGACTTCAGCATCTTGTAGTGGGATGTCAAATTGGACAATGATAACTATTTGTTCTTTTGGTGCACTTGTACCCTGGTCTTTGCATCGCTGTGCATGCCTGTTTCTAATTGATTTTAACCTGATTCTCAAAGTAAGATCTATAAACAATGCAATGTTGTACATATGCTTACTCATGTATGTAGTTTGAAAATGTTATTTTCTCATGTCCATTGCTCCACTAGTCTAGGCTAAATTACATGTCACAAAGTATCCATGTTAACATATTCAAGTCATCTGGTTGCTTATACCTAGTTTCCTAACCATTCATATTCAAACTGTAAAAATGCAATACACAAGGACGATTAAGTCCAATTCTTTCCCATAAAGTGCATTTTCTCACATGTACCTCCACAGTTAAATATTCCATTCAAATAATGTAAAGATTGGATACATTGCTGTAATTACTTGCACTTTCTCCACCGGCAAGGGAACTCATTTTTAGATGTTTAAGAATACTTTCAGCGTCGTGAACTTGTGTGTGTGTGTCTGCCCTTCACTTCTGGGGCCAATCCATTTTATGTGGACATTCTCTACATATGTTCAGTGCTGCAAAAAGAAAAAGAAAGTACTCCAGGAACCCATACATTGGGGGTCAAGATGCAGAATTGGAAAGGGGAGCTCACATAAGGAGAAGATCATTTCAAGCAGAGTCTGACAGTCAATTTAAACTTTTTTTTAAACCTGTGTGGCAAAGACAAATATGGCAGTAAATCTTTTTTCAGGTAGTATCATAAATCACACACATTAGCATAACAATCATAATATAAACATTTTAAATATGACTGATTAAAAATATACATATTCATTTCATCAAAAGGAGAAAATAATTTCGTATATAATACAATTTTCAAGTAGTCAACCATAACAATAAAGTTCTCAAAGGAACACATTTCTTTTTCAATCAGAAAAATTGCCATGGCTGTTTTAAATTCCTCAGGTGATTGATTCTCATATCATATAAATGTTCAAACATCCTAACCCTTTGCAGTTTGGTCTACTACTGACTTAAAGAAGGATTCTTAGTTGGTTTTCCATTAATGCAAAAACATTGACTACGCAATAGAAATCGAACAAAAATCCATTGTCCTCCATGTTTCAGGACACTGTTGTTTGTTGAGTAGCCAAATATCACTGCAATGGGCCCGGCATTACCCTTTTAGAGATCTGTTGACTAATATAATAAAATATGTGAACCCAAAAAGTGTTCATAGCCAAGGAATAAAAAAGGTATGGTTTCAATCACCCACTAAAGCAACTGCTAAACAGCCTTGTACCATGTACCAACCCTATTTTGTGAGTCTGCAACCTATTACTGGCTCGCAAAATAGTGATTGCGACTCACCATTGGGAAGGGTTGTGCTAAGGGTGTCCCTTCCAAATAGCTTGTTGCAGGGAGATGTATGTTTTCTTTTTGCAACCGGTAATGCGATCACAAAACAATCACAGAACCCATTTACAAATGGTACCCCTTCCCTAAGGGACCCATTCCCCTTTGTGTCAACATTTTTTCAGAGCCTTCTCTAAGAAAATAAAAAGGAAACTTTTGATTTTTTTTGTAATGCATCCCATTTTAAATAAAATAGCTTTATTAAAAAATCAATTACAGAAATGATGGTCTGCTGTCCGCAGCAGGCCACCATCCCTGTGATTGTAGCCATTCACAATGGGTCACCCATTGCGACCTGTTTCATGAATATTGATGAGGTAGGTCACTTGTGACCCATTTATGGATCACAAACAGTGTTGAAGACAATCTTGCTAAAATTTGCAAATTGGGATTCGCAACCCATATTGGTCATACATCTGGCCCTTAGAAACGTATTGTTTTTTTAACCTAATCTGTTGTTATTCAAAGGTTGCTAAAATAGGTATAGGTATTTTTGGGTAGTAGAAAAATCTGATTAGGACAGACAACTCCAATCACTGCATTATGTTTTAAATCCTGACATTGTCTTTCTCCTGACCATGCACTCAACATGCAATGCCTACCAGTATAGACAATGTCTCTTTTACACCATGTAGCCTTCGATGTCATATGTAACATTTCTAATGCATTGCCATTTCTTTGATTTATTGTCTCTGTATAATGTGTGTGTGTGTTATGCTAAGCACTCAGTCATCCTACATTGACATGAGTTGCACAAGAATTAAAAAATAAATTAATTAGTAAATGCTATTTAATTGTTGTGTTATTAGTCATGCTGACAGATGCATTTGACGTTCCTTCAGTGAATACATATTTCTTACATATAGGGGTTGAAAATATGAACAAAGCCGCAAACCTGCCTCCTAATTGCACTTTCTCTTAAGGACTTGTAAAGTGATAACAAAATTGTCTGCCTTTGTTTCTCCCCGTTGCGTTGGCATATAGGTGTTAGGCTCCAGACAGCTCTCAGTCAGGAATATAATCAAACAAAAGGAAAGCTGGTTTCCCTTTAAATCAGGCATTTATGTTGGGCCTGCTGGAAGCAAAAGTAAAAAAGCCTCACCACCTGCAAGTTTCCTCCTCCGAAGGGAGTGAGTCCAGATGTTGGCAAATTACACCACGACAAATTCAGCATTTTTCACTTGGGCCAGCTGGATCTCCACCTGGCTCAATAATAGTTGCCAGATCCTAGATCCACTTGGTTGCTCCACATTTCCTGCTTCTACACATGCATATTTATGTTATCTATTTACAATATTTGTATAGCACTTGAGAGCATTTCAAGGAAAACAAGAACAAGACAACAAAATATATCTGAGAGCTGGTGAAAGGGATGGTAAATTAACATGAGTAAAGATGAAAATAGAACAACACAATTTAGAACTTCATAAAACTTGAGCTTTAAAACAAGAAAAACCTTAATAGAGGCCATAGATGAAAAAAGAAAAACAGGAATAGACAGTGATGTGGATTTTAAACAGATCACTTTTGGGCTTTTCCGAAAGCATTACGACAATGAGATTTGAAGCTCAAAGATAATTTTTTGGTCCAAAATTAAGAGTTTAGACTGTAGTCATAGTCCTCTGCTCCGTGACCGGAAGAGTTCAGGTCTGTATGCTGACTCACAATAAATATCCATTTCTCTTTTAAGCAACTGTTTCAAAGCAAAAATCGACACCAATTCCCTCAATCTTGCACAATGATTAGTATGTTATGCTCCATGGTCTTACTCAAACACACAATGCAGTAACTAAAGGAGTCTTACACCTACCCTGTTTCCTGCTTAATGACAAAGAAAGTGAGACCATTGTATATTATTTTCCCATTAAAACAAGAGATAGCGGTCATTTAAACTGCGTGTTGTGTATCCTGAAGATTCCAGTCAGGGAACATTCTGTCATTGTTTTTGCTTTGCAAAACAAATATTACTTAAGTTACAAAGCAACAGATACATTAACACTGAACGAGAACATTCAGAGCTTTCAAATATCAAGTTTGACATCCTGTACATACTTTAAAGATGGAAGGATATAACAAATCCTCTGCATAAATGGGAAATTAAATGAAACACATTTGTAATTTTCAAAAGCTACTTTGCAAGATAATATACGTAATGATATTTTATGAAAAATGTCATCACCTCCACTGCCTTTCACGACTAGGCCCCAGGTTCAAGACTATTTTAGGAGAGTTCATACTGTAATTGTCTGTGCTTGCGCTGATTTAAGGTTTTGCATATGCACAACGCTATGTGGAAGATTTCCTAAGGGTTTGCACTGGGGTTGAATCACTTTGGTGGCATAGCACCAGCACAAAATATTTTTTGTCGTTTACTAAGCCATGCAAAGCCACTTTGTTTGGTTTAGTAAATACAAAGTTAGCTGACTTGCGTTACTTTGCATTGGGAAGGCTTTCTTTGTATGTTTCCATGCATCAACTCATACATTTTGAATCATTCCCAGATTTACAAAAACCTGTAAACCTGGGAATGTGTGAACATTTTATATCTTCCCCTATAACTAGGAAAAATATATTTATTTCTCCTTTTTATTTCCACCGGTATTTCATTTTCCAGTGCATATAGAAGAGGAAATGTGTCCCTTCCTGCACAAACCAATCTTGCCTGTAACGTAGGCACACTTGCATCATGGTGCAAATGTGCCTCTGTTGGAGCTAGGCAGTACACAGTGTAGCACATAGTGCAACAGTGATAGGAGGCAGCAGATGTGTCATATCTTAGTTGAAACCGTGCATTTCTGTTGTCTCCCTTTCAAACAACGCAACACAGCAAGTTTCCTTGCTCCATTGCACTGTGTGAAATGTAAGCAAATCAGTCCCTTATTGAGAACTACAAGAGCATCATATTTATAATGAATTATAATGCTAGGCACATAAAAGGTAGAGAAAATGACCACGTCATCATTCAACTTAGCAATAGTTTGATTAAACTTGGAATTTGGATAGCACTCACTTTTGAACAGTGTGCACCTATTTATTGTGTGTGTTCACGTTTACAATACATTTTTTTTATTAAGGGCAGGAATCATGGTTATAGGATCTAAGAACTGAGATATGGCTAGGTGTCACTTATTATTTAGACCCTCATTTCAAGTGGTCCAGAGAACTACAAGTGGCCTGGACAGTATTAGAGGTGGGTGGTGGGGGTGTAAGAGGAGGTACTGCAGCTGAAGACCATTCTAAGTAGCTTACTATTTCAAGGCCTGACATTCCCAGGACTGAAAATACTTAACCCAGAAATCCCAGAAATGTGGTATTTCAGTATGAATGTGGAGTATTGAGTCCTGTGGCCTGGTATTTTATTCAACATGTTTTTTTGACCCAGTTAGTAGAAACTGAAATAATTCACTTCATATGGGGCACCAAAACTATTATTATATAAAAATAACTTCTTTGCTGTTGGTGAAAGGAACAAATGAAATGGAGATTTGGGCATTATCTGAGAAAAGGAGGACAAAGTCAAAGGAGAAGATGCTGCTACCAAGGGAGATGGTACATAATAGAAAAGGAGTCACAAGTGAGTAGGTGCCTGGAGGACACCCATATATATATGTGTGGCTATTAAAGCTGCAGAAGCAGCAGAACATGGTGTAACGGTAGTAAAGTATTGTTACCAAATATTGTCTGACAGAAATATTGTGTCCTTAAAATAATTTTCAAACAATTGTACCATTGTAGTTAATAACAGAAAATCCACAGCCCGGTAACAGTGCTTAATTTGTAAAAAAAAAAAAAAAAAGTGCCAGTGCCTTGTCAGGAGGTCACTGCAGCTTGCACCACCCATTGCCCCAACCCGCTGTATGGCTGACAGTACAAATACACCTACTAACATCACGCTCCTACAAGTGTGGCACTTCAAACTAGTCCAGGCCCCCAAGGCTTCAATTGGCTTATGTGGCAGGTATTAGTCATTTTTAATGTATTGAATTAATAAACAACTGTTGTTGTGCTCATTTCTAAATTAGACAGACATCGCCACCATGTGGCAGACTGTCATAAGTGTTGGTGATGACAACTAAGTGCTGGTGCTGAGCCCCGGAAACAGCCAGCTTAATTTAAACAATATTTTTGCTAATGATATTCTGGCATGCAACCTGACATGCAAACTGCTAGGTAAGTGTTGGAGAAGGAATGCACAGTTCCACTAAACCAATGCAAGAATAATGAGTTTGAAAAATAGTTTAAAGTATTTAGAAATATTGCAGTTCCAGTATGACACATGATCACTTACCATATTTTATTCAAATAATTAAGTGTGTAACTCAAGAACAAACCCTTTACTTCTAGGTGAAAAACCATACCAGTGTGATTTTAAGGATTGTGAGCGGAGATTTTCACGTTCAGACCAACTCAAAAGACATCAAAGACGACACACAGGTACGTGCACTAAGAATTATTGTTCTGATTTAGTTTCTTCTCCATATCTACACAGACAGCATAAAATATTGTGTTGAATGACCTAAGACAGTTGCAGAATAGATAATTCCATTTTACACAATGGTCAACGCTTGGAGTCAGTGATCAATGTAAATGCAGCATCAGGAATTTAGTTAGTGCCACTGAAGTATGGCAAGAACAAATCACTATCAAACTCAATCACCAAGGATGAACGCAGTACTAAAAGATAGTGAGTGATCCATGCACCTCATAAATCAGTGTTACTGGTCATAGGTAAAGTGCAATGAGAAATACTGGCACAATTTAAATAAGGATACTACTATATATTTATTTGAAAAGCAGTGGTAATATAATTTGCTACATAATTTGGTGGAGGAAATACTACTGGAATGATTTTCCAAAGCAGTGGTAATCACTCTAGAGGAGAATCCACTGGTGGATGTTACACTTAAAGGATAATTATATTACTACCACTTTTTGAGGATAGTATCACATTTTGCTGAAGGGAAGACATACATACTTTTCACTTTGTGCACTCTGGTCACTTTAGCACAAGTTTTGCATACAGAAAAACATTAACACAACTTTACACAAACTCATTTTTATACACTATAAATGTAGATGTTTTACATGAATACCTTTAGTTTTCAAAGAATTACTACATTTTAGCTTAGTTTTCTTTAAGCAGGAACATCCAATAAGTTATTGAGAAAGTTTTGTCAATATATTAAAGGAATTAAAAAATAGGAAACATGTCCTAATGGACTTGGAGTACACGCATATTAATTCAGAGGTCTAGCAGTTTAGAATTTAAGGACATACAATAGGTTACCACGATGGGTTGTTTTTCATGTCCTTTTACCAATACAAAGAAAATATTGCATGATGTTTTCAGGAAAAGGAAGAGTGTATCCCAGTGACGGCTGCCACTGGACAGGGGTGGCTCTGCAGGAGAGGGAGCAAAGGGTCACGGGGGGGCGTTTACAATTTTTTTTTTTTTAAACACTTACCTTTGAGGGGAGACGCATTTGTCTTCCCTCCATGCTCTTCGTCTTCCCAGCTACACAGGCTCCCAGCCAATCACAACACTGCTGCTGCATTGTGATTGGTCTGAGCGGCCTGCTTCACCTCTCAGACTGTCAATGGGAGCCTGTGGATGTGCTCTATCCAGCTGTGCTATACAGCCGGGTGGAGAACATGCAAAGTGCGCATAGCCCTCCTCAGTCCCCCTCCCTCCAGCCAAGCCCGCCCTACAAGGAAAAATTAAATGATAATAATGTAATGTACGTTATTATCATTTTATGTTTCCTTTTTGGAAAAACCAGTGGGGCGATGCTCCTCTGCCTTAGCAGAGGAGCTGCCCCTAGTGTATCCCTGGGATATGGTAGGCGCTATTGACCTTTCTAGGTCTAAACGAGTATAATCCCACACTTTACTCTTCTGTTCTTTTGGATTAACAGAAAGGAAAGTTAGTCATCTGGTGGGTCTTGGCTGTGGTATTTGCCAACAACGGTAAACCCTATCATCATAATTTAAGTATCCACACCATTACTGCACATTTTCTTTCCTATGCATACTTAATATAGTTATTTTTTATATATATATTCAATGTATGTATCTCCTATACAGCATGTCAGATTAACATGCAGCATCAACATGAAGTGCAATCACATTACATGTTTAGTTTAGTTTATTAAGTTTGACATGCCGCCAAAGCGTTTTTTGAAAAATAAATTTATTTTGCCACAAATAAAGTAGAGATCTATGTATAAAAACTGTATAAAGACCTATACCCCACTACCCACCTGTTTGAAGTCACTACCCAAAAAACGAAAACCCCACTTTGGAACTGTAAAACTTTGCTAGTTCATACAAAGATCATATTAGGACTGCCCAGAGGACCAAAGTGTATATATTGTCTAACAGCATTTATATATAACATTCTTCAATTATTCTTAAACCCAACAAACAATTGAAATATTATTTAAAATGCAAGCATAACCATATTTGCAAAACTCCAAGAATAAAATAGCTTTAGTATCCTAGCATCAGTCAATGTCAATGTCAATGTTTATATAAGGTGCATATTAGGGTTACAGCTTATGACCTACCTCTATATCCAGTTTCTTTAACATCAAATTAGTACTGTCAAAGAATTCACCTGATCTAAAACACAGGGTTATATTTTCACAGTTCATAACATTATGCAACAAAGTGGCAATTGTCCTGATGGCCAAAGCTCTAAAAACTGGCAATAAAAGGGCTCTTCTTTCTTGTATAAAAGCAGCAAAATAAATTCAATGGTGACCCTGTGTCCATGGGCCAATTGTACAAAATGGCATTTTTTTAGAATTTTCTATAAGTATATAAGCCCGGTCTTCTAAACCTTCCAGTCAGTAACTTGTGGCACCTGATCCTGTCTTAACTTCAACATCCATCATCTAATACCCCTGGCCTCCATATCTTGTAGATACTGCTACATTTTGCCAGATCCTGCAGAGTCCTGGATGTGGGCCAGATGACGAAAGCAACCACTGCCCTCTGAATCACATACATTAGCCAATTCCTTGCTGAAACATTTGAGGATTCGCTTCCTGGCTGCTCTTTTACACAGCTCTTGCATTCTGGTGCATGTCGGGTACACTAAAGTTCTGATTTTGGCCAAGTTAATCCTCCATGGCAGGGAGGTCAGAGACTGAAGATAGGATTTAAGAATTTATCTAACTGTGCCTTGTGCAGCTCCCACAATCCTCTCCCCATAATCCAAAAGTCTTTGGAAGTATTTGAATTTAAAATGTTCAAGTCCTAATTCTAGGCATAGTTCAGAATTAGCTGATGCTAATTCTAGGGGATGTCGGCTGTGACATTGGAGCTGGCTCCTAATGGAGCGGCGGTGTTGCAGCCGTGCGACGGGTGCAGTTGCTTTTCACTGTCTGCTGTCAGCAATTCAGGGTATCAGAAGTGTGGCCTTGAGCACATGAGGATTTGGGTGTCATCTGCGTAGGAGAACAGGGTAAGGATGTCCGTAAGGGGACGAACACAGATATTAAATATTCTGGTCTTAAGCCTGACTGTGAGGAGTGAAGAAAGTATTGAGTCCTTGAAGGTAGTAAGTTGCATGTTAATATGTTTCTCCAATTTTGTTGTCAAAATAGGAAGCTTTGAGATCAGTCTGAAGTTAGACCGATTGGAGGGATCCAGAGTGGACTTTTATGAGAGGAGCAGGACCGTGACATGCTTCCATGCCTGAAAAATGCATCCTTCTTTTAAGCAGGACTTGAGGAGAACTGTCAGTAATTGTATTAGGCTTGAACCCAGTGTACTATGTTTGACCAGAGGAAGAGGGTCTCAAGGAGAGCCAGACTTTATGGACTGTAAGAGGGTCTGAAAGAAAGAGGTGTCCACAGGGGCAAATGAGTTCATTTTTTGAGTGGCCTGTGAAGCACTGATATTATTTCCTCCACAAGTTGAATAATCCATGTGTGAGCTCGTGCTGGAGATATTACCATCCATCTGAGGTTCGCTTTTCACAGCAGTCGTGAGAGAGTGTTGAATATCTATCACCTTTTCTTTTTTTTTTACAAAAAGTGCTAGATCCTCACATTGTGACTGTAATAAGCAGAAGGGGAGATACCTTACTGGGATCTGACAGTTCATTAACTCCTTTAAAAAGAGTTTTAGAACAGTTCTGAGCAGCTGTGATTTTATCTGAGTAAAATGTTGCTTGAGTGGCTCTAATTAGTGTGTGATAGTCTTTCTCCAGAACCTTTCCAGGAACTTGCACCACTTTCTATCCCCATGCAAAGTCTCACTGAACTGAGGGCAGGGGGAGGAGTCTGGCTGAGGAGCTAGGTTTAGCTGGTAGGATTGACTCTAGACAATCTCTGATCCAATCATCACCCATAGGTTGGTCTAGTATAAAAGACTCCACTAGGCTCAGTAAGTGTCTAGGAGTCAGAAATTAAGAGAGGTCTAATTTGGACCAATTTCTGGACATAGTCAGAGGTCCAGCCACAACTATAGAGGGTAATTGTTAGACCTGACAGCCTTAGGGTGGTCACCCCTAACTTTGTGCCTGCCCCCCTTCCACTTTTTAGATACTATTTTTGCTGGTTTCTAAGACTCTGCACACTTTACCTCTGCTAACCAGTGCTAAAGTGCATATGCTCTCTTCCTTTAAGCAGGGTGACATTGGATCATACCCAAATGGACTATTTAATTTACTTATAAGTTCCTAGTAGAGTGTACTATATGGGCCCAGGGCCTGTAGATTAAATGCTACTAGTGGGCCTGCAGCACTGATTGTGCCAACCACTTAAGTAGCCCCTTAACCTTATCTCAGGCCTGCCATTGCAAGGCCACTGTGTGCAGTTTCACTGCCAATTCGACTTGGCATTTAAAAGTACTTGCCAAGCCTAAATCTCCCCTTTTTCTACACATACATCACCCCTAAGGTATGCCCTAGGTAACCCATAGTGCAGGGTGCTGTGTAGGTAAAAGGCAGGACATGTACCTGTCTAGTTTACCTGTCCTGGTAGTGTAAAACTCCTAAATTCATTTTTACAATGCTGTGAGGCCTACCCCCTTCATAGGCTAACATTGGGGCTGCCCTCATACATTGTTTGAGTGGTAGCTGCTGATCTGAAAGGAGTAGGAAGATCATACTTAGTATGGCCAGAATGGTGATACAAAATCCTTCTGACTGGTGAAGTTGGATTTCATATTAGTATTTTAGAAATGACACTTTTAGAAAGTGAGCATTTCTCTGCACTTAAATCCTTCTGTGCCCTACAATCCACGTCTAGCTGGGTTTAGTTTACAGCTCCCATGTGCAGTCACTCAGACACGCCCCAAGCACAGGATACTCAGCTTCACTTGCATACATCTGCATTTTGAATGGGTCTTCCTAGGCTGGGAGGGTGGAGGGCCTGACACTTGCATGTCAAAGGACAGTAGCCTGCCCTCACACAAAGGACTTCCCCCCCTTACTAGGACCCTGGCAGGCAGGATTGAACTGAAAGGGGGCCCTGTACACTTCTAAGCCATTCTTTGAAGTCTCCCCCACTTCAAAGGCACATTTGGGTATTTAAACTGGGCCTTTGCCCATACCAACTCAGACACTTCCTGGAGAAGAAACTTGAAATGGAACCTGTATCCTGTCAAGAAGAACTGCCTGGCTGCCCAAAGGACTCACCTGTCTGCTTTCTGTGAAGGATGGCTGCTTGCTGTTGCCCTGCTGCCTTGCTGCTCCCTGGCTGTGGTGAAGAAGTGTTCTCCAAGGGGTTGGATAGAGCTTGCCTCCTGCTTCCTGAAGTCTCAGAACCAAAAAGACTTAGGCGGTCATTCTGGCGGTCACCGCCATTTGGCCGCTCGCGGTCAAAAGGCCGCGGAGGCCATTCTGGCTTTCCCGCTGGGCCGGCGGGCGCCCGCCAAAGGAGCGGCCGCCGGCCCAGCGGGAAAGGCCCTGCAACACAGAGGCCGGCTCCGAATGGAGCCGGTGGTGTTGCAGGGGTGCGACGGGTGCAGTTGCACCCGTCGCGATTTTCACTGTCTGCTATGCAGACAGTGAAAATCATGCTGGGGCCCTGTTAGGGGGCCCCTGCACTGCCCATGCCAGTGGCATGGGCAGTGCAGGGGCCCCCAGGGGCCCCACGACACCCGTTCCCACCATCCTGTTCCTGGCGGTCAAAACCGCCAGAAACAGGCTGGCGGGAAGGGGGTCGGAATCCCCATGGCGGCGCTGCTTGCAGCGCCGCCATGGAGGTTCAGCCCTGCCAGGGGTATTCCGGTGGGAAACCGCCAGATCCCCTTTTCTGACCACGGCTTTACCGCCGCAGTCAGAATGGGCAATGAAGCACCGCCAGCCTGTTGGCGGTGCTTCCGTTGCCCGCGGCCCTGTCGGTTTAGGACCGCCAGGGTCAGAATGAGGGCCTTAATCTCTACAAGAAGGACTCCTTGCGCGACGAAATTAGACGCATAGCCTGCCAGAAAAGACGCACAGCCTGCACCGCTGTGAATAATTCACCGCACGCTGAACGGGAATGACACAGCCTGACTTCGCATTGAAAAGATTGACGCAGCGCCAGCATAGCGACCAGAAATTTGACTCACGGCCCACCGGATTGACACACAGCCGAGCCACAATGATACAGCCCGACTTACAGAGAGGTATCACCGCAGCGCTGCGGTAGAAAATTCAATGCAGCGCCCACCGAATTGACCCAGCTCCTATGACTTCGTACTGCCAGTGCAGGAAATCCACACATCATCCCCGGGGCATCCAAAAACCCCGCAACCTGAAGAGGATCCACAACCGAGTGCTGGAAATCGACGCACAGCTGTCCCTGCGTGAAAACTAAACGACGCATCGCCGTGTGCGGCCCGAGAAATCAACGCACACCCCCTTTGTTTCCGCACCTCACCTCCTCTGTGGTTCTTTGCGGAGATTTTGCACGTGAACCAGGTACTTTGTGCTTGAAAGAGACTTTGACTGCTTTTAAAACACTTAAGGCACATTATATCACTATTACAGTGATATCACAACATATACTTATTGCATTTTAATCATTTTGACCTGCATTTATCCAGATAAATATTATATATTTTTCTAAACACTTTGTGGTGAATTTTTGTGGTGCTATATGGTGTTATTGTATGATTGATTGCACAAATACTTCACAAATTGCCCTCTACGTTAAGCCTGACTGCTCAGTGCCCAGGTACCAGAGGGTGGGCACAGGATGATTTGGATTGTGTGTGACTTACCCTGACTAGAGTGAGGGTCCTTGCTTGGACAGGGGGTAACTTGACTGGCAACCAAAGACCTCATTTCTAACAGTAATGAATGAGTCTGAATAGAGAAAGACATTGAGAAGTGGTCAGACCAAAGCTGTGGCAGTGGGGGTGGGCGCCAGTAGTAAGGCCCTTAATGTTTTAAAAATTAGTACCAATAGATGTCCAGCCATATGTGTGGGTGCAGAATGAATAAAGCCAATATTCAAGGCACTAAGGGTCTCTATAAGAGCCGAGCCAGAGGTGCAGTTGAGATCCTCCAGGTGAATATTTAAATCCCTAACAGCATAAAACTGGTTCATTTAAGGATGTAGGGGTCAGGAACCAATTAACAGCAGAGCCAGGAGAACGGTATATCACAACACTGGATACAGTGGGATTATTGGAAAGGCAAAGAGACAGGAACATGGCTTCATAGGCAGGTAACTCCTGTATTTTGCATTGATATTTCTCTTTAAAATGATAGCTATCCCACCTCCTGTCTTATCATTATGATCCCTTCATACAATGCAGTAGTTCTGACATAGTCTCATGAACACAAAAAATTGTCAGGAAGGGACAAATGCAATCATTGATTTAAAGACATCAGTGATCAATCCTGATCTCTGGGGACAATTTCTTTCCCTTCTTTTTTATTTAAATCGTTTTGGTAGCAAAGGTAAGCAGTAGTTATTCGGTAAACATTCTATAAATATTAACACGGTATTGTATTGAATGGTGCATATCTCGAGAAGGGCAGTACCGCCTCTCTTATTCTGTTAAGAATAAGAGAGGCGGTACTGCCCTTCTCGAGTCCTGATGAGGCCACGACTGGATAGGCCGAAACGCGCCGACCCATTATATGCGAGACTGAGGGCTTACAAGTCAATGTATTGAGAAATGAGATATGCACCATACAATACCGTTTGAAATAAATAGATAGGTATTTGACAGCTAGGTGCAGCTTAGGTCCTCAGCCATTCTTTTTCAGTGGATAACAACTTGAATCTCTTGATAGTGACCACAAAGTAAAGAATGAACGAGGGGCACAACCCTCCTTTGTGATATCGCCACGACTCAATGAGTTGCTTTCTTGTCAATATTGTTTGTGATGTTATGTACATTTTTATGTGTTAATATTTATAGAATGTTTACCAAATAACCACTGCTTACCTTTGCCACCATAACGATTTAAATGAAAAAGAAGGGAAAGAAATTGTCCCCAAAGATCAGGATTGATCACTGATGTCTTTAAATCAATGATTGCATTTGTCCCTTCCTGCCGATTTTTTGTGCTCATGATATTGTACGACCCTGGGGAGAGTAGGGTTATAGGGTGCCCTCTTTTTCTTGTGTAGTTCTGACATAGAGCGGCATCCATCAGAAACCTGTATAGGTGTTGTTGATGTCTAGGCAGGGAGCGGCAATTAAAGCTATAGATGGAGGATCTGCTCCTTAACACAATGCTAGAGCTCGTGGCCTTGTGCATAGAAGGTCCAGGAGAGTAAATATCATCTTTGCTGGGAGGGCTAGAGGAATTGCAGTCTAAGCTGAATGAGAAATTGCAATTGGTACAGATTTTAAGACTCACCAGGGAGTCCAAGGAGGTCAGACAGAAATCTGGAAAGGCAGAGCAGAGCAACCTAAGCTGGTCTGCAGAAAAAAAATAATTCTATTTGGATGAGTAGATGCAGGGTTCCTTGCCCCTGGGCCCTTTTGAGCACATACAGGCTTGCCTTTGGTGTGCCTTTGGCGCACAAGCGGCTCACCCGCTATTCACAGCTGCTCTTAAATGTAGGTCGATCGCAGAATCTAGACCACTAAATGAGCTGCAAAGGGGCCTGCCAAAATGGCTGCTTTGCCTGATGTAAGAAAGCAGAGCACCTAAACATTTGCATGACACAAAAATGCCACAACAACTAAAAGGCCCCTTTCCTCCAACAATATTCCAGTCATACACAAAACAGATGATTATTGAAATGAAGAGTATAGCAGTGCTGCAAGATATCCTACCTGAGGCGGTCTGTCTGTGCCATGGCCTCTCTGAAACAGAGGCCGTGCACTGAAACTAGACCACTAACTGTGCAGCAAAGCGGGCCTGCCAAAATGTCCGCTTTGTCTGATGTAAAAAAGTGGGGCACTTAAACATGCGCACCATGCAAAAATGCCACAACAAAATATAAAAAACATTAAGAGGCTCCAGTCCCCCCAACAACATTCCAATCATAAAGCACAAAACAGGTGATTTTTAAAATGAATACCATAGTGGTGCCACAAGACACCCTACTTGGGCCCTAATAAACTCAATATCCACCCGCTTTGAGTCGCAGAAAACATGACACTTAATTGATTTTGTGAGTAAAACACAGCTAAATCATAGCCAATTATGTGGGAGAATATTGATAAGGTTCAGAAAAATAGAAAAAAGTGTTCGCATTTAATTAAATTCCAAATACATTTAGGGTCATTAGCCCCTGGCGAGTGGCCTCCTAAACCTTTGCTGTGGCGAAAGTCATGACATCTATTTGCTCGCAGAGGGCCACAGCCATTATTAGGGACCCTAGCTGCAACACAGACATTGTTTTACAATTACAAAGTGGGAGCACTTCTCTGACAAATGTTATATATGGCAAACTGCTGTGTCGTGCTTCTTTTGCAGAGGCAAACCCCAATGTGTTTTTTCTGTAAAAGAAAACAGCAATCTTTATAACACGCAGGGAGTTTTCTTAAAAACTCCAGTGAATTGTTCCAGCGATTCTGTGTTGGATGGACTGCCTAGTCATAGAGTTCTGAGTCAGATGAGATTCTGCCAATGGAAATATAGTATCAACATACCTCTAAATGAGGTAAGGAATTGTGCACAGGCAAGTGGCCTGCTGATTTACAGCAAAGCTCCCACCCCACCAAACATTAAATGACCCACATTGAAATTAACATGGGTACCATTGTCATCAGAATTTCCCAAAATCTTTACTGGTGGTCCTGTGTAGTGAAAACTGAAGTTTTATTAATTTTCATTATAAAAGGGAAGGTGCAATATAGGAAGTCAAAGCATATTTACTTTAAAAATACGTTTTTTAACATGTGTGCCATATTTCCGGAGGCACGGTGTAAGCATAATGTATATTTATTCTAGACCTCCATTTTGAAATTGAAAGTGTTCTCGACAACCTTTAAGACTTACCTACATGAAATATGTGTAGGGATGCTAAAAGGGACGTTTTGACCAAGACAATATAAAATGTTCTTTGTTTGCTGAAATTAGTAATTGTAGTGTATTTATTTTGTTCATGGTTATTGACCTTGAAAGAGCTACTTTTTCTTTTTTCTTTGTTTTTTGCTGCCCTTATATTAGTTGGTTAATCCGAATCATATTGTATGCATATTAGATTGATCAAAGTTAATTATATGGGACCCCTTGTGCTACAATATGTCAGCTTTCTGAAGTCTTCAAAAATGCACTGTATCAGAGTGGTCCATTTTATATTCCCTGTTAGGAAGACCACATTGTGGAAAATATCCCTCTTCTTCCACGTTCCTCTTTCTTCTAACCCAGTGAATTGGATCTTCACATAAAATCATGTCCCAAAAATTACATTTTGAAAACATTAAATATGGATTGACCTTTAAGACCGAGATGAACTAAAGCATCAATGAGATGTGCACCTTGGCAGAAGTGGTCCTATCTACATCCTGTTCATCATAAAACATTTAACTAATTAGTTTCCCTTACACAGGCATGGACTGGAGTAATAATGAGTCTGCCTCTTGCTCTCAGTGGAAACGCAATACAACATGCATATAGCAATTCTTTTATCTCTTTAGGTGTGAAACCATTCCAATGTAAAACCTGCCAGAGAAAGTTCTCTCGATCTGACCACCTGAAGACGCACACCAGGACTCATACAGGTAAAACAAGTGCGTAAACCTTTCTTCACTTTTATTTTTCATTTATTATTTACCTAACATACAATATAAAATGTTAATTGACTAATTTTAGTGGGTATTTACCATTTATTTTGGGTTAGTGTATCAAAGTTGGGAGAGAATAACCTTATGCATGTACAAGAGGGGGTGGACAAATCCTGTTCTAGGGCATGCTGGTAGAATGACCCTCTCTGTAAATAGCATATCATGGGCTCTTGATCATCTTCAGTTGTCTACTGCACATCCCTATGAGAGTTGTGAAATTAAAAAATAATTCTATAAAACATATTAGAATCCCCGAAACTATGAAAACTTTCTTTAGTAGAAGCATATTTAAAGGGAATGGAGTTTGTATTGATATTTTTAATATGTAAATCCAATCTGCGCAAAATCAGTAGCAACCAAACTATTTTACCATGTTATTGAGCACTTTGAAAAACCACTGTAAGAGCACCACAACAGGCATTGACCTGAAACTAGGAATTGAGAAGCCATATTTGATTCATCCTCCAGACTTTAATCACACTCTGGGCCTGATTAGGAGTTCACCGTTTGCTGAACCTCCGAAGGGGAGGTTGTGGCCACACTGGCATTCCCCGCTGGACCCATTAAGAGTTTACCGCTAAGCTGGAGAGCGAAAACCTAGGTTTCCACCTGCCAGCCTAGCAGCAGACAGACTACAGCATTGTCTCTGGCTTGTGATTGAGCCGGCAGAAATACTGTAACCCACAGGGTGCACCACCACCCTTGCAATGTTCACTGTCTGCATAGCAGACAGTGAACATTGTAACAGTGCTGGACAGGGGGGCCCCTACGCTGGCCATGCCAAGCCCCCAAGCCCCCTGCACCTGTTCTCCACCAGCCTTTTCATGACGGTGTTACTGCAATGAAAAGGCTGGCTGAGAACAAGGTCGTAATCTGCAGGGCAGCGCTGCCCTGGCAGGTTAGGATTTCTGCCACCACCAGACCACCGGGATCCAAGATCCTGGCAGAGCTGGAGGTTCCCTAGCAGTCAGATTGCCAGGGTTTTTATGCCACGGTCGGACCGCCGCATAGACGAAGGTCCAGACCACCACCACGAGTGTGGCAGTTGTAAGACTGCCACACTCGTAATGAAGCCCTTCGTCATTATTGAGGACATCATTGCTGTCTAACTTTATGTTCGATATACCCGACCCAATAGAGAACTTCTTTTCAGAACAACAGTAAATTCTAAATTGGTTATGTGGATGATAATCTTTTGTTGAAACATTGATGGAAGTTAATTTACTGAAATGAGGGCCAATCCTAAATGTTCCATTGCAATTCTTTGGACAAAAGTAATATTTTAATAATGGTACAAAAAAAGTTTTTTATTGAAAACTGTAAGCAAAAAATCTGGTTGATAATATTTGTAAATCTAAATAGATATTTGAACTTTGCTGAGCTATATGTATATTTACGTGTATGTGTGTGCATACATACATATCTATATATATCTCGATATATATATATATACACATACACACACACATATATATAGATGCATATCGATAACTCTATGCATGTATTCACACACAAAAACAGACACACACAGGGAGGTAGGGACCCCCTGGGTGGTTTCTAGGTTTTAGGTGGCGAACAGCTCTTTCATATGGAGTACTCTACAACACCACCAACACTCTAAAAATGCTGACCTCAAATGTCTGTTTTTAAGCATAGGATTAGTATAGTGCCATCTACACTAAGCAAGAAATCTTTTGCCATTTTTGCAGCAAAGTCTCTAAGCAAAGGATTAGCAAGTACCATCTATGCTAAGATGAAAAATCACAAACGCCATTACAGTTTACCATTCCATTCATGCGAACCTGGAAGGAATAACAGCAGTTTTTGAAACATATGTATGTACTGGTATACCAAAATACCATTACTAAAACTTTAAACTTCTAGTGCAACACCCACAGGCTATTCCGGTTTTAGTAACAGACGAGCTTCTCATTTACATTTTTATTTACATTTCTTTCTTGCCAGTCCTTCATTACACAAATATCCACTACTTCAAGCGAGGTGACTGTTGTCATGATCGCTTTGCTTCTATGTAACCATAGAGATTATCCACTACAGTACAAATAAGCACTTAAGTTGTTCAGCATGCCCTCTTTTGATAAACATATGCATGATCTAATAAAATGTCCCATACACCGCAGTATTAGAAAATGAGTCTCTCTTCTAATTGCTCTAATAGCAGAGGGGAAGTGCTTTCTGAAAGGAGAGCTGTTCTCAATCTGTGTTCTTAAAAATGCATTTACTAAACTACTATTAGCACTATGATTTCATATTTCAAGCTGATTTTATAGAAACATTTGCCATAGACCTAAACATGTAAAATAAAAATGTACAACTTTTCAAAACTGTGGTGGTAGGCAACCAAAGTCATTGATGGATCATAATTCGTGACAATTACATATAGTGATATTAAGGAGAACACAAATGGATTGAATGTCTTTGAAAGCTGTTCCTTGTCTGAAGGACGCACACTATAACAATATGTAAGCTCATCATTTCTCCAACTTACATGACAATCAAAATATGTATCCACTGTGAAGTTTTTGTTCAGGAATTTCAACGAGGCAAAATCAGAAATCCTTTTTCAGTGGTCCATATGAGGGGGAACATATTTGTCTGTGAATAATAATAATTGAACAGCTGCCCATTAATGTTATATCATTTTAAAAGTTAAACAGATCCCCAGTAATCCATATTTTCTTTTTGAAGCCTATCTTTTCCATCCAAAAAATACTCATTGTTTTTCCAAGACAATGCCAGAAGGTGGTGAAGACCACTTTGCTTAGACATCGATCAGAACATGTTTGTCTAGTGACTGGTTTCACTATTTTTTTATCAACAGGTGAAAAGCCCTTTAGCTGCCGATGGCCCAGTTGTCAAAAGAAATTTGCCAGATCAGATGAATTGGTTCGCCACCATAACATGCACCAGAGGAACATGACCAAACTTCAGCTTTCTCTTTAAACGTCATAAAATACGAACTCCGCCCATATGGAGCAATATGAACTACTGCAGTGAGGACTAGACATCCTCACTGATCCCCAAGAGCGGAATGCTGAAGCAGGCCATGATGAGGAGTCAGGACCAGTTAACGAAACAGCATGGTTCCACTTAGTTTTTGATTTATTGAGGAACAAGCACTAGCTAGTCGGTGACCATGACACAAAGAGTAATATGTAAATCTTTATTTTTTGCATTCTGTTGCTGCTTGTCCTGTTCTTTTGGTTTTGAAAAAACATTCCTTATCTAGTTTGGTCAGTTTTCTGGAGATGATCTACTTCATTTGCTGTATTTCATCCTGTAATTTTTGTGTACCTGTTTGTCACATATTGAAATTGCTAAGACAAACCCTATTACAGGCCTCAGTTATTCTGAAAGGCTCATAGTCATGCAGGTATTCAGTGTTTTAAAGTATGCTTAAAATTACATTTTTTCAAACCAAGTTTTTAATAACTATAAAGAGAGAGTATCAGAAACCACTTTTGCTTATTGAATGAGATCCTTACCTTTCAGTTCAATTGATAGTTCATAAATTCAACATGGTTCTTAAAAAACGTACTCTTGGTGGATGCCATCCATTTATACTGGGTGTCAGCAATGCAGCATGGGAGGTATACACGAATTCCCTATAAGTATATATAAATGTATGTAGTTTAAAAACAGTCACTGTAGTCATTAGGGTGTTCTGAAAGGCTGCACTGGTTATGTGGCCAAAAAGGTGTAAAAAGTGAAGAGAATTTAAAAAAGATGGCAGAAGGCTGGTCCGTGATTTTCATTAACAGATTTCACTTGTTATAAGTAACTTAAGGAATGTCTGTGTATACGTGTTTGTGAACATAAGACCTTACTAGTGTAAGGGACTATATTAATTCTGGGGTTTTGTGTAGAGGGAAATGTAATTTTTAATAAGAGTTGTTTGAATTGTTGTGTATATAGGTAAATATATATATCTGGTAATGTACTGCTGTTAGTTAACCGGAAATTGAATCATATGATGAATCATGTTTAGGAGGATGTTGCTATGCCAAAATATTGATAATGCTACAGATGCAACCTGCCTTTTTTTCCACTGTGCTTTTGGTTAAGCCCGTTTAAAGGGATACACTGACATTTCCACATTCTTCTGCATTCCTCATGAGCAAGTGTACATTTTAAATTTTGACATGTGTTGCTAAACTTTTTAGATACTTCAGTCCCATCAGCGTATGAACATCTTGAAATATTCTTTACAACTATAGTGTGCCTAGACATTGTCAGATTTTAATTTAATTCAGGTTAAATCATGTGTATTGATGCATCAGCAAAAGTCCCTTTCAATGTTCAAACAATTTCATTCATTGTCTGCAAAAAGAACCACTGTAAAATATAGAAAAATTGAATTTAATACAACATGTAATCGGAGTGAGCCTTATAGACTCAGTGAGTACATTTTAAGAAAGTCTAAGACTGTCATATGTTAAACAAAAAAACACACATTTAAATTACCCTATTCTGCATCTTTCATCATGTACGTGAACAATAAGTGGCTCATTTTACTGAAAATGTTTATAACTGATTTATAACTGATCTGCCTAATCGAAAAATGAGGTGCAGTAATTCAGCTAGTTTTTCAATCGGGGGTCTCCCAATGTGTCTCCGAATGCATAAAAAGGTCACAGTTTCGACGTCACGTACACTATTCTATTTTCTTTTAAACCAGACCAAATGTCCCTTTGAGACTAACAATGGTTCTGCCAGTATTTTTGTTTTTCTATAATTTGAGAAGCCCTTTTTCAATTTCATCTAATACCATAGCTCTTCTGTATGACACTGTGACTTTAAATATATGCGGGCCTGCTTGGATGCCGACCAAAAGGAACTGAACAGCTTGACTTACATCATGTTTATATCCTCCTTCTCATCAAACATTCCGGATGTGTCAGCTTAAATGTTTTTTTTTTCAGAAACAGGAACAAACTGGAGATATCACTGTTGCAGTTTTAAGGAATCTATCTTATTTCACTAAAACAGCTTGAACATGATGAAAACTAAGCAACAGAAATTGCTACAAGTACTGTCTGTTTTTATCATGCATCACTGATTAAACTTTGGCTGTTGTGACTCATTAAAATCTGTCAATGTATCTTTTACCGGAGAAAAAACTCAATGTCTCTTGAAAAGTGCAAAACAAGAGTGGAAATTTGGACAGAATATCTGAGGGAAAACTTTGAGAATTAAAGTTCTTTTTTACTTTGTTTTACGTTGGTGAACACTGTATTTTTAAGATATTGCCATATTCTGCTGTAATGCCTCCACAGGAAGAACGTCGTAACCTATTTACTTGTCAGTTTTATTGACCAGGCGACCCCAAGAAAAGAAGGGCGAAGCAGATTGTTATAAAGTTTAGCCAGCGAGCTTTCAAATTGCTATTTTGAACCTTTATATCTCCTTGCTTTAAAAAAAAACCGCTCTGGTCCTGACTTTTTTCCTCATGTAAACTGAGATAAACTTTGTATTTCATGTACGTTTACCGTGCCATTTTACAAACATTCTGCAATTGTTTTCATCATCTATACGAGCCCTCTGTGAAACTAGAAGGCCAGACTTCATTTGGCAATATGAGACGGGTGGAAACTAGTTTTTTAGGTCTAGTCTAGAAGTTAAGCTTTTTACCAGGCTCATGTTTGTAAAACAATTAACCCCTTCATGCCAGGCCTTTTCCCCCTCAGGCGCCAGGCCACTTTGTTTGGCTATTTGAGCCAGTTTGCGCTTAGGCCCTCATAACTTTTTGTCCACATAAGCTGCCCGCGCCAAATTTGCATCCTTTTTTTCAACATCCTAGGGATTCTAGAGGTACCCAGAGTTTGTGGGTTCCTCTGAAGGAGACCAAGAAATTAGCCAAAGCACAGCGAAAATGTTGTTTTTAAAAAAGAAAATGGGAAAAGGGCTGCAGAAGATGGCTTGTGGTTTCTTCCCTGAAAGTGGCATCCACAAAGGCTTTGCAGTGCTAAAATCACCATCTTCCCAGCTTTCAGGAACAGATATACTTGAATCAGAAAACCACATTTTTCAACACAATGTTGGCATTTTACTTTTTTACTATTTTTTGTGTTTTTAGCCTCCTTCCAGTTAGTGACAGAAATGGGTGTGAAACCAATGCTGGATCCCAGGAAGCTAAACATTTCTGAAAAGTAAACAAAATTCTGAATTCACCAAGTGGTCATTTGTGTAGATCCTATAAGGTTTTGCTACAGAAAACACAACTGAAATAAAAAAAAAATCATTTAAATTGAGGTAAAAAAAACAGCCATTTTCTCTACATTTTTCTCTGTAACTTTTTCCTGCGATGTCAGATTTTTTAAAGCAATATACTGTTATGTCTGCTGGACCCTTCTGGTTGTGGGGATATATAGGACTTGTAGGTTCATCAAGAACCCTAGGTACCCAGAGCCAGTAAATAAGCTGCACCTTGCAATGGGTTTTCATTGTATACTGGTATACAGCAATTCATTTGGTGAAATATAAAGACTGAAAAATAGGTATCAAGGAAAGCTTTGTATTTCCAAAATAGGCACCAGATAAGGTGTTGAGAAGCAGTGGTTATTTGCACATTTCTGAATTCCGGGGTCCCCATACTAGCATTTGAATAACAGGGCATTTCTAAAATAGACATCTTTTTTACACTGTGTATTACATTTAGAGCGAGACAAGGGGCAATAACATTCATTCTGCTATTATGTGTTCCCCCAAATCTCCCGATAAAAATGGTACCTCACTTGCGTGGGTAGACCTGATGCCTGCGTCAGGAAACGCAGCATGGACACATCACATTTTTACATTGAAAATTATGTTTTTTTTAAAAAGTGCCTAGCTGTGGATTCTGATGTCTAGCTCAGTCGGCACCTAGGAAAACCTACTAAACCTGTGCATTTTTTAAAACTAGACACCTAGGGGAATCCAAGATGGGGTGACTTGTGGGGCTGTCACCAGGTTTTGCTACCCAGAATCCTTTGCAAACCTCAAAATGTGGCTAAAAAAACACCTTTTCCTCACATTTTGGTGACAGAAAGGTCTGGAATCTGAGAGGAGCCACAAACGTCCTTTTACCTAGTGTTACCCCAAGTCTCCCGATAAAAATGGCACCTCATACACTTTTTCTTCACATTTTGGCGACAGAAAGTTCTGGAATCTGAGAGGAGCCACAAATTTCCTTTCAGCCAGCATTACCCTAAGTCTCCTGATAACAATGGTACCTCATTTGTGTGGGTAGGCCTAGTTCCCACGACCAGAAATGCCCCAAAACACAACATGGACAAATCACATTTTCCCAAAGAAAACAGAGCTGGTTTTTGCAAAGTGCCTAGCCGTAGATTTTGATCTCTAGCTCAGTCGGCACCTAGGAAAACCTACTAAATCTATGCATTTTTTAAAACTAGACACCCAGGGGAATCCAAGATGGGGCGACTTGTGGGGCTCTTACCAGGTTCTGTTACCCAGAATCCTTTGCAAACCTCAAAATGTGGCTAAAAAAACACCTTTTCCTCACATTTCGGTGGCAGAAAGGTCTGGAATCTGAGAGGAGCCACAAACATCCTTTTACCCAGTATTACCCCAAGTCTCCTGATAAAAATGGTACCTCATTTTGTGGGTAGGCCCAGTTCCCACGACAGGAAATGCCCCAAAACACAACGTGGACACATCACATTTTCCCAAAGAAAACAGTGCTGTTTTTTGCAAAGTGCCTAGCTGTGGATTTTGGCCTCTAGCTCAGCCGGAACATAAGGACACCTACCAAACCTGTGCATTTTTTAAACTAGATACCTGGGGGAATCCAAGATGGGGTGACTTGCGGGGCTCTCACCAGGTTCTGTTACCCTGAATCATTTGCAAACCTCAAAATTTGGGTAAAAATACACGTTTTCTTCACATTTTGGCGACAGAAAGTTCTGGAATCTGCGAGGAGCCACAAATTTCCTTCCACCCAGCATTACCCCAAGTCTCCTGATAAAAATGGTACCTCATTTGTGTGGGTAGGCCTAGTTCCCGCGACCCGAAATGCCCCAAAACACAACATGGACACATCACATTTTCCCAAAGAAAACAGAGCTGGTTTTTGCAAAGTGCCTAGCTGTGGATTTTGGGCTCTAGCTCAGCCGGCACCTGGGGACACCTACCAAGCCTGTGCATTTTTGAAAACTAGACACCTATGGGAATCCAAGATGGGATGACTTGTGGGGCTCTCACCAAGTTCTGTTACCATGAATCCTTTGCAAACCTCAAAATGTGGCTAAAAATACACTTTTTCTTCACATTTTGGGGACAGAAAGTTCTGGAATCTGAGAGGAGCCACAAATGTCCTTTCACCCATCATTGCCCCAAGTCTCCTGATAAAAATGGTACCTCATTTGTGTGGGTAGGCCTATTTCCTGTGACCCGAAATGCCCCAAAAGACAACATGGACACATCACATTTTCCCAAAGAAAACAGAGCTGGTGTTTGCAAAGTGCCTAGCTGTGGATTTTGGCCTCTAGCCCAGCCGGCACATAAGGAAACCTACCAAACATTTGCATTTGTGAAAACTAGACACCTAGGGGAATCTAAAATGGGTAGACTTGTGGTGCTCTCATCAGGTTCTGTTACCCAGAACCCTTTGCAAACCTTATAATTTGGCTAAAAAACACTTTTTACTCACATTTCGGTGACAGAAAGTTCTGGAATCTGAGAGGAGCCACAAATTTCCTTCCACCCAGCGTTCCTCCAAGTCTCTCAATGAAAATGGTACCTCACTTGAGTGGGTAGGCATTGTGCCTGAGACAGGAAATGCCCCAAAACACAACGTGGACACATCACATTTTCCCAAAGAAAACAGAGCTGTTTTTTGCAAAGTGCCTAGCTGTGGATTTTTGCCTCTAGCTCAGCCAGCACATAAAGAAACCTACCAAACCTGTAAATTTTTTTAATCTTGACACGTGGGGGAATCCAAGATGGGGTGACTTGTGGGGCTCTCACCCGGCTCTGTTACCACGAACCCTTTGCAAACTTCAAAATTTGGTTGAAAATACACTTTTTCTTCACAGTTTGTCGACAGAAGGTTCTGGAATCTGAGAGGAGCCACACACTTCCTTTCACCCAGCATTGCCCCAAGTCTCCTGATAGAAATGGTACCTCATTTGTGTGGGTAGGCCTAGTTCCCGCGACGGGAAATGCCCCAAAACACAACATGGACACATCACTTTTTCCCGAAGAAAACATAGGTGGTTTTTGCAAAGTGCCTAGCTGTGGATTTTGGACTCTAGCTCAGCCAGCACATAAGGAAACCTACCAAACTTGTGCATTTTTTAAACTAGACACCTAGGGGAATCCAAGATGGTTTGACTTGTGGCGCTCTCACCAGTTTCTGTTACCGAGGACCCTTTGCAAACCTTATAATTTGGCTAAAAAACACTTTTTACTCACATTTCGGTGACAGAAAGTTCTGGAATCTGAGAGGGGCCACAAATTTCCTTGCACCCAGCGTTCCTCCAAATCTCTCAATGAAAATGGTACCTCACTTGTGTGGGTAGGCCTTGTGCCACAGACAGGAAATGCCCCAAAACACAACGTGGACACATCACATTTTCCCAAAGAAAACAGAGCTGTTTTTTGCAAAGTGCCTAGCTGTGGATTTTTGCCTCTAGCTCAGCCGGCACATAAAGAAACCTACCAAACCTGTAAATTTTTTAAATCTTGACACGTGGGGGAATCCAAGATGGCGTGACTTGCGGGGCTCTCACCCGGCTCTGTTACCACGAACCCTTTGCAAACTTCAAAATTTGGTTGAAAATACACTTTTTCTTCACAGTTTGTCGACAGAAGGTTCTGGAATCTGAGAGGAGCCACACACTTCCTTTCACCCAGCATTGCCCCAAGTCTCCTGATAGAAATGGTACCTCATTTGTGTGGGTAGGCCTAGTTCCCGTGACGGGAAATGCCCCAAAACACAATATGGCCACATCACTTTTTCCCCGAAGAAAACATAGGTGGTTTTTGCAAAGTGCCTAGCTGTGGATTTTGGACTCTAGCTCAGCCAGCACATAAGGAAACCTACCAAACTTGTGCATTTTTAAAACTAGACACCTAGGGGAATCCAAGATGGTTTGACTTGTGGCGCTCTCACCAGTTTCTGTTACCGAGGACCCTTTGCAAACCTCATAATTTGGCTAAAAAACCATTTTTCCTCACATTTCGGTGACAGAATGTTCTGGAATCTGACAGGAGCCACACACTTCCTTCCACTCAGCGTTCCTCCAAGTCTATTAATGAAAATGGTACCTCTCTTGTGTGGGTAGGCCTAGTGCCTGTGACAGGGAATGCCCCAAAACACAACGTGGACACATCACATTTTCCCAAAGAAAACAGAGCTGTTTTTTGCAAAGTGCATAGCTGTGGATTTTGGCCTCTAGCTCAGCCGGCACATAAAGAAACCTACCAAACCTGTACATTTTTTAAATCTTGACACCTGGGGGAATCCAAGATGGGGTGAGTTGTGGGGCTCTCACCAGGTAGGTTCTGTTACCCAGAACCCTTTGGAAACCTCATGATTTGGCTAAAAAACACTTTTTCCTCACATTTCGGTGACAGAAAGTTCTGGAATCTGAGAGGAGCCACAAATTTCCTTCCACCCAGCGTTCCTCCAAGTCTTTCAATGAAAATAGTACCTCACTTCTGTGGGCAGGCCTAGTGCCTGAGACAGGAAATTCCCCAAAACACAACGTGGACACATCACATTTTCCTAGCTGTGGATTTTGGCCTCTAGCTCAGCCCCGGCACATAAGGAAACCTACCAAACCTGTGCATTTTTTAAATCTAGACACCCAGGGGAATCCAAGATGGGATGACTTGTGGGGCTCTCACCAGGTTCTGTTAGCATGAACCCTTTGCAAACTTAAAAATTTGGCTGAAAATACACTTTTTCTTCACATTTTAGCGACAGAAGGTTCTGGAATCTGAGAGAAGCCACACATTTCCTTTCACCCAGCATTGCCCCAAGTCTCCTGATAAAAATGGTACCTCATTTGTGTGGGTAGGCCTAGTTCCCGCGATGGGAAATGCCCCAAAACACAACATGGACACATCACATTTTCCCGAAGAAAACAGAGCTGTTTTTTGCAAAGTGCCTAACTGTGGATTTTGGCCTCTAGCTAAGCTGGCACCTGGGGAAACCTACCAAGCCTATGCATTTTTGAAAACTAGACACCTGGGTGAATCCAAGATGGGGTGACTTGTGGGGCTCTCACCAGGTTCTGTTACCCAGAATTCTATGCAAACCTAAACATTTGGCTAAAAAACACCTTTTCCTCACATTTCAGTGACAGAAAGGTCTGGAATCTGAGAAGAGCCACAAACGTCCTTTTACCCAGTGTTACCCCAAGTCTCCAGAGAAAAATGGCACCTCATTTTGTGGGTAGGCCCAGTTCCCACGACAGGAAATGCCCCAAAACACAACTTGGACACATCACATTTTCCCAAAGAAAACAGAGCTGTTTTTTGCAAAGTGCCTAGCTGTGGATTTTGGCCTCTAGCTCAGCCGGCACATAAGGAACCTACCAAACCTGGGCATTTTTGAAACTAGACACCTAGAGGAATCCAAGATGGGGTGACTTGTGGCGCTCTCACCAGGTTCTATTACCCAGAATTCTTGTAAACCTAAAAATTTGGCAAGAAAACAAATTTTCCTCACAGTTCAGTGACAAAAAGTTCTGCAATCTGAGAGGAGCCACAAATTCTTTCTACCCAGCGTTCCTCCAAGCCTCCCAATGAAAATGGTACCACACTTGTGTGGGTAGGCCTAGTGCTTGTGACAGGAAATGCCCCAAAACACAACGTGGACACATCACATTTTCCCAAAGAAAATAGAGCTGTTTTTTGCAAAGTGACTGGCTGTGGATTTTGGGCTCTAGCTCAGCCGGCACCTGGGGACACCACCAAGCCTGTGCATATTTTAAAACTAGACACCTGGGGGAATCCAAGATGGGGTGACTTATGGGGCTCTCACCAGGTTCTGTTACCCAGAATTCTATGCAAACCTAAACATTTGGCTAAAAAACCACCTTTTCCTCACAGTTCGGTGACAGAAAGGTCTGGAATCTGAGAGGAGCCACAAACGTCCTTTTACCCAGTGTTACCCCAAGTCTTCTGCTAAAAATGGTACCTCATTTTGTGGGTAGGCCCAGTTCCAATGACAGGAAATGCCCCAAAACTCAACTTGGACACATCACATTTTCCCAAAGAAAACAGAGTTGTTTTTTGCAAAGTGCCTAGCTGTGGTTTTTGGCCTCTAGCTCAGATGGCACATAAGGAACCTACCAAACCTGGGCATTTTTTAAACTAGACACCTAGAGGAATCCAAGATGGGGTGACTTGTGGCGCTCTCACCAGGTTCTGTTACCCAGAATTCTTTGCAAACCTAAAAATTAGGAACAAAAACAAATTTTCCTCACAGTTCAGTGACAAAAAGTTCTGGAATCTGAGAGGAGCCACAAATTCTTTCCACCCAGTGTTCCTCCAAGTCTCCCAATGAAAATGGTACCTCACTTGTGTGGGTAGGCCTAGTGCCTGTGACAGGAAATGCCCCAAAACACAACGTGGACACATCACATTTTCCCAAAGAAAACAGAGCTGTTTTTTGCAAAGTGCCTAGCTGTGAATTTTGGGCTCTAGCTCAGCCGGCACCTGGGGACACCTACCAAGCCTGTGCATTTTTTAAAACTAGACACTTTGGGGAATCCAAGATAGGGTGACTTGTGGGGCTCTCACCAGGTTCTGTTACCCTGAATCCTTTGCAAACCTCAGAATTTGGCTAAAAATACACTTTTTGTTCACATTTTGGCGACAGAAAAAACTGGAATCTGAGAGGAGCCACACATTTCCTTTCACCCAGCATTGCCCCAAGTCTCCTGATAAAAATGGTACCTCATTTGTGTGGGTAGGCCTAGTTCCCGCGACTGGAAATTCCCCAAAACACAACATGGACACATCACATTTTCCCAAAGAAAACAGAGCTGTTTTTTGCAAAGTGCCTAGCTGTGGATTTTGGCCCCTAGCTCAGCCGGCACCTGGGGAAACCTACCAAGGCTGTGCATTTTTGAAAACTAGACACCTATGGGAATCCAAGATGGGATGACTTGTGGGGCTCTCACCAAGTTCTGTTACCATGAATCCTTTGCAAACCTCAAAATGTGGCTAAAAATACACTTTTTCTTCACATTTTAGCGACAGAAAGTTCTGGAATCTGCGAGGAGCCACAAATTTCCTTCCACCCATCATTGCCCCAAGTCTCCTGATAAAAATGGTACCTCATTTGTGTGGGTAGGCCTATTTCCCACGACCGGAAATGCCCCAAAACACAACATGGACACATCACATTTTCCCAAAGAAAACAGAGCTGGTGTTTGCAAAGTGCCTAGCTGTGGATTTTGGACTTTAGCTCAGCAAGCACATAAGGAAATCTACCAAACCTGTGCATTTTGTAAACTAGACCCTAGGGGAATCAAAAATGGGTAGGCTTGTGGTGCTCTCACCAGGTTCTGTTACCCAGAGCCCTTTGCAAACCTCATAATTTGGCTAAAAAACACTTTTTCCTCACATTTCGGTGACAGAAAGTTCTGGAATCTGAGAAGAGCCACAAATTTCCTTCTACCCAGCGTTCCTTCAAGTCTCTCAATTAAAATGGTACCTCACGTATGTGGGTAGGCCTAGTGCCTGAGACAGGAAATGCCCCAATACACAATGTGGACACATCACATTTTCCCAAAGAAAACAGAGCTGTTAAAAGTGCCTAGCTGTGGATTTTGGCCTCTAGCTCAGCCGGCACATAAGGAAACCTACCAAACCTGTGCATTTTTTAAAATTAGACACCTAGGGGAATCCAAGATAGGGTGACTTGTGGCGCTCTCACCAACTTCTATTACCCAGAATTCTTCGCAAACCTAAAAATTTGGCTAAAAAACTGTTTTTTCCTCACAGTTCGGTGACAAAAAGTTCTGGAATCTGAGAGGAGCCACAAACTTCCTTCCACCCAGCGTTCCTCCAAGCCTCCCAATGAAAATGGTAACTCAATTGTGTGGATAGGCCTAGTGTATGCGACAGGAATTGCCCCAAAACACAACGTGGACACATTACATTTTCCCAAAGAAAACAGAGCTGGTTTTTGCAAAGTGCCTAGCTGTGGATTTTGGCCTCTAGCTTAGCCGGCATCTGCGGAAACCTACCAAGCATGTGCATTTTTGAAAACTAAACACCAGGGGGAATCTAAGATGGAGTGACTTGTGGAGCTCTCACCAGGTTCTGTTACCCAGAATTCTTTGCAAACCTAAAAATTTGGCTAAGAAAACACCTTTTCCTCACATTTCGGTGACAGAAAGGTCTGGAATCTGAGAGGAGCCACAAAAGTCCTTTTACCCAGTGTTACCACAAGTCTCCTGATAAAAATGGTACCTCATTTTGTGGGTAGGCCCAGTTTCCACAACAGGAAATGCCCCAAAACACAAATTGGACACATCACATTTTCCCAAAGAAAACAGAGCTGTTTTTTGCAAAGTGCCTAGCTGTGGATTTTGGCCTCTAGCTCAGCTGGCACATAAGGAAACCTACCAAACATGGACATTTTTGATACTAGACACCTAGAGGAATCCAAGATGGGGTGACTTGTGGCGCTCTCACCAGGTTCTGTTACCCAGAATTCTTTGCAAACCTAAAGATTTGGCAAAAAAACATTTTTTCTCACAGTTCAGTGACAAAAAGTTGTGGAATCTGAGAGGACCCAAAAATTCCTTCCACCCATCGTTCCTCCAAGTCTCCCAATTAAAATGGCACCTCACTTGTGTGGGTAGGCCTAGTGCCTGTGACAGGAAATGCCCCAAAACCCAACCTGGACACATCATATTTTCCCAAAGAAAACAGAGCTGTTTTTTGAAAAGTGCCTAGCTGTGGATTTTGGCCTTCAGCCCAGCCGGCACATAAGGAAACCTACCAATTTTTTAAATCTAGACACCTAGGGGAATCCAAGATGGGGTGACTTTTGGGGCTCTCACCAGGTTCTGTTACTATGAACCCTTTGCAAACCTCAAAATTTGGCTGAAAATACACTTTTTCTTCACATTTTGGCGACAGAAAGTTCTGGAATCTGAGAGGAGCCACACATTTCTTTTCACCCAGCATTGCTCCAAGTCTCCTGATAAAAATGGTACCTCATTTGTGTGGGTAGGCCTAGTTCCCGCGTCGGGAAATGCCCCAAAACACAACATGGACACATCACATTTTCCCGAAGAAATCAGAGCTGTGTTTTGGAAAGTGCCTAGCTGTGGATTTTGGCCTCTAGCTCAGCCGGCACCTGTGGAATCCTACCAAGCCTTTGCATTTTTGAAAACTAGACACCTAGGGGAATCCAAGAAGGGGTGACTTGTGGGGCTCTCACCAGGTTCTGTTACCATGAACCCTTTGCAAACCTCAAAATTTGGCTGAAAATACACTTTTTCTTCACATTGTGGCAACAGAAAAATCAGGAATCTGACAGGAGCCACAAATTTCCTTTCAGCCAGCATTGCCCCAAGTCTCCTGATGAAAATGGTACCTCATTTGTGTGGGAAGGCCTAGTTCCCACGACCGGAAATGCCCCAAAACACAACATAGACACATCACATTTTCCTGAAGAAAACAGAGCTGATTTTTGCAAAGTGCCCGGCTGTGGATTTTGGACTCTAGCTCAGCCAGCACATGAGGAAACATACCAAACCTGTGCATTTTTTAACCTAGACACCTAGGGGAATCCAAGATGGGTTGACTTGTGGCGCTCTCACCAGTTTGTGTTATCTAGGACCCTTTGCAAACCTCTTAATTTGGCTAAAAAACACTTTTTCCTCACATTTCGGTGACAGAAAGTTCTGGAATCTGAGAGGAGTCACACATTTCCTCCCACTCAGCATTCCTTCAAGTCTCTTAATGAAAATGGTACCTCACCTGTGTGGGTAGGCCTAGTGCCTACGACACGAAATGCCCCAAAACACAACTTGGACACATCACATTTTCCGAAAGAAAACAGAGCTGTTTTTTGCAAAGTGCCTAGCTGTGGATTTTGGCCTCTTGCTCAGCTGGCACATAAGGAAACCTACCAAACATGTGCATTTTTTAAAACTAGACACATAGGGGAATCCAAAATGGGTAGACCTGTGGTGCTCTCACCAGGTTCTTTTACCCAGAACCCTTTGCAAACCTCATAATTTGGCTAAAAAACGCCTTTTCCTCACATTTCAATGACAGAAATTTCTGGAATCTGAGAGGAGCCACAAATTTCCTTCCACCCAGCGTTCCTCCAAGTCTCTCAATGAAAATGGTACCTCACTTGTGTGGGTTGGCCTAGTGCCTGCAACAGGAAATGCCCCAAAACACAACGTGGACACATCACATTTTCCCAAAGAAAACAGAGCTGTTTTTGGCAAAGTGCCTAGCTGTGGATTTTGGCCTCCAGCTCAGCCAGCACATAAGGAAACCTACCAAACCTGTGCATTGTTTTAAATTAGACACCTAGGGGAATCTAAGATGGGTTGACTTGTGGCGCTCTCACCAGTTTCTGTTACCCAGGACCCTTTGCAAACCTCATAATTTGGCTAAAAAAACACTTTTTCCTCACATTTCGGTGACAGAAAGTTTTGGAATTTTTGAGAAGCCACACATTTCCTTCCACTCAGCGTTCCTCCAAGTCTCTCAATGAAATTAGTACCTCACTTGTGTGGATAGGCTTAGTGCCTGCGACAGGAAATGCCCCAAAACACAACGTGGACACATCACATTTTCCCAAAGAAAACAAAGCGTTTTTTTGCAAAGTGCCTAGCTGTGGATTTTGGCCTCTAGCCCAGCCGGCACATAAGGAAACCTACCAAACATGTGCATTTTTGAAAACTAGACACCTAGGGGAATTCAAAATGGGTAGACTTGTGGTGCTCTCACCAGGTTCTGTTACCCAGAACCCTTTGCAAACCTCATAATTTGGCTAAAAAACACTTTTCCCTCACATTTCGGTGACAGAAAGTTCTGGAATCTGAGAGGAGCCACGAATTTCCTTCCACCCAGCGTTCCTCCAAGTCTCTCAATGAAAATGGTACCTCACATCTGTGGGTAGGGCCAGTGCCTAAGACAGGAAATGCCCCAAAACACAACATAGACACATCACATTTTCCCAAAGAAAACAGAGCTGTTTTTTGCAAAGTGCCTAGCTGTGGATTTTGGCCTCTAGCTCAGCCGGCACATAAGGAAACCTACCAAACTTGTGCATTTTGTAAATCTAGACACATAGGGGAATCGAAGATGGGGTGACTTGTGGGGCTCTCACCAGGTTCTGTTAGCATGAACCCTTTGCAAACCTCAAAATTTGGCTGAAAATACACTTTTTCTTCACATTTTGGCGAGAGAAAGTTCTGGAATCTGAGAGGAGCCACAAATTTCCTTTCACCCAGCATTGCCCCAAGTCTCCTGATAAAAATGGTACCTCATTTGTGTGGGTAGGCCTAGTTCCCGCAACAGGAAATGCCCCAAAAATCAACATGGACACATCACATTTTCCCGAAGAAATCAGATCTGTGTTTTGCAAAGTGCCTAGCTGTGGATTTTGGCCTCTAGCTCAGCCGGCACCTGGGGAAACCTACCAAGCATGTGCATTTTTGAAAACTAGACACATAGGGGAATCCAAAATGGGTAGACTTGTGGGGCTCTCACCAAGTTCTGTTACCATGAATCCTTTGCAAACCTCATAATTTGGCTAAAAAACACTTTTTCCTCACATTTAATGACAGAAGGTTCTGGAATCTGAGAGGAGCCACAAATTTCCTTCCACCCAGCGTTCCTCCAAGTCTCTCAATGAAAATGGTACCTCACTTCTGTGGGTAGGCCTAGTGCTTGAGGCAGGAAATGCCCCAAAACACAACGTGGACACATCACATTTTCCCAAAGAAAACAACAGTTTTTTGCAAAGTGCCTAGCTGTGGATTTTGACCTCTAGCTCAGCTGGCACATAAGGAAACCTACCAAACCTGTGCATTTATGAAATCTAGACACCTAGGGGAATCAAATATGGAGTGACTTGTGGGGCACTCACCAAGGTCTGTTACCAAGAATCCTTTGCAAACCTCAAAATTTGGCTAAAAATACACTTTTTCTTCACATTTTGGTGACAGAAAGTTCTGGAATCTGAGAGGAGCCACAAATTTCCTTTCACCCAGCATTGCCCCAAGTCTCCTGATGAAAATGGTACCTCATTTGTGTGGGAAGGCCTAGTTCCCACGACCGGAAATGCCCCAAAACACAACATAGACACATCACATTTTCCTGAAGAAAACAGAGCTGATTTTTGCAAAGTGCCCGGCTGTGGATTTTGGACTCTAGCTCAGCCAGCACATGAGGAAACATACCAAACCTGTACATTCTTTAACCTAGACACCTAGGGGAATCCAAGATGGGTTGACTTGTGGCGCTCTCACCAGTTTCTGTTATCTAGGACCCTTTGCAAACCTCTTAATTTGGCTAAAAAACACTTTTTCCTCACATTTCGGTGACAGAAAGTTCTGGAATCTGAGAGGAGTCACACATTTCCTCCCACTCAGCATTCCTTCAAGTCTCTTAATGAAAATGGTACCTCACCTGTGTGGGTAGGCCTAGTGCCTACGACACGAAATGCCCCAAAACACAACTTGGACACATCACATTTTCCGAAAGAAAACAGAGCTGTTTTTTGCAAAGTGCCTAGCTGTGGATTTTGGCCTCTTGCTCAGCTGGCACATAAGGAAACCTACCAAACATGTGCATTTTTTAAAACTAGACACATAGGGAAATCCAAAATGGGTAGACCTGTGGTGCTCTCACCAGGTTCTTTTACCCAGAACCCTTTGCAAACCTCATAATTTGGCTAAAAAATGCCTTTTCCTCACATTTCAATGACAGAAATTTCTGGAATCTGAGAGGAGCCACAAATTTCCTTCCACCCAGCGTTCCTCCAAGTCTCTCAATGAAAATGGTACCTCACTTGTGTGGGTTGGCCTAGTGCCTGCAACAGGAAATGCCCCAAAACACAATGTGGACACATCACATTTTCCCAAAGAAAACAGAGGTGTTTTTGGCAAAGTGCCTAGCTGTGGATTTTGGCCTCCAGCTCAGCCAGCACATAAGGAAACCTACCAAACCTGTGCATTGTTTTAAACTAGACACCTAGGGGAATCTAAGATGGGTTGACTTGTGGCGCTCTCACCAGTTTCTGTTACCCAGGACCCTTTGCAAACCTCATAATTTGGCTAAAAAAATACTTTTTCCTCACATTTCGGTGACAGAAAGTTCTGGAATCTTTGAGAAGCCACACATTTCCTTCCACTCAGCGTTCCTCCAAGTCTCTCAATGAAATTGGTACCTCACTTGTGTGGGTAGGCTTAGTGCCTGCGACAGGAAATGCCCCAAAACACAACGTGGACACATCACATTTTCCCAAAGAAAACAAAGCGTTTTTTTGCAAAGTGCCTAGCTGTGGATTTTGGCCTCTAGCCCAGCCGGCACATAAGGAAACCTACCAAACATGTGCATTTTTGAAAACTAGACACCTAGGGGAATTCAAAATGGGTAGACTTGTGGTGCTCTCACCAGGTTCTGTTACCCAGAACCCTTTGCAAACCTCATAATTTGGCTAAAAAACACTTTTCCCTCACATTTCGGTGACAGAAAGTTCTGGAATCTGAGAGGAGCCATGAATTTCCTTCCACCCAGCGTTCCTCCAAGTCTCTCAATGGAAATGGTACCTCACATCTGTGGGTAGGGCCAGTGCCTAAGACAGGAAATGCCCCAAAACACAACATAGACACATCACATTTTCCCAAAGAAAACAGAGCTGTTTTTTGCAAAGTGCCTAGCTGTGGATTTTGGCCTCTAGCTCAGCCGGCACATAAGGAAACCTACCAAACTTGTGCATTTTGTAAATCTAGACACCTAGGGGAATCGAAGATGGGGTGACTTGTGGGGCTCTCACCAGATTCTGTTAGCATGAACCCTTTGCAAACCTCAAAATTTGGCTGAAAATACACTTTTTCTTCACATTTTGGCGACAGAAAGTTCTGGAATCTGAGAGGAGCCAAAAATTTCCTTTCACCCAGCATTGCCCCAAGTCTCCTGATAAAAATGGTACCTCATTTGTGTGGGTAGGCCTAGTTCCCGCAACGGGAAATGCCCCAAAAATCAACATGGACACATCACATTTTCCCGAAGAAATCAGATCTGTGTTTTGCAAAGTGCCTAGCTGTGGATTTTGGCCTCTAGCTCAGCCGGCACCTGGGGAAACCTACCAAGCATGTGCATTTTTGAAAACTAGACACCTAGGGGAATCCAAAATGGGTAGACTTGTGGGGCTCTCACCAAGTTCTGTTACCATGAATCCTTTGCAAACCTCATAATTTGGCTAAAAAACACTTTTTCCTCACATTTTGATGACAGAAGGTTCTGGAATCTGAGAGGAGCCACAAATTTCCTTCCACCCAGCGTTCCTCCAAGTCTCTCAATGAAAATGGTACCTCACTTCTGTGGGTAGGCCTAGTGTTTGAGGCAGGAAATGCCCCAAAACACAACTTGGACACATCACATTTTCCCAAAGAAAACAACAGTTTTTTGAAAAGTGCCTAGCTGTGGATTTTGACCTCTAGCTCAGCTGGCACATAACGAAACCTACCAAACCTGTGCATTTATGAAATCTAGACACCTAGGGGAATCAAAGATGGAGTGACTTGTGGGGCACTCACCAAGGTCTGTTACCAAGAATCCTTTGCAAACCTCAAAATTTGGCTAAAAATACACTTTTTCTTCACATTTTGGTGACAGAAAGTTCTGGAATCTGAGAGGAGCCACAAATTTCCTTTCACCCAGCATTGCCCCAGGTCTCCTGATAAAAATGGTACCTCATTTGTGTGGTTAGGCCTAGTTCCTGCAACCGGAAATGCCCCAAAACACAACATGGACACATCACATTTTCCCAAAGAAAACAGAGCTGGTTTTTGCAAAGTGCCTAGCTGTGGAGTTTGGACTCTAGCTCAGCCAGCACATAAGGAAACCTACCAAACCTGTGCATTTTTAAAAACTAGACACCTAAGGGAATCCAAGATGGGTTGACTTGTGGCGCTCTCACCAGTTTCTGTTACCCAGGACCCTTTGCAAACCTCATAATTTGGCAAAAAAATACTTTTTCCTCACATTTCGGTGACAGAAAGTTCTGGAATCTGAGAGAAGCCACACATTTCCTTCCACTCAGCGTTCCTCCAAGTCTCTCAAGGAAATTGGTACCTCACTTGTGTGGGTAGGCTTAGTGCCTGCGACAGGAAATGCCCCAAAACACAACGTGGACACATCACATTTTCCAAAAGAAAACAGAGCGTTTTTTTGCAAAGTGCCTAGCTGTGGATTTTGGCCTCTAGCCCAGCCGGCTCATGAGGAAACCTACCAAACATGTGCATTTTTGAAAACTAGACACCTAGGGGAATTCAAAATGGGTAGACTTGTGGTGCTCTCACCAGGTTCTGTTACCCAGAACCCTTTGCAAACCTCATAATTTGGCTAAAAAACACTTTTCCCTCACATTACGGTGACAGAAACTTCTGGAATCTGAGAGGAGCCACGAATTTCCTTCCACCCAGCGTTCCTCCAAGTCTCTCAATGAAAATGGTACCTCACATCTGTGGGTAGGCCCAGTGCCTGAGACAGGAAATGCCCCAAAACACAACATGGACACATCACATTTTCCCAAAGAAAACAGAGCTGTTTTTTGCAAAGTGCCTAGCTGTGGATTTTGGCCTCTAGCTCAGCCGGCACCTAAGGAAACCTACCAAACCTGTGCATTTTGTAAATCTAGACACCTAGGGGAATCGAAGATGGGGTGTCTTGTGGGGCTCTCACCAGGTTCTGTTACCATGAACCCTTTGCAAACCTCAAACTTTGGCTGAAAATACACTTTTTCTTCACATTTTGGCGACAGAAAGTTCTGGAATCTGAGAGGAGCCACAAATTTCATTTTACCCAGCTTTGCCCCAAGTCTCCTGATAAAAATGGTACCTCATTTGTGTTGGTAGGCCTAGTTCCCGCGACGGGAACTGCCCCAAAACACAACGTGGACACATCACATTTTCCCAAATAAAACAGAGCTGTTTTTTGCAAAGTGCCTAGCTGTGGATTTTGGGCTCTAGCTCAGCCGGCACCTGGGGACACCTACCAAGCCTCAGCATTTTTTAAAACTAGACACTTGGGGGAATCCAAGATAGGGTGACTTGTGGGGCTCTCACCAGGTTCTGTTACCCTGAATCCTTTGCAAACCTCAGAATTTGGCTAAAAATACACTTTTTGTTCACATTTTGGCGACAGAAAAAACTGGAATCTGATAGGAGCCACACATTTCCTTTCACCCAGCATTGCCCCAAGTCTCCTGATAAAAATGGTACCTCATTTGTGTGGGTAGGCCTAGTTCCCGCGACTGGAAATTCCCCAAAACACAACATGGACACATCACATTTTCCCGAAGAAAACAGAGCTGTTTTTTGCAAAGTGCCTATCTGTGGATTTTGGCCCCTAGCTCAGCCGGCACCTGGGGAAACCTACCAAGGCTGTTCATTTTTGAAAACTAGACACCTATGGGAATCCAAGATGGGATGACTTGTGGGGCTCTCACCAAGTTCTGTTACCATGAATCCTTTGCAAACCTCAAAATGTGGTAAAAATACACTTTTTCTTCACATTTTGGCGACAGAAAGTTCTGGAATCTGAGAGGAGCCACAAATTTCTTTCCACCCATCACTGCCCCAAGTCGCCTGATAAAAATGGTACCTCATTTGTGTGGGTAGGCCTATTTCCCGCGACCGGAAATGCCCCAAAACACAACATGGACACATCACATTTTCCCAAAGAAAACAGAGCTGGTGTTTGCAAAGTGCCTAGCTGTGGATTTTGGACTTTAGCTCAGCCAGCACATAAGGAAATCTACCAAACCTGTGCATTTTGTAAACTAGACCCTAGGGGAATCAAAAATGGGTAGGCTTGTGGTGCTCTCACCAGGTTCTGTTACCCAGAGCCCTTTGTAAACCTCATAATTTGGCTTAAAAACACTTTTTCCTCACATTTCGGTGACAGAAAGTTCTGGAATCTGAGAAGAGCCACAAATTTCCTTCTACCCAGCGTTCCTTCAAGTCTCTCAATTAAAATGGTACCTCACGTATGTGGGTAGGCCTAGTGCCTGAGACAGAAAATGCCCCAATACACAATGTGGACACATCACATTTTCCCAAAGAAAACAGAGCTGTTTTTTGCAAAGTGCCTAGCTGTGGATTTTGGCCTCTAGCTCAGCCGGCACATAAGGAAACCTACCAAACCTGTGCATTTTGTAAATATACACACCTAGGGGAATCCAAGATAGGGTGACTTGTGGCGCTCTCACCAACTTCTGTTACCCAGAATTCTTTGCAAACCTAAAAATTTGGCTAAAAAACAATTTTTCCTCACAGTTCGGTGACAAAAAGTTCTGGAATCTGAGAGGAGCCACAAACTTCCTTCCATCCAGCGTTCCTCCAAGCCTCCCAATGAAAATGGTAACTCAATTGTGTGGATAGGCCTAGTGTCTGCGACAGGAATTGCCCCAAAACACAACGTGGACACATTACATTTTCCCAAAGAAAACAGCTGGTTTTTGCAAAGTGCCTAGCTGTGGATTTTGGCCTCTAGCTTAGCCGGCATCTGCGGAAACCTACCAAGCATGTGCATTTTTGAAAACTAAACACCAGGGGTATCTAAGATGGAGTGACTTGTGGAGCTCTCACCAGGTTCTGTTACCCAGAATTCTTTGCAAACCTAAAAATTTGGCTAAGAAAACACCTTTTCCTCACATTTCGGTGACAGAAAGGTCTGGAATCTGAGAGGAGCCACAAAAGTCCTTTTACCCAGTGTTACCACAAGTCTCCTGATAAAAATGGTACCTCATTTTGTGGGTAGGCCCAGTTTCCACAACAGGAAATGCCCCAAAACACAACTTGGACACATCACATTTTCCCAAAGAAAACAGAGCTGTTTTTTGCAAAGTGCCTAGCTGTGGATTTTGGCCTCTAGCTCAGCTGGCACATAAGGAAACCTACCAAACATGGACATTTTTGATACTAGACACCTAGAGGAATCCAAGATGGGGTGACTTGTGGCGCTCTCACCAGGTTCTGTTACCCAGAATTCTTTGCAAACCTAAAGTTTTGGCAAAAAAACATTTTTTCTCACAGTTCAGTGACAAAAAGTTGTGGAATCTGAGAGGAGCCAAAAATTCCTTCCACCCATCGTTCCTCCAAGTCTCCCAATTAAAATGGCACCTCACTTGTGTGGGTAGGCCTAGTGCCTGTGACAGGAAATGCCCCAAAACACAACCAGGACACATCATATTTTCCCAAAGAAAACAGAGCTGTTTTTTTAAAAGTGCCTAGCTGTGGATTTTGGCCTTCAGCCCAGCCGGCACATAAGGAAACCTACCAATTTTTTAAATCTAGACACCTAGGGGAATCCAAGATGGGGTGACTTGTGGGGCTCTCACCAGGTTCTGTTACTATGAACCCTTTGCAAACCTCAAAATTTGGCTGAAAATACACTTTTTCTTCACATTTTGGCGACAGAAAGTTCTGGAATCTGAGAGGAGCCACACGTTTCCTTTCACCCAGCATTGCTCCAAGTCTCCTGATAAAAATGGTACATCATTTGTGTGGGTAGGCCTAGTTCCCGCGACGGGAAATGCCCCAAAACACAACATGGACACATCATATTTTCCCAAAGAAATCAGAGCTGTGTTTTGGAAAGTGCCTAGCTGTGGATTTTGGCCTCTAGCTCAGCCGGCACCTGGGGAATCCTACCAAGCCTTTGCATTTTTGAAAACTAGACACCTAGGGGAATCCAAGAAGGGGTGACTTGTGGGGCTCTCACCAGGTTCTGTTACCATGAACCCTTTGCAAACCTAAAAATTTGGCTGAAAATACACTTTTTCTTCACATTTTGGCAACAGAAAAATCAGGAATCTGAGAGGAGCCACAAATTTCCTTTCAGCCAGCATTGCCCCAAGTCTCCTGATGAAAATGGTACCTCATTTGTGTGGGAAGGCCTAGTTCCCACGACCGGAAATGCCCCAAAACACAACATAGACACATCACATTTTCCTGAAGAAAACAGAGCTGATTTTTGCAAAGTGTCCGGCTGTGGATTTTGGACTCTAGCTCAGCCAGCACATGAGGAAACATACCAAACCTGTGCATTGTTTAACCTAGACTCCTAGGGGAATCCAAGATGGGTTGACTTGTGGCGATCTCACGAGTTTCTGTTATCTAGGACCCTTTGCAAACCTCATAATTTGGCTAAAAAACACTTTTTCCTCACATTTCGGTGACAGAAAGTTCTGGAATCTGAGAGGAGTCACACATTTCCTCCCACTCAGCATTCCTTCAAGTCTCTTAATGATAATGGTACCTCACCTGTGTGGGTAGGCCTAGTGCCTACGACATGAAATGCCCCAAAACACAACTTGGACACATCACATTTTCCGAAAGAAAACAGAGCTGTTTTTTGCAAAGTGCCTAGCTGTGGATTTTGGCCTCTTGCTCAGCTGGCACATAAGGAAACCTACCAAACATGTGCATTTTTTAAAACTAGACACATAGGGGAATCCAAAATGGGTAGACCTGTGGTGCTCTCACCAGGTTCTTTTACCCTGAACCCTTTGCAAACCTCATAATTTGGCTAAAAAACGCCTTTTCCTCACATTTCAATGACAGAAATTTCTGGAATCTCAGAGGAGCCACAAATTTCCTTCCACCCAGCGTTCCTCCAAGTCTCTCAATGAAAATGGTACCTCACTTGTGTGGGTTGGCCTAGTGCCTGCAACAGGAAATGCCCCAAAACACAATGTGGACACATCACATTTTCCCAAAGAAAACAGAGCTGTTTTTGGCAAAGTGCCTAGCTGTGGATTTTGGCCTCCAGCTCAGCCAGCACATAAGGAAACCTACCAAACCTGTGCATTTTGTTAAACTAGACACCTAGGGGAATCTAAGATGCATTGACGTGTGGCGCTCTCACCAGTTTCTGTTAACCAGGACCCTTTGCAAACCTCATAATTTGGCAAAAAAATACTTTTTCCTCACATTTCGGTGACAGAAAGTTCTGGAATCTGAGAGAAGCCACACATTTCCTTCCACTCAGCGTTCCTCCAAGTCTCTCAATGAAATTGGTACCTCACTTGTGTGGGTAGGCTTAGTGCCTGCGACAGGAAATGCCCCAAAACACAACGTGGACACATCACATTTTCCAAAAGAAAACAGAGCGTTTTTTTGCAAAATGCCTAGCTGTGGATTTTGGCCTCTAGCCCAGCCGGCACATGAGGAAACCTACCAAACATGTGCATTTTTGAAAACTAGACACCTAGGGGAATTCAAAATGGGTAGACTTGTGGTGCTCTCACCAGGTTCTGTTACCCAGAACCCTTTGCAAACCTCATAATTTGGCTAAAAAACAATTTTCCCTCACATTTCGGTGACAGAAAGTTCTGGAATCTGAGAGGAGCCACGAATTTCCTTCCACTCAGCGTTCCTCCAAGTCTCTCAATGAAAATGGTACCTCACATCTGTGGGTAGGGCCAGTGCCTAAGACAGGAAATGCCCCAAAACACAACATGGACACATCACATTTTCTCAAAGAAAACAGAGCTGTTTTTTGCAAAGTGCCTAGCTGTGGATTTTGGCCTCTAGCTCAGCCGGCACATAAGGAAACCTACCAAACTTGTGCATTTTGTAAATCTAGACACCTAGGGGAATCGAAGATGGGGTGACTTGTGGGGCTCTCACCAGGTTCTGTTAGCATGAACCCTTTGCAAACCACAAAATTTGGCTGAAAATACACTTTTTCTTCACATTTTGGCGACAGAAAGTTCTGGAATCTGAGAGGAGCCACAAATTTCCTTTCACCCAGCATTGCCCCAAGTGTCCTGATAAAAATGGTACCTCATTTGTGTGGGTAGGCCTAGTTCCCGCAACGGGAAATGCCCCAAAAATCAACATGGACACATCACATTTTCCCGAAGAAATCAGATCTGTGTTTTGCAAAGTGCCTAGCTGTGGATTTTGGCCTCTAGCTCAGCCGGCAACTGGGGAAACCTACCAAGCATGTGCAGTTTTGAAAACTAGACACCTAGGGGAATCCAAAATGGGTAGACTTGTGGGGCTCTCACCAAGTTCTGTTTCTATGAATCCTTTGCAAACCTCATAATTTGGCTAAAAAACACTTTTTCCTCACATTTCGATGACAGAAGGTTCTGGAATCTGAGAGGAGCCACAAATTTCCTTCCACCCAGCATTCCTCCAAGTCTCTCAATGAAAATGGTACCTCACATCTGTGGGTAGGCCTAGTGCCTGAGACAGGAAATGCCCCAAAACACAACATGGACACATCACATTTTCCCAAATAAAACAGAGCTGTTTTTTGCAAAGTGCCTAGCTGTGGATTTTGGCCTCTAGCCCAGCTGGCACATAAGGAAACCTACCAAACCTGTGCATTTTTTAAATCTAGACACCTAGGGGAATCGAAGATTGGGTGACTTGAGGGGCTCTCACCAGGCTCTGTTACCATGAACCCTTTGCAAACCTCAAAATGTGGCTGAAAATACACTTTTTCCTCACATTTTGGTGACAGAAAGTTCTGGAATCTTAGAGGAGCCACAAATTTCTTTTCACCCAGCATTGCCCCAAGTCTTCTGATTAAAATGGGACCTCATTTGTGTGGGTAGGCCTAGTTCCTGTGACGGGAAATGCCCCAAAACACAACATGGACACATCACATTTTCCCGAATAAATCTGATCTGTGTTTTGCAAAGTGCCTAGCTGTGGATTTTGGCCTTTAGCTCAGCCGGCACCTGGGGAAACCTACCAAGCCTGTGCATTTTTTAAAACTAGACACCTAGGGGAATCCAAGATGGGGTGACTTGTGGGGCTCTCACCAGGTTCTGTTACCATGAACCCTTTGCAAACCTCAAAATTTGGCTGAAAATACACTTTTTCTTCACATTTTGGCGACAGAAAGTTCTGGAATCTGAGAGGAGCCACAAATTTCTTTTCACCCAGCATTGCCCCAAGTCTTCTGATGAAAATGGGACCTCATTTGTGTGGGTAGGCCTAGTTCCCATGACCGGAAATGCCCCAAAACACAAGATAGACACATTACATTTTCCTGAAGAAAACAGAGCAGATTTTCTCAAAGTGCCCGGCTGTGGATTTTGGACTCTAGCTCAGCCAGCACATAAGGAAACCTACCAAACCTGTGCCTTTTCTCAACTAGACACCTAGGGGAATCCAAGATGGGTTGACCTGTGGCGTTCTCACCAGTTTCTGTTACCTAGGACCCTTTGCAAACCTCATAATTTGGCTAAAAAACACTTTTTCCTCACATTTCGGTGACAGAAAGTTCTGGAATCTGAGAGGAGCCACACATTTCCTCCCACTCAGCGTTGCTCCAAGTCTCTTAATGAAAATGTTACCTCACTTGTGTGGGTAGGGCTAGTGCCTGCGACCCGAAATGCCCCAAAAGACAACATGGACACATCACATTTTCCCAAAGAAAACAGAGCTGGTGTTTGCAAAGTGCCTAGCTGTGGATTTTGGCCTCTAGCCCAGCCGGCACATAAGGAAACCTACCAAACATGAGCATTTTTTGAAACTAGACACCTAGGGGAATCCAAAATGGGTAGACTTGTGGTGCTCTCACCAGGTTCTGTTACCATGAACCCTTTGCAAACCTCAAAATTTGGCTGAAAATACACTTTTTCTTCACATTTTGGCAACAGAAAGTTCTGGAATCTGAGAGGAGCCACAAATTTCCTTTCACCCAGCATTGCCCCAAGTCTCCTGATAAAACTGGTACCTCATTTGTGTGGGTAGGCCTAGTTCCCGCGACAGGACATGCCCCAAAACACAACATGGGCACATCACATTTTTCCATAGAAAACACAGCTGTTTTTAGCAAAGTGCCTAGCTGTGGATTTTGGCCTCTAGCTCAGCCGGCACCTGGGGAAACCTACCAAGCCTGTGCATTTTTGAAAACTAGACACCTATGGGAATCCAAGATGGGATGATTTGTGGTGCTCTCACTAAGTTCTGTTACCATGAATCCCTTGCAAACCTCATAATTTGGCTAAAAATACACTTTTTCTTCACATTTTGGTGACAGAAAGTTCTGGAATCTGAGAGGAGCCACAACTTTCCTTCCACCCAACGTTCCTCCAAGTCTCTCAATGAAAATGGTACCTCCCTTCTGTGGGTAGGCCTAGTGCCTGAGACAGGAAATGCCCCAAAACACAACGTGGACACATCACATTTTCCCAAAGAAAATAGAGCTGTTTTTTGCAAAGTGCCTAGCTGTGGATTTTGGCCTCTAACCCAGCCGGCACATAAGGAAACCTACCAACATGTGCATTTTTGAAGACTAGACACCTGGGGGAATTCAAAATGGGTAGACTTGTGGTGCTCTCACCAGGTTCTGTTACCCAGAACCCTTTGCAAACCTCATAATTTGGCTAAAAAACACTTTTCCCTCACATTTCGGTGACAGAAAGTTCTGGAATCTGAGAGGAGCCACGAATTTCCTTCCACCCAGCGTTCTTCCAAGTCTCTCAATGAAAATGGTACCTCACATCTGTGGGTAGGGCCAGTGCCTAAGACAGGAAATGCCCCAAAACACAACATGGACACATCACATTTTCCCAAAGAGAACAGAGCTGTGTTTTGCAAAGTGCCTAGCTGTGGATTTTGGCCTCTAGGTCAGCCGGCACATAAGGAAACCTACCAAACCTGTGCATTTTTTAAATCTAGACACCTAGGGGAATCCAAGATGGGGTGACTTGTGGGGCTCTCACCAGGTTCTATTACCATGAACCCTTTGCAAACCTCAAAATTTGGCTGAAAATACCCTTTGTCGTCACATTTTGGCGACAGAAAGTTCTGGAATCTGAGAGGAGCCACACATTTTTTTTCACCCAGCATTGCCCCAAGTCTCCTGATAAAAATGGTACCTAATTTGTGTGGGTAGGCCTAGTTCCCGCAACGGGAAATGCCCCAAAACACAACATGGACACATCACATTTTCCCGAAGAAATCAGAGCTGTGTTTTGCAAAGTGCCTAGCTGTGGATTTTGGAATCTAGCTCAGCCAGCACATAAGGAAACCTACCAAACCTGTGCATATTTTAAACTAGACACCTAGGGGAATCCAAGATGGGTTGACTTGTGGTGCTGTCACCAGTTTCTGTTACCTAGGACCCTTTGCAAACCTCATAATTTGGCTAAAAAACACTTTTTCCTCACATTTCGGTGACAGAAAGCTCTGGAATCTGAGAGGAGCCACACATTTCCTTCCACCCAGCGTTCCTCCAAGTCTCTCAATGAAAATGGTATCTCCCTTCTGTGGGTAGGCCTAGTGCCTGAGACAGGAAATGCCCCAAAACACAACATGGACACATCACATTTTCCCAAAGAAAACAGAGCAGTTTTTTGCAAAGTGCCTAGCTGTGGATTTTGGCCTCTAACCCAGCCGGCACATAAGGAAACCTACCAACATGTGCATTTTTGAAGACTAGACACCTAGGGGAATTCAAAATGGGTAGACTTGTGGTGCTCTCACCAGGTTCTGTTACCCAGAACCCTTTGCAAACCTCATAATTTGGCTAAAAAACACTTTTTCCTCACATTTCAGTGACAGAAAGTTCTGGAATCAGAGAGGAGCCACACATTTCCTTCCACCCAGCGTTCCTCCAAGTCTCTCAATGAAAATGGAACCTCACGTCTGTGGGTAGGCCTAGTGCCTGAGACAGGAAATGCCCCAAAACACAACGTGGACACATCACATTTTCCGAAAGAAAACAGAGCTGTTTTTTGCAAAGTGCCTAGCTGTGGATTTTGGCCTCTAGCCCAGCCGGCACATAAGGAAACCTACCAAACATGTGCATTTTGGGAAACTAGACACCTAGGGGAATCCAAAATGGGTAGACTTGTGGTGCTCTCACCAGGTTCTGTTACCATGGACCCTTTGCAAACCTCAAAATTTGGCTGAAAATACACTTTTTCTTCACATTTTGGCAACAGAAAGTTCTGGAATCTGAGAGGAGCCACAAATTTCCTTTCACCCAGCATTGCCCCAAGTCTCCTGATAAAACTGGTACCTCATTTGTGTGGGTAGGCCTAGTTCCCGCGACAGGACATGCCCCAAAACACAACATGGGCACATCACATTTTTCCATAGAAAACACAGCTGTTTTTAGCAAAGTGCCTAGCTGTGGATTTTTGCCTCTAGCTCAGCCGGCACCTGGGGAAACCTACCAAGCCTGTGCATTTTTGAAAACTAGACACCTATGGGAATCCAAGATGGGATGATTTGTGGGGCTCTCACTAAGTTCTGTTACCATGAATCCCTTGCAAACCTCATAATTTGGCTAAAAATACACTTTTTCTTCACATTTTGGTGACAGAAAGTTCTGGAATCTGAGAGGAGCCACAAATTTCCTTCCACCCAGCGTTCCTCCAAGTCTCTCAATGAAAATGGTACCTCCCTTCTGTGGGTAGGCCTAGTGCCTGAGACAGGAAATGCCCCAAAACACAACGTGGACACATCACATTTTCCCAAAGAAAATAGAGCTGTTTTTTGCAAAGTGCCTAGCTGTGGATTTTGGCCTCTAACCCAGCCGGCACATAAGGAAACCTACCAACATGTGCATTTTTGAAGACTAGACACCTGGGGGAATTCAAAATGGGTAGACTTGTGGTGCTCTCACCAGGTTCTGTTACCCAGAACCCTTTGCAAACCTCATAATTTGGCTAAAAAACACTTTTCCCTCACATTTCGGTGACAGAAAGTTCTGGAATCTGAGAGGAGCCACGAATTTCCTTCCACCCAGCGTTCTTCCAAGTCTCTCAATGAAAATGGTACCTCACATCTGTGGGTAGGGCCAGTGCCTAAGACAGGAAATGCCCCAAAACACAACATGGACACATCACATTTTCCCAAAGAGAACAGAGCTGTGTTGTGCAAAGTGCCTAGCTGTGGATTTTGGCCTCTAGGTCAGCCGGCACATAAGGAAACCTACCAAACCTGTGCATTTTTTAAATCTAGACACCTAGGGGAATCCAAGATGGGGTGACTTGTGGGGCTCTCACCAGGTTCTATTACCATGAACCCTTTGCAAACCTCAAAATTTGGCTGAAAATACCCTTTGTCGTCACATTTTGGCGACAGAAAGTTCTGGAATCTGAGAGGAGCCACACATTTTTTTTCACCCAGCATTGCCCCAAGTCTCCTGATAAAAATGGTACCTAATTTGTGTGGGTAGGCCTAGTTCCCGCAACGGGAAATGCCCCAAAACACAACATGGACACATCACATTTTCCCGAAGAAATCAGAGCTGTGTTTTGCAAAGTGCCTAGCTGTGGATTTTGGAATCTAGCTCAGCCAGCACATAAGGAAACCTACCAAACCTGTGCATATTTTAAACTAGACACCTAGGGGAATCCAAGATGGGTTGACTTGTGGTGCTGTCACCAGTTTCTGTTACCTAGGACCCTTTGCAAACCTCATAATTTGGCTAAAAAACACTTTTTCCTCACATTTCGGTGACAGAAAGCTCTGGAATCTGAGAGGAGCCACACATTTCCTTCCACCCAGCGTTCCTCCAAGTCTCTCAATGAAAATGGTACCTCCCTTCTGTGGGTAGGCCTAGTGCCTGAGACAGGAAATGCCCCAAAACACAACATGGACACATCACATTTTCCCAAAGAAAACAGAGCTGTTTTTTGCAAAGTGTCTAGCTGTGGATTTTGGCCTCTAACCCAGCCGGCACATAAGGAAACCTACCAACATGTGCATTTTTGAAGACTAGACACCTAGGGGAATTCAAAATGGGTAGACTTGTGGTGCTCTCACCAGGTTCTGTTACCCAGAACCCTTTGCAAACCTCATAATTTGGCTAAAAAACACTTTTTCCTCACATTTCAGTGACAGAAAGTTCTGGAATCAGAGAGGAGCCACAAATTTCCTTCCACCCAGCGTTCCTCCAAGTCTCTCAATGAAAATGGAACCTCACGTCTGTGGGTAGGCCTAGTGCCTGAGACAGGAAATGCCCCAAAACACAACGTGGACACATCACATTTTCCGAAAGAAAACAGAGCTGTTTTTTGCAAAGTGCCTAGCTGTGGATTTTGGCCTCTAGCCCAGCCGGCACATAAGGAAACCTACCAAACATGTGCATTTTGGGAAACTAGACACCTAGGGGAATCCAAAATGGGTAGACTTGTGGTGCTCTCACCAGGTTCTGTTACCATGAACCCTTTGCAAACCTCAAAATTTGGCTGAAAATACACTTTTTCTTCACATTTTGGCAACAGAAAGTTCTGGAATCTGAGAGGAGCCACAAATTTCCTTTCAACCAGCATTGCCCCAAGTCTCCTGATAAAACTGGTACCTCATTTGGGTGGGTAGGCCTAGTTCCCGCGACGGGACATGCCCCAAAACACAACATGGGCACATCACATTTTTCCGAAGAAAACACAGCTGTTTTTAGCAAAGTGCCTAGCTGTGGATTTTGGCCTCTAGCTCAGCCGGCACCTGGGGAAACCTACCAAGGCTGTGCATTTTTGAAAACTAGACACCTATGGGAATCCAAGATGGGATGATTTGTGGGGCTCTCACTAAGTTCTGTTACCATGAATCCTTTGCATACCTCATAATTTGGCTAAAAATACACTTTTTCTTCACATTTTGGTGACAGAAAGTTCTGAAATCTGAGAGGAGCCACAAATGTCCTTCCACCCAGCGTTCCTCCAAGTCTCTGATTGAAAATGGTACCTCCCTTCTGTGGGTAGGCCTAGTGCCTGAGACAGGAAATGCCCCAAAACACAACGTGGACACATCACATTTTCCCAAAGAAAAGAGAGCGTTTTATGCAAAGTGTCTAGCTGTGGATTTTGGCCTCTTACCCAGCCGGCACATAAGGAAACCTACCAACATGTGCATTTTTGAAGACTAGACACCTAGGGGAATTCAAAATGGGTATACTTGTGGTGCTCTCACCAGGTTCTTTTACCCAGAACCCTTTGCAAACCTCATAATTTGGCTAAAAAACACTTTTTCCTCACATTTCGGTGACAGAAAGTTCTGGAATCAGAGAGGAGCCACAAATTTCCTTCCACCCAGCGTTCCTCCAAGTCTCTCAATGAAAATGGTACCTCACGTCTGTGGGTAGGCCTAGTGCCTGAGACAGGAAATGCCCCAAAACACAACATGGACACATCACATTTTACCAAAGAAAACAGAGCTGTTTTTTGCAAAGTGCCTAGCTGTCGATTTTGGCCTCTAGCTCAGCCGGCACATAAGGAAACCTACCAAACCTATGCATTTTTTAAATCTAGACACCTAGGGGAATCCAAAATGGGTAGACTTGTGGTGCTCTCACCAGGTTCTGTTACCATGAACCCTTTGCAAACCTCAAAATTTGGCTGAAAATACACTTTTTCTTCACATTTTGGCAACAGAAAGTTCTGGAATTTGAGAGGAGCCACAAATTTCCTTTCATCCAGCATTGCCCCAAGTCTCCTGATAAAACTGGTACCTCATTTGTGTTGGTAGGCCTAGTTCCCGCGACAGGACATGCCCCAAAACACAACATGGCCACATCACATTTTTCCGAAGAAAACACAGCTGTTTTTAGCAAAGTGCCTAGCTGTGGATTTTGGCCTCTAGCTCAGCCGGCACCTGGGGAAACCTACCAAGCCTGTGCATTTTTGAAAACTAGACACCTATGGGAATCCAAGATGGGATGATTTGTGGGGCTCTCACTAAGTTCTGTTACCATGAATCCCTTGCAAACCTCATAATTTGGCTAAAAATACACTTTTTCTTCACATTTTGGTGACAGAAAGTTCTGGAATCTGAGAGGAGCCACAAATTTCCTTCCACCCAGCGTTCCTCCAAGTCTCTCAATAAAAATGGTACCTCCCTTCTGTGGGTAGGCCTAGTGCCTGAGACAGGAAATGCCCCAAAACACAACGTGGACACATCACATTTTCCCAAAGAAAATAGAGCTGTTTTTTGCAAAGTGCCTAGCTGTGGATTTTGGCCTCTAACCCAGCCGGCACATAAGGAAACCTACCAACATGTGCATTTTTGAAGACTAGACACCTAGGGGAATTCAAAATGGGTAGACTTGTGGTGCTCTCACCAGGTTCTGTTACCCAGAACCCTTTGCAAACCTCATTATTTGGCTAAAAAACACTTTTCCCTCACATTTCGGTGACAGAAAGTTCTGGAATCTGAGAGGAGCCACGAATTTCCTTCCACCCAGCGTTCTTCCAAGTCTCTCAATGAAAATGGTACCTCACATCTGTGGGTAGGGCCAGTGCCTAAGACAGGAAATGCCCCAAAACACAACATGGACACATCACATTTTCCCAAAGAGAACAGAGCTGTGTTTTGCAAAGTGCCTAGCTGTGGATTTTGGCCTCTAGGTCAGCCGGCACATAAGGAAACCTACCAAACCTGTGCATTTTTTAAATCTAGACACCTAGGGGAATCCAAGATGGGGTGACTTGTGGGGCTCTCACCAGGTTCTATTACCATGAACCCTTTGCAAACCTCAAAATTTGGCTGAAAATACCCTTTGTCGTCACATTTTGGCGACAGAAAGTTCTGGAATCTGAGAGGAGCCACACATTTTTTTTCACCCAGCATTGCCCCAAGTCTCCTGATAAAAATGGTACCTAATTTGTGTGGGTAGGCCTAGTTCCCGCAACGGGAAATTCCCCAAAACACAACATGGACACATCACATTTTCCCGAAGAAATCAGAGCTGTGTTTTGCAAAGTGCCTAGCTGTGGATTTTGGAATCTAGCTCAGCCAGCACATAAGGAAACCTACCAAACCTGTGCATATTTTAAACTAGACACCTAGGGGAATCCAAGATGGGTTGACTTGTGGTGCTGTCACCAGTTTCTGTTACCTAGGACCCTTTGCAAACCTCATAATTTGGCTAAAAAACACTTTTTCCTCACATTTCGGTGACAGAAAGCTCTGGAATCTGAGAGGAGCCACACATTTCCTTCCACCCAGCGTTCCTCCAAGTCTCTCAATGAAAATGGTACCTCCCTTCTGTGGGTAGGCCTAGTGCCTGAGACAGGAAATGCCCCAAAACACAACATGGACACATCACATTTTCCCAAAGAAAACAGAGCTGTTTTTTGCAAAGTGCCTAGCTGTGGATTTTGGCCTCTAACCCAGCCGGCACATAAGGAAACCTACCAACATGTGCATTTTTGAAGACTAGACACCTAGGGGAATTCAAAATGGGTAGACTTGTGGTGCTCTCACCAGGTTCTGTTACCCAGAACCCTTTGCAAACCTCATAATTTGGCTAAAAAATACTTTTTCCTCACATTTCAGTGACAGAAAGTTCTGGAATCAGAGAGGAGCCACAAATTTCCTTCCACCCAGCGTTCCTCCAAGTCTCTCAATGAAAATGGAACCTCACGTCTGTGGGTAGGCCTAGTGCCTGAGACAGGAAATGCCCCAAAACACAACGTGGACACATCACATTTTCCGAAAGAAAACAGAGCTGTTTTTTGCAAAGTGCCTAGCTGTGGATTTTGGCCTCTAGCCCAGCCGGCACATAAGGAAACCTACCAAACATGTGCATTTTGGGAAACTAGACACCTAGGGGAATCCAAAATGGGTAGACTTGTGGTGCTCTCACCAGGTTCTGTTACCATGAACCCTTTGCAAACCTCAAAATTTGGCTGAAAATACACTTTTTCTTCACATTTTGGCAACAGAAAGTTCTGGAATCTGAGAGGAGCCACAAATTTCCTTTCAACCAGCATTGCCCCAAGTCTCCTGATAAAACTGGTACCTCATTTGTGTGGGTAGGCCTAGTTCCCACGACGGGACATGCCCCAAAACACAACATGGGCACATCACATTTTTCCGAAGAAAACACAGCTGTTTTTAGCAAAGTGCCTAGCTGTGGATTTTGGCCTCTAGCTCAGCCGGCACCTGGGGAAACCTACCAAGGCTGTGCATTTTTGAAAACTAGACACCTATGGGAATCCAAGATGGGATGATTTGTGGGGCTCTCACTAAGTTCTGTTACCATGAATCCTTTGCATTCCTCATAATTTGGCTAAAAATACACTTTTTCTTCACATTTTGGTGACAGAAAGTTCTGAAATCTGAGAGGAGCCACAAATGTCCTTCCACCCAGCGTTCCTCCAAGTCTCTGATTGAAAATGGTACCTCCCTTCTGTGGGTAGGCCTAGTGCCTGAGACAGGAAATGCCCCAAAACACAACGTGGACACATCACATTTTCCCAAAGAAAAGAGAGCGTTTTATGCAAAGTGTCTAGCTGTGGATTTTGGCCTCTTACCCAGCCGGCACATAAGGAAACCTACCAACATGTGCATTTTTGAAGACTAGACACCTAGGGGAATTCAAAATGGGTAGACTTGTGGTGCTCTCACCAGGTTCTTTTACCCAGAACCCTTTGCAAACCTCATAATTTGGCTAAAAAACACTTTTTCCTCACATTTCGGTGACAGAAAGTTCTGGAATCAGAGAGGAGCCACAAATCTCCTTCCACCCAGCGTTCCTCCAAGTCTCTCAATGAAAATGGTACCTCACGTCTGTGGGTAGGCCTAGTGCCTGAGACAGGAAATGCCCCAAAATACAACATGGACACATCACATTTTCCCAAAGAAAACAGAGCTGTTTTTTGCAAAGTGCCTAGCTGTCGATTTTGGCCTCTAGCTCAGCCGGCACATAAGGAAACCTACCAAACCTATGCATTTTTTAAATCTAGACACCTAGGGGAATCAAAGATGGGGTGACTTGTGGGGCTCTCACCAGGTTCTGTTACCATGAATCCTTTGCAAACCTCAAAATTTGGCTGAAAATACACTTTTTCTTCACATTTTGGCGACAGAAAGTTTTGGAATCTGAGAGGAGCCACAAATTTCCTTTTACCCAGCTTTGCCCCAACTCTCCCGATAAAAATGGTACCTCATTTGTGTGGGTAGGCCTAGTTCCCGCGACAGGAACTGCCCAAAAACTCAACATGGACACATCACATTTTCCTGAATAAATCAGAGCTGTGTTTTGCAAAGTGCCTAGCTGTGGATTTTGGCCTCTAGCTCAGCCGGCACCTGGGGAAACCTACCAAGCCTGTGCATTTTTTAAATCTAGACACCTAGTGGAATCCAGGATGGGGTGACTTGAGGGGCTCTCACCAGGGTCTGTTACCATGAACCCTTTGCAAACCTCAAAATTTGGCTGAAAATACACTTTTTCTTCACATTTTGGAGAAAGAAGTTCTGGAATCTGAGAGGAGCCACAAACTTCCTTCCACCCAGCGTTGCCCCTAGTCTCCTGATAAAAATGGTACCTCATTTGTGTGGGTAGGCCTAGTTCTCACGACCGGAAATGCCCCAAAACACAACATGGACACATCACATTTTCCCGAAGAAAACAGAGCTGCTTTTTGCAAAGTGCCTAGCTGGGGATTTTGGACTCTAGCTCACCCAGCACATAAGGAAACCTACCAAACCTGTGCATTTTTCAAACTCGACACCTAGGGGAATCCAAGATGGGTTGACTTGTGGCGCTCTCACCAGTTTCTGTTACACATGACCCTTTGCAAACCTCATAATTTGGCTAAAAAACACTTTTTCCTCACATTTCGGTGACAGAAAGTTCTGGAATCATAGAGGAGCCACACGTTTCCTCCCACTCAGCGTTCCTCCAAGTCTCTCAATGAAAATGATACCTCACTTGTGTGGGTAGGCCTAGTGACTACTACAGGAAATGCCCCAAAACACAACATGGAAACATCACATTTTCCCAAAGAAAACAGAGCTGTTTTTTGCAAAGTGCCTATCTGTGGATTTTGGGCTCTAGCCCAGCCGGCACAAAGGGAAACCTACCAAACATGTTGATTTTTTAAAACTAGACACCTAGGGGAATCCAAAATGGGTAGACTTCTGGTGCTCTCACCAGGTTCTGTTACCCAGAACCCTTTGCAAACCTCATAATTTGGCTAAAAAAACACTTTTTCCTCACATTTCGATGACAGAAGGTTCTGGAATCTGAAAGGAACCACAAATTTCCTTCCACCCAGCGTTCCTCCAAGTTTCTCAATGAAAATGGTACCTCACGTCTGTGGGTAGACCTAGTGCCTGAGACAGGAAATGCCCCAAAACACAAAGTGGACACATCACATTTTCCCAAAGAGAACAGAGCTGTTTTTTGCAAAGTGCCTAGCTGTGGATTTTGGCCTCTAGCTCAGCCGGCACATAAGGAAACCTACCAAAACCTGTGAATTTTTTTAATCTAGACACCTAGGGGAATCCAAGATGGGGTGACTTGTGGGGCTCTCACCAGGTTCTATTACCATGAACCCTTTGCAAACCTCAAAATTTGGCTGAAAATACCCTTTGTCGTCACATTTTGGCAACAGAAAGTTCTGGAATCTGAGAGGAGCCACACATTTTTTTTCACCCAGCATTGCCCCAAGTCTCCTGATAAAAATGGTACCTCATTTGTGTGGGTAGGCCTAGTTCCCGCAACGGGAAATGCCCCAAAACACAACATGGACACATCACATTTTTCCAAAAAAATCAGAGCTGTGTTTTGCAAAGTGCCTAGCTGTGGATTTTGGAATCTAGCTCAGCCAGCACATAAGGAAACCTACCAAACCTGTGCATATTTTAAACTAGACACCTAGGGGAATCCAAGATGGGTTGACTTGTGGTGCTCTCACCAGTTTCTGTTACCTAGGAGCCTTTGTAAACCTCATAATTTGGCTAAAAAACACTTTTTCCTCACATTTCGGTGACAGAAAGCTCTGGAATCTGAGAGGAGCCACACATTTCTTCCCACCCAGCGTTCCTCCAAGTCTTTCAATGAAAATGGTACCTCCCTTCTGTGGGTAGGCCTAGTGCCTGAGACAGGAAATGCCCCAAAACACAACATGGACACATCACATTTTCCCAATGAAAACAGAGCTGTTTTTTGCAAAGTGCCTAGCTGTGGATTTTGGCCTCTAACCCAGCCGGCACATAAGGAAACCTACCAACATGTGCATTTTTGAAGGCTAGACACCTAGGGGAATTCAAAATGGGTAGACTTGTGGTGCTCTCACCAGGTTCTGTTACCCAGAACCCTTTGCAAACCTCATAATTTGGCTAAAAAACACTTTTTCCTCACATTTCGGTGACAGAAAGTTCTGGAATCAGAGAGGAGCCACAAATTTCCTTCCACCCAGCGTTCCTCCAAGTCTCTCAATGAAAATGGTACCTCACGTCTGTGGGTAGGCCTAGTGCCTGAGACAGGAAATGCCCCAAAACACAACGTGGACACATCACATTTTCCCAAAGAAAACAGAGCTGTTTTTTGCAAAGTGCCTAGCTGTGGATTTTGGCCTCTAGCTCAGCCGGCACATAAGGAAACCTACCAAACCTGTGCATTTTTTAAATCTAGACACCTAGGGGAATCGAAGATGGGGTGACTTGTGGGGCTCTCACCAGGTTCTGTTACCATGAACCCTTTGCAAACCTCAAAATTTGGCTGAAAATACACTTTTTCTTCATATTTTGGCGACAGAAAGTTCTGGAATCTGAGAGGAGCCACAAATTTCCTTTTACCCAGCTTTTCCCCAACTCTCTTGATAAAAATGGTACCTCATTTGTGTGGGTAGGCCTAGTTCCCACTACGGGAACTGCCCCAAAACACAACATGGACACATCACATTTTCCTGAAGAAATCAGAGCTGTGTTTTGCAAAGTGCCTAGCTGTCGATTTTGGCCTCTAGCTCAGCCGGCACCTGGGGAAACCTACCAAGCCTGTGCATTTTATAAATCTAGACACCTAGTGGAATCCAGGATGGGGTGACTTGAGGGGCTCTAACCAGGGTCTGTTACCATGAACCCTTTGCAAACCTCAAAATTTGGCTGAAAATACACTTTTTCTTCATATTTTGGCAACAGAAAGTTCTGGAATCTGAGAGGAGCCACAAACTTCCTTCCACCCAGCGTTGCCCCTAGTCTCCTGATAAAAATGGTACCTCATTTGTGTGGGTAGGCCTAGTTCTCACGACCGGAAATGCCCCAAAACACAACATGGACACATCACATTTTCCCGAAGAAAACAGAGCTGCTTTTTGCAAAGTGCCTAGCTGTGGATTTTGGACTCTAGCTCACCCAGCACATAAGGAAACCTACCAAACCTGTGCATTTTTCAAACTCGACACCTAGGGGAATCCAAGATGGGTTGACTTGTGGCGCTCTCACCAGTTTCAGTTACACATGACCCTTTGCAAACCTCATAATTTGGCTAAAAAACCATTTTTCCTCACATTTCGGTGACAGAAAGTTCTGGAATCAGAGAGGAGCCACACGTTTCCTCCCACTCAGCGTTCCTCCAAGTCTCTCAATGAAAATGGTACCTCACTTGTGTGGGTAGGCGTAGTGACTGCGACAGGAAATGCCCCAAAACACAACATGGAAACATCACATTTTCCCAAAGAAAACAGAGCTGTTTTTTGCAAAGTGCCTATCTGTGGATTTTGTCCTCTAGCCCATCCGGCACAAAGGGAAACCTACCAAACATGTTGATGTTTGAAAACTAGACACCTAGGGGAATCCAAAATGGGTAGACTTCTGGTGCTCTCACCAGGTTCTGTTACCCAGAACTCTTTGCAAACCTCATAATTTGGCTAAAAAAACACTTTTTCCTCACATTTCGATGACAGAAGGTTTTGGAATCTGAAAGGAACCACAAATTTCCTTCCACCCAGCGTTCATCCAAGTCTCTCCATGAAAATGGTACCTCACGTCTGTGGGTAGACCTAGTGCCTGAGACAGGAAATGCCCCAATACACAATGTGGACACATCACATTTCCCCAAAGAAAACAGAGCAGTTTTTTGCAATGTGCCTAGCTGTGGATTTTGGCCTCTAGCTCAGCCGGCACAAAAGGAAACCTACCCAACCTGTGCATTTTTTAAATCTAGACACCTAGGGGAATCCAAGATGGGGTGACTTGTGGGGCTCTCACCAGGTTCTATTACCATGAACCCTTTGCAAACCTCAAAATTTGGCTGAAAATACCCTTTGTGGTCACATTTTGGCAAAAGAAAGTTCTGGAATCTGAGACGAGCCACACATTTCTTTTCACCCAGCATTGCCCCAAGTCTCCTGATAAAAATGGTACCTCATTTGTGTGGGTAGGCCTAGTTCCCGCAGCGGGAAATGCCCTAAAACACAACATGGACACATCACATTTTCCCAAAGAAATCAGAGCTGTGTTTTGCAAAGTGCCTAGCTGTGGATTTTGGAATCTAGCTCAGCCAGCACATAAGGAAACCTTCCAAACCTGTGCATATTTTAAACAAGACACCTTAGTGAATCCAAGATAGGTTGACTTGTGGTGCTCTCACCAGTTTCTGTTACCTAGGACCCTTTGCAAACCTCATAATTTGGCTAAAAAACACTTTTTCCTCACATTTCGGTGACAGAAAGCTCTGGAATCTGAGAGGAGCCACACATTTCCTCCCACTCAGCGTTCCTCCAAATCTTTTAATGAAAATGGTACCTCACTTGTGTGGGTAGGCCTAGTGCCTGCGACAGGAAATGCCCCAAAACACAACATGGACACATCACATTTTCCGAAAGAAAACAGAACTGTTTTTTTGCAAAGTGCCTACTTGTCGATTTTGGCCTCTAGCCCAGCCAGCACATAAGGAAGCCTACCAAACATGTGCATTTTTGAAAACTAGACACCTAGGGGAATCCAAAATGGGTAGACCTGTGGTGCTCTCACCAGGTTCTGTTACCATGAACCCTTTGCAAACTCAAAATTTGGGTGAAAATACACTTTTTCTTCACATTTTGGCAACAGAAAGTTATGGAATCTGAGAGGAGCCACAAATTTCCTTTTACCCAGCATTGCCCCAAGTCTCCTCATAAAAATGGTACCTCATCTGTGTGGGTAGGCCTAGTTCCCACGACGGGACATGCCCCAAAACACAACATGGACGCATCACATTTTCCTGAAGAAAACAGAGCTGTTTTTTGCAAAGTGCCTAGCTGTGGATTTTGGCATCTAGCTCAGCCGGCACCTGGGGAAACCTACCAAGCCAGTGCATTTTTGAAAACTAGACACCTAGGGGAATCCAAGATGGGGTGACTTGTGGGGCTCTCACCAGGTTCTGTTACCATGAACCCTTTGCAAACCTCAAAATTTGGCTGAAAATACACTTTTTCTTCACATTTTGGCGACAGAAAGTTCTGGAATCTGAGAGGAGCCACAAATTTCTTTTCACCCAGCATTGCCCCAAGTCTTCTGATGAAAATGGGACCTCATTTGTGTGGGTAGGCCTAGTTCCCATGACCGGAAATGCCCCAAAACACAAGATAGACACATTACATTTTCCTGAAGAAAACAGAGCAGATTTTCTCAAAGTGCCCGGCTGTGGATTTTGGACTCTAGCTCAGCCAGCACATAAGGAAACCTACCAAACCTGTGCCTTTTCTCAACTAGACACCTAGGGGAATCCAAGATGGGTTGACCTGTGGCGTTCTCACCAGTTTCTGTTACCTAGGACCCTTTGCAAACCTCATAATTTGGCTGAAAAACACTTTTTCCTCACATTTCGGTGACAGAAAGTTCTGGAATCTGAGAGGAGCCACACATTTCCTCCCACTCAGCGTTCCTCCAAGTCTCTTAATGAAAATGTTACCTCACTTGTGTGGGTAGGGCTAGTGCCTGCGACCCGAAATGCCCCAAAAGACAACATGGACACATCACATTTTCCCAAAGAAAACAGAGCTGGTGTTTGCAAAGTGCCTAGCTGTGGATTTTTGGCCTCTAGCCCAGCCGGCACATAAGGAAACCTACCAAACATGAGCATTTTTTGAAACTAGACACCTAGGGGAATCCAAAATGGGTAGACTTGTGGTGCTCTCACCAGGTTCTGTTACCATGAACCCTCATAATTTGGCTAAAAATACACTCTTTCTTCACATTTTGGTGACAGAAAGTTCTGGAATCTGAGAGGAGCCACAAATTTCCTTCCACCCAGCGTTCCTCCAAGTCTCTCAATGAAAATGGTACCTCCCTTCTGTGGGTAGGCCTAGTGCCTGAGACAGGAAATGCCCCAAAACACAACGTGGACACATCACATTTTCCCAAAGAAAATAGAGCTGTTTTTTGCAAAGTGCCTAGCTGTGGATTTTGGCCTCTAACCCAGCCGGCACATAAGGAAACCTACCAACATGTGCATTTTTGAAGACTAGACACCTGGGGGAATTCAAAATGGGTAGACTTGTGGTGCTCTCACCAGGTTCTGTTACCCAGAACCCTTTGCAAACCTCATAATTTGGCTAAAAAACACTTTTCCCTCACATTTCGGTGACAGAAAGTTCTGGAATCTGAGAGGAGCCACGAATTTCCTTCCACCCAGCGTTCTTCCAAGTCTCTCAATGAAAATATACTTTTTCTTCACATTTTGGCGACAGAAAGTTCTGGAATCTGAGAGGAGCAACACATTTCCTTTCACCCAGCATTGCCCCAAGTCTCCTGATAAAAATTGTACCTCATTTGTGTGGGTAGGCCTAGTTCCCATGACCAGAAATGCCCCAAAACACAACATGGACACATCACAATTTCCCCGAAGAAAACAGAGCTGTTTTTTGCAAAGTGCTTAGCTGTGGATTTTGGCCTCTAGCTCAGCCGGCACCTGGGGAAACCTACCAAGCCTGTGCATTTTCTAAACTAGACACCTAGGGGAATCCAAGATGGGATGACTTGTGGGGCTCTCACCAAGTTCTGTTACTATAAATCCTTTGCAAACCTCATAATTTGGCTAAAATACACTTTTTCTTCACATTTTAGCGACAGAAAGTTCTGGAATCTGAGAGGAGCCACAAATTTCCTTCCACCCAGCGTTCCTCCAAGTCTCTCAATGAAAATGGTACCTCACGTGTGTGGGTAGGCCTAGTGCCTGAGACAGGAAATGCCCCAATACACAATGTGGACACATCACATTTTCCCAAAGAAAACAGAGCTGTTTTTTGCAATGTGCCTAGCTGTGGATTTTGGCCTCTAGCTCAGCCGGCACATAAGGAAACCTACCAAAACCTGTGCATTTTTTAAATCTAGACACCTAGGGGAATCCACGATTGGGTGACTTGTGGCGCTCTCACCAAGTTCTGTTACCTAGAATTCTTTGCAAACCGAAAAAATTGGCAAAAAACCCAATTTTTCCTCACATTTCGGTGACAAAAAGTTCTGGAATCTGAGAGGAGCTACAAATTTCCTTCCACCCAGCGTTCCTCCAAGCCTCCCAATGAAAATGGTAACTCACTTGTGTGGTTAGGCCTAGTGCCTGCGACAGGAAATGCCCCAAAACACAACGTGGACACATTACATTTTCCCAAAGAAAACAGAGCTGTTTTTTGCAAAGTGACTAGCTGTGGATTTTGGCCTCTAGCTCAGCTGGCACATAAGGAAACCTACCAAACCTGGACATTTTTGAAACTAGACACCTAGAGGAATCCAAGATGGGTTGACTTGTGGCACTCTCACCAGTTTCTGTTACCCAGAACCCTTTGCAAACCTCATAATTTGGCTAAAAAACCCTTTTTCCTCACATTTTGGTGACAGAAAGTTCTGGAATCTGAGAGGAGCCACTCAGCGTTCCTCCAAGTCTCTCAATGAAAATGGTACCTCACTTGTGTGGGTAGGCCTAGTGCCTGAGACAGGAAATGCCCCAAAACACAACGTGGACACATCACATTTTCCCAAAGAAAACAGAGCTGTTTTTTGCAAAGTGCCTAGCTGTGGATTTTGGCATCTAGCCCAGCCGGCACATAAGGAAACCTACCAAACATGTGCATTTTTCAAAACTAGACACCTAGGGGAATCCAAAATGGGTAGACTTGTGGTGCTCTCACCAGGTTCTGTTACCCAGAACCCATTGCAAACCTCATAATTTGGCTAAAAAATACCTTTTCCTCACATTTCGATGACAGAAAGTTCTGGAATCTGAGAGGAGCCACAAATTTCCTTCCACCCAGCGTTCCTCCAAGTCTCTCAAGGAAAATGGTACCTCACGTGTGGGTAAGCCTAGTACCTGAGGCAGGAAATGCCCCAAAACACAACGTGACACATCACATTTTCCCAAAGAAAACAGCCGTTTTTTTCAAAGTGCCTAGCTGTGGATTTTGGCCTCTAGTTCAGCCGGCACATAAGGAAACCTACCAAACCTGTGCATTTTTTAAATCTAGACACCTAGTGGAATCCAGGATGGGGTGACTTCTGGGGCTCTCACGAGGTTCTGTTACCATGAACCCTTTGCAAACCTCAAAATTTGGCTGAAAATACACTTTTTCTTCACATTTTGACGACAGAAAGTTCTGGAATCTGAGAGGAGCCACAAATTTCCTTTCACCCAGCATTGCCCCAAGTCTCGTGATAAAAATGGTACCTCATTTGTGTGGGTAGGCCTAGTTCCCACGACCGGAAATGCCCCAAAACACAACATGGACACATCACATTTTCTCGCAGAAAACAGAGCTGCTTTTTGCAAAGTGCCTAGCTGTGGATTTTGGACTCTAGCTCAGCCAGCACATAAGGAAACCTACCAAACCTGTGCATTTTTCAAACTAGACGCCTAGGGGAATCCAAGATGGGATGACTTGTGGCGCTCTCAACAGTTTCTGTTACCCAGGGCCCTTTGCAAACCTCATAATTTGGCTAAAAAACACTTTTTCCTCACATTTCGGTGACAGAAAGTTCTGGAATCTGAGAGGAGCCACACATTTCCTCCCACTCAGCGTTCCTCCAACTCTCTCAATGAAAATGGTACCTCACTTGTGTGGGTAGGCCTAGCCCAACCCCATTCCCTCTCCTCTGAGACTGGACATGGGGTGCCTTACCCGCCCCAATACACTGGACCTACCTGGGACACAAGCCTTTCCCACCACACCTGGTTGGGAAACACCTAGACCACTCTCATTAGGAACACCCCCTAATGCCACACCAGACCCTCTGGTATGCAACCAGAAGTCTGCCTCCTTTGCAAGCTCCCTGGGGTCAGAGAGGTCACACACTGACAAGTGTTGGCGTAACTCTGAAAAACAACAACGAAGCAGGTGCTCTCTGACAATCAGATTAAACAGCCCTTCAAAATTGTTTACTGTGCTACCCTTCACCCATCCATATAGTGCAATGCAGCAATCCTCCACAAACTCCTCCCAAGACTGGTGGGACAGTTTCTTATCACCCCTAAACCTTTTTCTGTATTCCTCAGGGGAAAAACCATACTTCACAATCAGTGCATTTTTTACAGTGGAGTACCCCTCCCTGTTACTCTCTTCTAGAGTCAGTAGGGCATCCCTCCCCTCCTCATAAATAAAGCTCCCTAGGCCAGTTCCCCAATCCTTCTCAGGGATCCTGCACTCTGCCAGAGCCCTCTCATATTCCTTTAACCACTGACGTATGTCACCCCCCTCTTGGAACCTAGGTACCAGATCTATGGGTATGTGAGGAAAATCTTTGCTACAGCACTGTACATTGCTGCCACCACTGGATTCCACCTGCAGCGCTAGTGAGTCCAGAACCTTCAGACTGCACTCTAGAGCGAGTCTTTCTCTGGAAAAGGCCCTCTCTGCCTCTGCCATTCTCTCTTGTACTAAGGCCTTCTCTACCTCAGCCCTTCTCTCCTCATCAGCTAGGCGCGCTAACTGCAACTTCAGGTCCCTCTTTTCCCGCCTATCTCTTAGCTCATCAGGCATCAAGGAATGAGATGTAGCCCTGCTTCTTACACTGGACCCAGCAAGGGACTCCCTATCACTGGGGCCTTCCCTCTCAACTGGCATCCCCAACCGGTCATTCTCACCCTCCTGATCAGTCTCTCTACCACTCTCTAGGGATGAGGTCTGGGAGCCCTCCCAGTGGCAACCCTCGCTACACTCAGGACCCCAGGGAGCTTGCAAAGGAGGCAGACTTCTGGTTGCGTACCAGAGGGTCTGGTGTTGCATTAGGGGGCGTTCCTAATGAGAGTGGTCTAGGTGTTTCCCAACCAGGTGTGGTGGGAAAGGCTTGTGTCCCAGGTAGGTCCCAGTGTATTGGGGCGGGTAAGGCACCCCATGTCAAGTCTCAGAGGAGAGGGAATGGGGTTGGGCTGAGGCCCAGGGTACCCGAGCTCCAGTCCCAGGTCCTGAAGGGTTCCATGAGTGAACGCCAGGAGGTGATCCTAGCCTGTGTCGTAGGGCCAGCTGTTCAGAAGGATCCCATTTTGTCATTAGGACTTGGGCGGGTGGCTGGTGATAGCGTTCCGCCGGTCCTGGTGTCTGGTATTCTCGCTCTACAGCGGAGGAGGCAGAAATCCAGGCATAGGGTTGAGAGGGGGCTGCGGGCCCCAGTGGAGAACCTGGAGGGTCAGGGGTCAGCTCTGAGAGCAGAGCCCCCCAGGAATGACCTTGGTGAGACCATTTCTGGGCTGGGGGGGATCCAGACTTTGTCAGATGGGCAGAGGTCAGGAGACCTGTGCCAGCCAGACTCTTATGTGGCCCTTGGGGAAGGTGTTTCCCTGGTGGGGGGTAGGTGTGCCCCCAGGAAGTCCTGGTGCACCAGGCAATGATTCAACCGCAGGGTGGTGACTCTGGGTTGAATGATCAGGTTCAGGGGGTAAACTCTGACCTGATGGGGAGTAGGTGTGCTCCCAAGGAAGTCCTGGTGCACCAGGCAGTGGTTCAACCGCAGGGTAGTGACTCTGGGTTGGATTGCCAGACTCAGGGGGTAAGCTCTGATCTGGTAGGGGGTAGGTGTGCTCCCAAGGAAGTCCTGGTTCACTGGGCAATGGTCCAGTCTAAGGGTGTCATCCCTGGACTAGATAGACAGGTTCAGGGGGTAAACTCTGACCTGGTTGGGGGGGGGCGGTTAGTGTGCTTACCTCCCCGTGTGAAACTTCTGGTGGCTTCTCCCGAGGTGGGGAGATGCAGGACTCTGGAAGTGGGGTTCAGGGAGGGAGAAGCCCGCCCGGGACCCCGGTGCAACCCAAGGGTGTCGTCCCTAGGTTGGGTGGTCAGTCGCCAGCCAGTGATCTTGGGCTGGCGAGAGAGTTGTGCGGCTGTACCCAGCACCCTGGCAAGTGTGGATTCTGGTGATACCCCTCCTAGGAGAGGAGGGCAGGATCCTGGACGGAGGGGTAGAGGGAGGAGAGCCTCGCCTCTAGCCCCTGTAGAACCTATGGGTGCGGACCCTAGGTTGGGTGATCAGTGGCAGGGTAGAGCTCCTGAACTGATTGGAAGTGGAGTGGAGACAGGTTGGTTTGCACCTGGGGCTACCGCCACCCACTCGTTATGGTTTCAGAGACCAGAGGCTCCTAGATGGCCTGGGGCCTGGTTCTGGCCATTGGCAGCTAGAGAATCCCCGTGGGTTGGTCTAGGCTGCCTGGGAAGCATTGACAGAGAGATCCAAGTGGAGTCAGGAAGGCGTAGAACTGTAACATGCCCCTGCTGTTGTGGGCCTGGGTCCTTGTTCTATCGCCCCAGTCAGGGAAGTACATCAAGGTATTGATTGTTCTCCCCTGGCTTTTGGCTGGTAGGGGGTTGTGTTGGACTTTTTGCCTTACGCAGGGTCATCCCCAGTGACAGTTGGGGCTTTGTGCATACTTTTCAGACAGCCTGTACACACGGAGGGTGGAGGTGTCACGGAGGTGCATCTGCATACTGAATAGTCTTCCTGGGCTGAGAGAAGGGAGAGGCGGGGCACACCTACATTTGTAAAGGCTGTGCCCTGGCCTCACACAATAGGGTCGTTAACCCCCCACTGATGTTTGGAGCCTGTGCTGAAAGGAGAGAGGGGGCACACCCAGAACCAGTTGTAACTGTCTGGAACCTCCTCTCCCTACCATGGTAAAACACTGTAAGAACTGACTATAAGTACAGGGGAATATTCCCCACAATTTGAACATTCTTGGAACTTGAAACTGGACACAGAACGCTGATGAATGGACTCACCAGGAAACCACCTTGGACTGCTGCTGCTGTGCTGACCTGTGACCTGCCTGGTCACTAGGAGGAACTGCCACTGCTGGTAACCCCTTGTGCTGGCCTGTAACTGGGCCCACCAGCCCTGTGCTTTTTCTTGTCTTGCTTGCTCCCAGGGGCAGGGTGCTGTGGCCCCTGACCCCTGCAAACGATCTCTGCAACTTTGCCCAAAGCGCTTTGACAAGGCGCTCCCTTAATTGCGGAGGACAAATCACCGCCGCAGCCCAGGCTGCAGATGTGGCCTTAGCGCTTTGAAAAGTGCTTTATTTTTGCTCCCCGATTCACCGCCCCAACCCGGGCTTGGGACATAGCCCTCGCGCTTTCCTAAGCGCGCTGTTCTCGTTTGCCCGGATCACCGCCGCAGCACCGGGAAGGCTGCTTGGTTAAAGTGCGAGTGTTACGCGCTCACTGGTGCCCCCAGGGCACAAAGAAAACCTCCTTGTTTTCCTCTGGAGCAAGTGTGCTCCTATTGGTGCCCCCGGGGCGAGGACCGCTCCGTGGAGCACCCGCGGGGCACCGGCAAGCCCTGCCTTGGGCCAGGACGGCATCGGGAGACGGAGGGAGAGGAGGACGCCTCTCCCTCGCCTGTGGGAGTCCCGGAGGACTCTCCTTTGCTTGGCAGCCAGGCGGCAGCCTCACCGGAGGCTCGCCCAGACTGCCAACTTCCTTTTTGGCCCCCTCGTGGGCCAGTGGCCTTTTCCGGAAGGTCTCGCCCCGTGTGAGGGCCGGCGGAGGCCCGGGGAGACCCCAGGAGGTTGGGGGTCCCTGGAGGGGCCCATTTTTAAACCAGAGGGGGTGCGTGGCGCCCCCCTCCTTCCTCTGAGGATTTCCCTGACTCGGGGCCCCACCTTGTGAGGGCCAGTGGAGGCCTAGGGAGGCCCCCAGTAATCTCAGTCCCCAAAGGTGCCCGTTAGGAGTACAGAGGGGGTGTGTGCCACCCCCTCTCACCCAGAATTGTCAGGAGGCCCCCGTTTTGCGCAGAGGAGCGCCGGTGGCCCCATTTCTTTTCATTCAAAAGGCACTGGAGGTGCCTTCATCAAATCAGGTACTTTTAAAAGGACCAATATAATTATAATTGAAGTTCTGTCTAAAGACTTTGCTGATTGTTACATGTTGCCTACCTGTTTTTGATGGTGTTTCATGGGCATATGCAAATGTTCCTTTTATGGGCATGACTTGCTAATATGTTTCCCTAACTTGCCATATGTTTTCTAATGTTCCTACTATGGGCGTTTTATGATACTCTTATGACAAGTGTTCTAATGTGATAACGTGTTTCCTGACTACTGCTTATGTCGCAGAATACTGAGTAACCTGTGTGTTATGTGTGACTACTGCTAATTTGCAGAGTAACTAATGTGTAACATTCTGACAACTGCTAAGGTAGCAGGGTAGTACTGATATGTGATGTTTGGTCTGATAATTGCGTTGTGTACAATACAGTATATTTTCATATAATCTGGTGTTGTGTTTCCTTTGTGGTGGGGATATTGCGTCACATGTGTGTGTGTGTTGTGCAAACGCTTTACACATTGCCTCTGGGTTAAGCCTGACTGTTCGTGCCAAGCTACCAAGGGGGTGAGCAGGGGTTATCTTGGACGTGTATCTCCCTTGCCCTGACTAGAGTGGGTAAGTTCTGCCTGGCTGAGGTGCATACCCTAGCCAACCAGAAACCCCATTTCTAACAGTACCAAAATATCATGGCCTAAGTATTGAAGACCAAAATATCATGACGATGAGCTGGTGGTAGAAAAATCAACATCACTCCTGAATAAATTTCGAGAGACTGTTGTATTCGTATGAAGCATTTAAGAAAAGCCACATTGATTATTGGGAGCCCAGGCAACCAACATGTCCAAGGCTTCCCCAATTGCATAAATGATTACATTAGCAATACTGTTCTAATGAAATACATTTAATCTGATACAACCGATATGCTGCATACTGTGTCAAAATGAGAAAATAGATATTTGTGGAACACGTGCTGAATACACAGATCATGAGATCTGGCAAAAATCATTGATTAGCGAATATCTTCATTAGCATGGCAATAGTGCACCTTTCTATATGTAGCTGTCAAAATGCATGTTGTGGTTGTGTGACCTCAACAAGCAAGTCCCAGTAAAATCTATCTTACCCCTTGTTGTTGGTCAAGGGTTTAGTTACCAAGAAGGGATGTTCTATTAAACATAAACCCCAACTACTTCTCCAATCTCTTGGGACTGTGGTTCTATCTCTAAACGTGTCCCTGCCCATCCTTGCATAATGGCAACTCACAAGTGAGCAAAGCTATATGGCTAATGTGTCCATTCCAACCACACTCTGCCTCTTTTTGCACATACTATCGCTCTTAGGCCTTTTGTTCAGCTAATGCCACGGTGCTGAAATTCTTCCTGTAATTTTTACTCCTCATATTCCAATTTGCTACATAATGTAACTATCATTCCATTTAATGATCATTGTTCATCATTATGTTGATCCATTTCTCATCCTTTTCTTTTTCCTACAGTTCCACTAACAGTTGCCTTGCTGCTGTTATTTCTGTCTAGTTTAAATTCTGAATTAGTTTGCATTCAGCACATACACAACTGAATAATCATATTAGTTGCTATAACTCCACCTACAGCTACAAGCACTATCTCTAAAGGTGGGACAGTCAACTGCCTTATTGACCACATATCCTTTCCCACAATGCTGGATTTGGTACATCATGTGATTCTCCAACCTTCTTCTGGACATCACCTATTGTGTTACAAGCATTCCAAACATTATTAGGAAAGCAAATACAACATTGTGATCCAACTGTCATACATATACCCTTAGTAGTCAGGATATAATCCAGTGTCATTCTATTCTCTATCTCTATTTGCCTCATACTGATAATTTCTGTAGTCATATATCCATATCATCTATGGTAGAATTAGCCATGTGTTAGCACTGCCTGGCACATGCGTATAAACTCAACAATTATTTTCATTAAACACATGCTGGTACCATGACAACATGCGTATAAAACATTTTCATGAAATGTAAGATTCTGCACATTGCTTGCACATCTCTCTTCTATTGGTCTGAAATATACAAAGAAGATTGTACTTCCTACACATCAAAACATTTCCATATTATGTTGGCAAACAACCTAGCATCCACCATGATACTAAAGAAAATGATTTCCTTTTTTTACCAGTCCAGCACCATGTCTGAACAGGCAACCAATCATTCTTTTCTTCCTTTCAATCACCTCAGAATATTTTGAATGCTACAGCTCAAAAGATCCCCACGTTGGCTGACATGACCGTCCTTGATAGCCTGGCATTGAACTGTGTTGTTCTAATTACTAAATCAAACTCTTATCCCACAAGACAATAAGGCCCTCATTACAACCTTGGCGGAGGCTGCCCGCCGAGGTTGAACTGCCAAGCGGCCGCAAGCCCGCCGGCTGCATTTCCACATCCCCGCCGGCCCAGCGCAATTTGCAACTCGCAAAATGGGATGCAGAAAGGTGTCTCAGACACCATCTGCGACTCGCTATGTGGTCGCAAAGACCCACCTCATTAATATTTATGAGGTGGGTCGCAGTTTGCGACCCCATAGCGAGTCCCTGCACTCACAGAGATGGTGGCCTGCTGTAATCAGCAGACCTCCATGTCTGTGACTGCTTTTTAAATAAAGCTGTTTTTTTCCCTTTTTGCAGCCCGTTTTCCTTAAAGGAAAACGAGTTGCAAAACAAAAAAACTTCCGAAACCATTTGGTTTCGTTTTTTTCAGAGCAGGCAGTGGTCCATAGGACCACTGCCTGCTCTGAAAAAATATTTTTATCGGCATTCACAAAGGGGAAGGGTTCCCATGGGGACCCCTTCCCTTTTGCGAATGAGTTGCCACCAGTGTGACACTGGTGGTAACTGCGAGTTGGTTTGCAACCGCACCCCTTCCTATTTGCGAGTCGCATCCTCAAATTGCGAGTCGGTACCGACTCGCAATTTGAGGATGAGCATCGCGTTCGGCCTTTTGCATGCTGCAAACTGCGTTTTTCACAGTTTGCGACATGCAAAAGGCTTCCTACATCTGGCCCATAAACACATATTTATCATATAGTGAACACACAGGCATATATCCACAACACTTAAAATATTAAGATTAGAAAAATACAAAGTATGGGAGGCAGGCTGACCTTCCAAATGAAAAAAAACAACTGTCACCAATGTGCATGGAAAAATGATTTTTTATTTACTTAAGAAGTGGCTGCAAACCACATGGTCAAAAGTAAATGACACACCAGTGATGCAGATAAATAAAAAAAATTGTTCAATAAAGTAAAAAATGGTGTGAAAATATGCCATACACCAAATGAGCTCGAAAACAAATCAGCTGTTACCTTCCTAGATAATCAAGAACTTATTTTCCTAAAAGCATTCCAGATATCGTAATCATCCGATAATATAAAAAATAATCTGTAGAAAAGTATTAAGAAAACAAATTATCATTTTTTTAAATATCAATGACCAATAATAATAACGTTTTAAAAAAGGAAGGTAGGGACTTCTTTGTGGCCCACCAAAAAGAGAAAGCCAGTTGTAGCAAACAAATATTTTGCGAGTTGCAAATTGTGAGTCATACCGACTCCCAATTTGCAACTCGCAAAATTATATGCAGAAAGGTGTCTCAGACACCTTCTGCGACTCGCTATGGGGTCGCAAAGACCCACCTCATGAATATTAATGAGGTGGGTCGCATTTTGTGACCCCACAGCGAGTCCATGCACTCACAGGGATGGTGGCCTGCTGGAGACAGCAGACCTCCATGTCTGTGACTGCTTTTTTAATAAAGCAGTTTTTTTTTTCTTTTTGCAGCCCGTTTTCCTTAAAAGAAAACGAGTTGCAAAAAGAAAAAACTTCCGAAACCATTTGGTTTCGTTTTTTTCAGAGTAGGCAGTGGTCCATAGGACCACTGCATACTATGAAAAAATATTATTTTCGGCATTCACAAAGGGGAAGGGGTCCCATGGGGACCCCTTCCCTTTTGCGAATATGTTACCACCAGTGTGACACTGGTGGTAACTGCGAGTTGGTTTGCGACTGCATTCGCGGTCACAAAGCAACTCAGCATGGCGATGCGGTCGCAAATAGGAAGGGAACACCCCTTCCTATTTGCGAGTCGCATCCTCAAATTGCGAGTCGGTACCGACTCGCAATTTCAGGATGTGCATCACATTAGGCCTTTTGCATGCCGCAAACTGCGTTTTTTGCAGTTTGCGACATGCAAAAGGCTTCCTACATCTGGCCCCAAATAACTTATGAGGCACAAACGACGAGATGCAAATAACTTTGTATCAGAGCATTGCCTTATAGAAAACATACACATAAGGAGTCACACAATGTACACAACGAACAGGAAACCCCCTGATAAGGGATAAGTGTTGTAAAGAAAAGAAATATAATGCTCAAAACATAATTACCAAAACGCAAGGTGGTTTGCAATACTGTACACTTATCACAGTCACCCAATACTACCACAATTGACTTAAATCACTTTTTAACTGTTATGGCATTGATAAATACTTTGCACATTTCACCTAAGTTATGTCTGTCTGCTCTGTGCTACAGCTACCAAAAGTTGAGCTCAGGTTTAAATTATTGAATCCTAACTGGAATTGTGACATTATTACATGGAGAGGACTGCAACTAATAAAATAACCCACGTTCTCACACCCACTGAAAATCCTTTCATAGAAAGTGTTTTTTCGCATTGCAATCATTCCCCTGTGTAGGGTAGCAAACTGCAAGTCCTAACAACAGTAGAGCAATTTTTTTTAGTTACACAAAGATCGGTTCATCAGTAGAACATGCCATCATTGCATGTTTAAAGTTGTCTCCCTTTTCCAATTGCATCAAACCATTGATTTGTCAAAATGTTTCGTCCAGGCCTTATGCTCAGTGCTTAAGTTGAGCCAGTCATTGCCGGTGGGGGGCGCTGGCACTTATTTTTTGGGCTGACAGTTATTTTTCTGTATTAGGCATTTACTGCGAGCAAAAGACCCATACATGCAAGACGGAGGACGAGAAAAATGGAAAAGTGTCACAAATGGAAAAAACAGAAAGCTGCAAGGATAAAGGGCCAGGGAGTGGCTGTAAATTGATTAAAGAGGCCCAAGCTGGCTTTAGGATTATGCTGCTTCAGTATTCTATGCTCACACAGTTAATTGCAGCAGCTGCGCGTTTCAGAAAAGAGCTTTGGGCACCAGCAAATTGTTTTTTACAAGTTAAGCACTGCTTACACTTTAGAGTTTAAGATTGAATTTATCTACTACATTGACCATGCCAAATACGTTTTGGAAGACCAAGCAGCTCATTGTAGCTTCTGGCATTCCCCACCTTGGGAAACCAATTTACAAAGTGGCGCTCGCCAAACTGATTACATTTCTAATGCCAACGACAGCTCTGCTTGCACGTCACCTCTTTAAGGAGAAGGATACTGCTTTTCTTTCTGTTTTACACACCACATGCAGCAAATAGAAATTATAATTTACCTGTAATAAATTAGCAATTTGAAAAAATGAGCAATTTATAGAGTTCATAGAGCGTCCCAGCGCTAAATCCAAATCAAGGTGCCTATTCAGAGGGTGCTATCGAAATACAAATAAGTTGGTTTGTGACCTTTTCTAAATGCATGCTCATTATTGATACAAAGCATCGCTGGAGAGAGGAAGATTCATTCCAGGGCCTCTAATACTGAGAAATGCTGCTTTCTCTGATGCAATTAAATCTAGGCGTCGAGGCTAACAGAGACATAGAGGACCTCAGAATTCTGCTTGGTTCATAGTGGGCCACTCTATCAGAGAGGGATTTTGGTGCAGATTTGTAAAAAGCCTGTTAGGTCAAAATAAGAGCTTTAAACAATATCCTTCCCTAGACTGGCAGCGAATGCAGGTCTCTCAGTGGATGAGATACTCAGTCCGGCATGGCAATATTCAAGATGAGTTATCATTGTGCGTTTTGAATGGTTTGTAAGTTTGCTGATCAATTTGTCAGGGAGTCCAAGATACAGAATGTTGGCATAGTCCAACATAGAAGTGATCACCCATAGACAACCGTCTTGCATATCGCTAAAGGAATGAAGCAGGAATATTTTTAGAGAACGAAAAAGAGCAACATAAGTTCTAACTAATGACAGGACTGGGGCCGTAAAGACAACTTGCTGTCAATCATGACACCCAAGTTCTTTGCCACCTAAGCAGCAATTTTTTAATTATTTTTTCTTCGCGTACCAGAAAAGAAGAATTTAGGTTTTATCTGAGTTGCACTAGAGGAGGGTCTCTTGCATTCAGTCCAGGACGTTTGACGGATTTTGGCTTCCAGAAACGTTAAGTTCCAACTTAGAGGGTCTTCAGAAGTTTTAAGTAACTTAAACGTGGATGCAGGCACTGAATCGATGATAAGGATTAGCCGAGTATCATCTGCATAAGAGATGACCTTGAAGATGCAGGATTCTATCAGCAAAGCTAAACTAAGCTAAATGTTGAATAACTAAGGACTTAAGGAGGAGCCCAGTGGCACCCTATAACGGAGCTGTTTATTAGCAGTGGAAAAAGGTACAAGTCAGTGTTTAAATTGAGTCAGTGGTTGTCGTTAGGGGCCAGCTGCACTCAGTTTTGGGGACCAACACTTATTTCTCCTCATCAGACATTTACCTAGAGCATGAAAGGGAAAACACACAAAGGGGAAAGAAGGGAGAAGATAAAGACAGAATTTTTTTTACAAGTGAAGACTGCAGGAACCTGCAAGAGCGAGACAAAGGGGCAGGGAGGGTCTCTTTGAGGATTCAAGGGGCATGAGGTGGATTCAAATTGAATGAAATGCACCCTGGTGCACAACATAAATGTGAATTAACAAAGTAGAAGTTATTTGATTATAATATTAATTCATCTATATTATGTTTTTCTATATATGTGTCTACAGGGCTTTTTCACGCTGTTCATATAACTGATTGAGGGTATAGTGAAGAGTGAATGTGTGGTAGTGAATTTGTGTGATTAGGATACATTTTCACATAGGGAAATATTTCTTTAGATTAGTTTGTTATACCCTGTCCCCTTTGTCATAGGGGTAGTTCTCAATGGTTATTCAAATTAGGTGAATCAAAGGCTATGCACCTCTGGTATTTGGCATGCCGATATTTATAGTGCCAGTCACAAGCTTCTGAGCAAAGCCTTGGGCAATGACAGTTATGCTTTCACAGATTCAACACTGGGCCAAGCCAATTCACCTGTTCTCTCTCTTCCAGAAAAGACTTAGGGCCTGAGTTAGAGTTTGACGGATGGGTTACTCTGTAACAAATGTGACAGATGTCCTATGTGTTGTATCGCGGTTTCCATAAGAAATAATAGATTCATAATATGGTGGATGGAATATCCGTCATGTTTGTGATGGAGTAACCCTGTCCAGAAAACTCTAAATCAGGTCATTAACCTTATCCAGATGCTGCAGGAAAATAGAATGAGAAACTGTGATGAATGCTGCCAAGATATCCGACAGGATCAGGACAGCAGTCTCACCTTCATCCTGTGAAATCTTAATTGCCTTCTATACTTCAAATGGAGCTGTTTCTGTACTGTTAGGGGCACAAGCCAAACTTAGGATATAGCATTTGAATATCTTCTAATCAAATCGACAGCTGGATGTTTATTAGTCTTTCTAACATTTTGGGTATTCCAGTCAATAATGAAATTAGTCTAAAGTTTGACAAATTTGAGGGGTCAGTTGTAGATTGTTTCAGCAAATGTACCACCTCAGCCTTCTTCCAAACATGAGAAATCATAGCTGACTTCAGAGAAATGTTAAAATGTTGATTAAAGACTGCCACAGTAATATCAGCTGATTTAGCTAAGAATACAGCCAGGCACTGGTCACTGGGAGAGCCTGACGTGCATGATGGCAAAACCTGTAATGGTTGCTCCATAGAAATAGGACCAAAATGTTGTAAGGAACAGAAGAGCTGCTGCTCAGATTGCTGTAGAGGCACCCTAACCTGCAGCCAGCTTAATAAACACTGCTTGAATTTTTTTAACCTTCTCAAAAAAGAGAAGAGCTTATGACAGAGCTTGGCTGAAGCTGGGATATCCAGGTTGCAAGCTTTCGGATGCAGAAAGTATACTGCAATATGAAATATTTCTCAAAGGTATTTTTTGCCTGTTCGAGCCTTTGTGCATAACGGAATGCTTGAGCAGCTTTAATAGTTTTGTGATAATTTTTGAGCGCTAATTTAAAGGCAAGCTTTCTTCAGGCAAATAATGGCAATCTATCTGCATTCGAGCTGTTTATATCCCTTTATTATTTTGAAGAGGTTTCATGGAGAACCATGGAGCTGAAGGTCTTCTTTGCCCAGTGCTCATGAACTTGATGGGAGTAAAGCCATCAGCCACATGCTTAAGCAGGAATTCACTATATCCAAATTAACAATTGATAGCATTTAGTTTGCAGCTTATAGTATTGTAGGTTCATGTGCATCCTCCCACCTCCCCGAAGATGAGCTCCCAGTACGACGTTTGACAGCTACTCTCTTTAAAATACATATTTACATAGCAGTACACATAGACTTTCCTGCATCACATGTCTAGCCTACTTATTCTCACATGGGGAAAACACAATCTAAAGTGGAGTCTATGTCTATCTCCTGTTGGGAAACCGAAAACTTGGTGTGAGAAAATGGGTTATTGGTTGAGGGGGATGAAACGCTTCTCAAGCAAAAACCACAATCCTATAAGGGTGAACCACAACAAGTAACTACATTATCCTGTTCTTAACCCTGTGGTAGCTTGGCCGACAAGCAGTCAGACTTAACTCAGAGGCAACGTGAAAAGTATTTATGCAGCAGCTAAACAGAAATAAAGTGTAAAAAATATTTGGCACTATAACAACAAAATTCCAATCAGTACAACTGGAGATGTGCAATTTCAAATATTTAGGTAAGTATAGCTCCTAAAAGCACAAAGTGCACCTTGTGGATTTCTGGTCATTCTAGACCAGGGGACACTCACCAGTTCAGGCCAACTGTGATGGAGTACGAGTCAGATATAGGGACTAGGTTAGTCCTGCTGAAAATGTTACCTTCGCCAAGTTCAGTGCAAAGAGTCCAGTTTAAGGTGGAGGAGGTCAGGGAAAACATTGTGGAAGGCTGTTGATGTAGCTAGAAGAGCAGGCCAGGAGTCCCAGATGATCATCTCTATAGCACGAACATCCAGTCGGGTGAAGTGCACGGTCGTTGATGCAGCTTCGCATTGGCTGTCACTGCAGTCCACTGATGGTGTAGTGCAAAGTGCAGATCTCACGCTGTGGTCGCTGTAGCAAAAAGATTCTGGTCCACCAGAGCTTCAGATTGACAGTTGTTATAGGTAGCAAGCTCTCAGCATGAACGGGTCAGTTTGTGGTTGCAAAGAGCCTACAACTTCGATATTTCTCCTCTACTTTACAGAAGTTCAACTGATGCCAGCCAAGGACCCAGAACATGGGAAGGCACCTCTTGGGGTTTAACACTCACTCTCGCAGATGGCAGCAGGGCTCAGGCAGGTCCAAGTCCAGTTGCAGGTCCAGAAGGTCAGCTGGGCATTTGTAGGAAGGCCTCAGGAGCTTGTCGTGCCCCTGTAGCTCAGAGCAGAAGGTCAGCCACCTGCCCTTGAAGTCATTCTGCTTGGGATGAAGGGAGTAGGTCTATTCTTCCTTCGCAAAGATCATGGCAGGCCTCAAGCAGCAGGACAGCTCTCTGGCAACAGGGCAGTCCTTCTTCTGCAGCAGCCACAGGTCCAGGGGCGAACTAAAGAGATGATCTTAGGATTCAATATTTAGTGCCAGCTTTGAACTGGGAGAAACTTCTAGACTTCCCTCAACATCTGGTTCTGGAATTTTGTTCCTTCCTCCCCTGGTCCTAGGATGTCTGGGGTCACAAAAGGCTATTGTGAAGTTCTTTGTGTATGTGCTGAGGTAGCTCCTTTGAAGTGCAAGTAGCTCTGCCCCTCCTACCATAATAGGATTGCACATCCTGCCAACATCCAATCCCTTTGTGATACTGTCTGGGAGGAATACACAAAGGCCAATAGCCAACTACACCTAATAATGTGACCCAGAATACAGGCTGCGGTACCAAATCATTAGGATAAAAAATGGGAACTTTCTAACAGTGACATTTTCAGAATGGTGACTTAAAATTCAACCTGACCATTAAAATGTGTTTTAAATTACAATTCATTAGACACTAAACCAGACATTTCTACCTGTTCCAAAATAAAAGTTATTACTTATTAAATGTATTAAATGTTATCCAATGGGACAAGTAGGCCTTTCAGGCTTTGCAGTAGTGAAAATCAAATTTAGGAGTTTTACACAACCAGTAAAATGTAGAAGTACATATCTGAATTTTTTAAACCCTATGGGCTACCTGGGGCCTACCCTAGGGGTGATCTATATGTAGTAAAACAGAACGTTTAGACCTGGAAAAAGGTTTATTTCACCAGTTTGAAATGGCAGCTTAAAACCGCACATAGACGGTAATGACTGCCTGAGACATGTTCTAGAAGGGATACCCCAGTGCATGGCACATTGACGCGCACCAGACTCGTTGGGGAGGCCTTGAACACGCCCTCCCTCCCAGCTGCAATTGTGGCAGGGGAGATGCTGCCTACCATCCAGAAAGTACCCGGAGGCGCTTATAATCAGCCCACTTTGCCTGCAGTGTAAGACGAGCACCAGACTCGCGGGGGAGGCATTGAAAGCAGCAGCAGTTGCAGCAGGGGACATGCTGCCTACCATCAGGAAAGTGTCAGGAGGTGCTTATAATCAGCGCACTTTGCCTGCGGTGAGGGACACGCACCAGACTTACGGGGAGTCCCTGATCCCACCCTCGCTCCCAGCAGCAGTTGTGGCAGGAGACACACCGCCTACCATCAGGAAAGCTCCAGGAGGCGCTTATAATCAGCGCACTTTGCCCACAATGCAGAATGCGCATCAGACCTGTGGGGGAGGCCTTAAGCCCGCCCTCCTTCTCAGCAGCAGTTGCAGCAGGGGACACGCACCTACCATCAGGAAAGTGGCAGGAGGCACTTATAATCAACGCACTTTGCCCGTGGCACAGGATGCTCCCGGGCATGTGCCCTGGCGAAGACCGAGCCAAGAGCGGGCCCCTCTGCGCCCGCCCACGGCCGTGTGATGCTGGAGTGGGTCATCCCACTTTTGGTCAATTTATTTCTATTTTCTTTTTTTGTGTCAAAGGTATAAGTCACAGTACTTTTATTTAATTTCAGCATTTAGGTTAATCCTTGGAGAAGCCCTAGTGAATATTTGGAGATTAAATGTTTATGGGGTCTCCTTTTATATGACACTAGTAAACATGGGTAAGCATAATATACCATCAGTTCCGCCCACTTCCAATTCTTCACTGGATGGCTACCTGCAAAGAGCAGTGGGTGCTCTCAGCAAGGAGATTGAATTGGGAGAAGACTGTCATTACAACACTATAAAGGGGTGAGAGGAATTACTTGTCCAACCTCCCTCAATCACTAAGTCATCACACAAAAAGGACAAGAAATATGATCAAACTCAAAATAATCAAACATCGTGAGAAAAACGGCCCTCACCCACAATTTGTGGCATGCTTCATCATAGGGCCCTGCTAACATACTCCAAATAATAAATCCATCTTGGAGTGGAGCAGTAAGGGAAGGGGGACATATAAGCACAAAAGACATGACCAACAATTATGGCACAGGGATCACAGACGAACAACAGAATAAATGTCTAAAACTGACTTAAGCTAATCACTTCACTAATTGTATTCTGGTGTAGCCTGGACAGGATTAAAATATTGTTTGTGGTGTATTAGGAGCTAGTCACCTGTACACCCCAAAATCTGAAAATGGTCAACATGTTTCGACCTACTTTAACTGCCCTTAAGGGTCATGCGGCCTTCATCAGGACCTTCGTCCTATCCCCGTATACTAAAGAAATCCCTACCTGTCCTCTGATCAGGAGGCTAATTATATCGTGCTGTTGGTTGCTCATTAATCCTTCAGCACACTTGGTATTCTATGGGGAAAGAAATTTACAAATTTAATTCCACAAGCAGGTGGATTCCAATTACCTATAATACTCCCAATGCTTTTCACCTTAGATATATAAGTGAAGAATAATTTATGTTGTGCAAGAAGCCTATCCCTTAATCTAGTGCACATCGTTGTCAGGAGAAATGGCACCTGTGTATATCAATTAAAGTTAATGTACTCATATAAATATATGTATACCCATGTGATAAAACCCAGGTCCAAACCAAAACAGACAGGCGTTGGTGCACTTACCGAGTTTTATCAATACCTCTCTTCATCGGAACTGGGTGGGAGCACCACCCTGTAGTCACACACTGTATAAAAAACAAGTCCTTACAAGTTTAAAACCAAGGTAGTGGCTGTGTATGCTCTAAAGCTATGGTATTTGACCTCCAGTTTTGCTCAACACAGAGCTAAAGGACATTTAAGGAATTCTCTTGACCGGGAGAAAAAATCATCTCATGTTTCCGCCCGCCGGCCCGTTATTACCTCCATGAGGGCTGGCGCGTGTGTCCCTGCTCATGTTTTATCGATGTTAAAATCTTAAGAAAATGGATATTGGCTCTAGACCACCCGCCGGCCCTTCGTATGTAATCGCCACCATCTTTTAAGTGACTCCAACCAGCGTGTGTCCCTGCTCATGTTTTATCGATGTTAAAATCTTAAGAAAATGGATACTGGCTCTACACCGCCCGCTGGCCCTTCGTATGTAATCGCCACCATCTTTTGAGTGATTCCAACACACTACAACTACCCGTCAGTCAGGTGCATGTAGCAATTACATCGGTCATTGACTTACTTGTCAAGCGATTGCGTTATTATAAACATGCTGAAATACAAAAGTAAAGTCACTGGGCCCCTGACCCCCACCTTACTTCTTCAAGGGCCCAGTGCTGCCGCCAGTCTGCCTCAGCCCGGTTCTGCGATGCAGAGATAAACGCAGAGCCGGTGAACTATATGAGGTAATTTCCGGGTATGGCATCCCCATATCATGCCAGTAAGCTGGACCGGTGCCTCCATTTAAAACGGCGGCCATCTTGGATGAGTACAGGTTTCAAGAAAGGGGACATGAGGGCTATAACTAGTCAACTACTTAGTTACAGAGAGATCCATAAGGACCACTATAAATAGTGACTAAATGTAACTAAGTGTAGATAGTCTTTCTTCCTACATCTTATCCGATCAAGGGTTGCAAATTTAAGTCCCATTATTGATTAAGTAACTGTAACCATTGCACATCCTCATTCAATCCCTGGCTGTTACTCTTAGTACGATAGATCCACCGCTGTTCATGGAAAAATAAGTAATCTGCTATATTAGTGCCATTATTTTTTGGAGTAGGTTTGTCTAATATGGTCCATCTCATATCATCAGGACCATGAGAATTTTCAAAGTAGTGTGCTGTCATCTTTGTGTTCGTTTTGTTACACCTGATGTTGCTTCTGTGTTCCATAATTCTGGTCTTCACTTTCCGAGTGGTCATACCAATGTACAGTAGTCCACAAGGGCACCATATTGCATAAATGATATTCTCTGAATTCCAATTCGTATGTTTTGTCTGTACCCACGGACTCTCCAGGCCCACATCAATAGACTTCGGGCCTCATTCTGACCCTGGCGGACGGCGGAGGCCGTCCGCCAGGGTACCGCCGCTGAATGACCGCACCTCGGTCAAAAGACCGCGGCGGCCATTCAGACATTTCCTCTGGGCCGGCGGGCGCTCTCCAAAAGAGCGCCCGCCGGCCCAGAGGAAATGCCCCTGCAACGAGGACGCCGGCTCAGAATTGAGCCGGCGTAGTTGCAGGGGTGCGACGGGTGCAGTTGCACCCGTCGCGTATTTCAGTGTCTGCTTAGCAGACACTGAAATACTTTTCGGGGCCCTCTTACGGGGGCCCCTGCCGTGCCCATGCCATTGGCATGGGCATGGCAGGGGCCCCCAGGGGCCCCGCGGCACCCCCTACCGCCATCCTGTTCCTGGCGGGCGAACCGCCAGGAACAGGATGGCGGTAGGGGGTGTCAGAATCCCCCATGGCGGCGCAGCAAGCTGCGCCGCCATGGGGGATTCTAAGGGCAGCGGTAAACCGGCGGGAGACCGCCGGTTTGCCTCTTCTGACCGCGGCCGAACCGCCGCGGTCAGAATGCCCTGCGGGGCACCGCCGGCCTGTCGGCGGTGCTCCCGCCGACCCTGGCCCCGGCGGTCTTAGACCGCCGGGGTCAGAATGACCCCCTTCATGTTTTTAGTGAGATGACAGACACTGCAAGCTCCACATTTAGTATGTCCCACCACAGGTAAGAGATTGCCTTGTGTATGTCCCTTGTTGGTAATTCTCTGTGTTGGTCGAGTATGTATCAGAAGGTTACGGAGGTTGGCACTCTTCCTGATGGAAAACATTGGTTTATCAATCTCTAAACCATCACTATTGAAAATCCATCAATTCTTATTGATAATCCCTTTTATTTGATTCGAGAGCGTATTAAAAGTGGTAACACAAATTAGTCTTTGACTGGGAGCTCTTTTTCTTTCTTCCAAAAGACCTTCTCTATTGCAATTTCTGGCTCTTTTTGTGCTTGTTGGATGATTCTTAGAGGGTAGTCTCGTTGTATCAGTTTTTCTGTAAGGATGTCTGATTCCTTCTTGTAATCCTTAACATCAGAACAATTTCTCCGAATCCGGAGAAATTGTCCATAAGGTAAGTTCTCACGAAGTGTCTTGGGGTGAAAACTTTTAAAAGAGAGTAGACTATTCCTATCCGTAGGTTTATGGTGGACCCTTGTGTTCAATCTACCCTCCTCCGGTACAATCTCCAAGTCAAGGAAAGGTAATCTTTCCTTGGTGATTGTTGCGGTGAAGAGCAACAAAGGCTCACGTTCATTCAGCCACAGGATAAAGTTGTCAATAGATTGTCTATCCCCTCTCCAAATGAGGAGAACATCATCAATAAACCTGCGCCATAGTCTGATATGTGCCTGCCATGGGAAGGGAATTTCTTACACAATAAAAGACCTGTGACCCCCTATTTTTACATACTCCCCAAAGTGCACAAACCCAATAGGCCACCCCCTGGCCGTCCAATTGTGTCTGGGATTGGGTCGATATTAGAACCACTTTCACAATTTTGTGATTTCTTTCTAAAACCGATAGTTTGGAAGAGTCCCTCGTATGTGAAAGACACAAGAGATATTCTGAATCTCATCAATAATTTGGAGTTTCATGATAAACAGGACTTCCTGGTGGGTCTGGATACAGAGTCCCTGTATACCAATATTCCCCAGTTAGAGACCCTGAGGGTGATTGAGGAGATTCTCTATCAAGAGACCTGGCACTATAACACACCAAGGACCTTTATTCTAGACTTGGCGGGTCTGGCCCTTACAAAAATCTTTTTTGAGTATGAGGGCACTTTTTATTTACAGACCCACGGAACATCAATGGGAAGTACTTTTGCCCCAAGTTTAGCATGCCTATATGTATCGGATTTGAATAGAAAAACATTTTACAAAGTCACCATCCATGGCAGGCACATATCAGACTATGGCGCAGGTTTATTGATGATGTTCTCCTCATTTGAAGAGGGGATAGACAATCTATTGACAACTTTATCCTATGGCTGAATGAACGTGATGCTTTGTTGCTCTTCACCGCAACAATCACCAAGGAAAGATGTCCTTTCCTTGACTTGGAGATTGTACCGGAGGAGGGTAGATTGAACACAAGGGTCTACCATAAGCCTACGGATAGGAACATACTCTCTTTTAAAAGTTTTCACCCCAAGACACTTCGTGAGAACTTGCCTTATGGACAATTTCTCCGGATTCTGAGAAATTGTTCTGATATTAAGGATTACAAAAAGGAATCAGACATCCTTACAGAAAAACTGATACAACGAGACTACCCTCTAAGAATCATCCAACAAGCACAAAAAAGAGCAAGAAATTGCAATAGAGAAGGTCTTTTGGAAGAAAGAAAAAGAGCGTGCAGTCAAAGACTAATTTGTGTTACCACTTTTAATACGCTCTCGAATCAAATAAAAGGGATTATCAATAAGAATTGGCGGATTTTGAATAGTGATGGTTTGGAGATTGATAAACTAATGTTTTCCTTCAGGAAGAGTGCCAACCTCCATAACCTTTTGATACATACTCGACCAACACAGAGAATTACCAAAAGGGACATACACAAGGCAATCTCTTACCTGTGGTGGGACATACTAAATGTGGAGCTTGCAGTGTCTGTCATCTCACTAAAAACACAAAGTCTATTGATGTGGGCCTGGAGAGTCCGTGGGTACAGACAAAACATACAAATTGGAATTCAGAGAATATCATTTATGCAATATGGTGCCATTGTGGACTACTGTACATTGGTATGACCACTCAGAAAGTGAAGACCAGAATTATGGAACACAGAAGCAACATCAGGTGTTAAAAAAACGAACACAGAGATGACAGCACACTACTTTTAAAATTCTCATGGTCCTGATGATATGAGATGGACCATATTAGACAAACCTACTGTAGGAAAGTACCATCTTGCCTGGCATGTTACCCCCATTTTTCACTGTATATATGTTGTTTTAGTTGTATGTGTCACTGGGACCCTGCCAGCCAGGGCCCCAGTGCTCATAAGTGTGCCTGAATGTGTTATCTGTGTTATGACTAACTGTCTCACTAAGGCTCTGCTAATCAGAACCTCAGTGGTTATGCTCTCTCATTTCTTTCAAATTGTCATTAACAGGCTAGTGACCAATTTTACCAATTTACATTGGCTTACTGGAACACCCTTATAATTGCCTAGTATATGGTACTGAGGTACCCAGGGTATTGGGGTTCCAGGAGATCCCTATGGGCTGCAGCATTTCTTTTGCCACCCATAGGGAGCTCTGACAATTCTTACACAGGCCTGCCACTGCAGCCTGAGTGAAATAACGTCCACGTTATTTCACAGCCATTTTACACTGCACTTAAGTAACTTATAAGTCACCTATATGTCTAACCTTTACCTGGTAAAGGTTGGGTGCTAAGTTACTTAGTGTGTGGGCACCCTGGCACTAGCCAAGGTGCCCCCACATTGTTCAGGGCCAATTCCCCGGACTTTGTGAGTGCGGGGACACCATTACACGCGTGCACTACATATAGGTCACTACCTATATGTAGCTTCACAATGGTAACTCCGAATATGGCCATGTAACATGTCTATGATCATGGAATTGCCCCCTCTATGCCATCCTGGCATAGATGGCACAATCCCATGATCCCACAGGTCTGTAGCTCAGACCTGGGTACTGCCAAACTGCCTTTCCCGGGGTTTCACTGCAGCTGCTGCTGCTGCCAACCCCTCAGACAGGTTTCTGCCCTCCTGGGGTCCAGCCAGGCCTGGCCCAGGAAGGCAGAACAAAGGACTTCCTCAGAGAGAGGGTGTTACACCCTCTCCCTGTGGAAAATGGTGTTAGGGCTGGGGAGGAGTAGCCTCCCCCAGCCTCTGGAAATGGTTTCATGGGCACAGATGGTGCCCATTTCTGCATAAGCCAGTCTACACCGGTTCAGGGACCCCTCAGCCCTGCTCTGGCGCGAAACTGGACAAAGGAAAGGGGAGTGACCACTCCCCTGACCTGCACCTCCCCTGGGAGGTGCCCAGAGCTCCTCCAGTGTGCTCCAGACCTCTGCCATCTTGGAAACAGAGGTGCTGCTGGCACACTGGACTGCTCTGAGTGGCCAGTGCCAGCAGGTGACGTCAGAGACTCCTTCTGATAGGCTCCTTCAGGTGTTGCTGGCCTATCCTCTCTCCTAAGTAGCCAAACCCTCTTTTCTGGCTATTTAGGGTCTCTGTCTTTGGGGATTCCTTAGATAATGAATGCAAGAGCTCATCCGAGTTCCTCTGCATCTCTCTCTTCACCTTCTGCCAAGGAATCGACTGCTGACCGCGCTGGAAGCCTGCAAAACTGCAACAAAGTAGCAAAGACGACTACTGCAACTCTGTAACGCTGATCCTGACGCCTTCTCGACTGCTTTCCTGGTGGTGCATGCTGTGGGGGTAGTCTGCCTCCTCTCTGCACTAGAAGCTCTGAAGAAATCTCCCGTGGGTCGACAGAATCGTCCCCCTGCAACCGCAGGCACCAAAGAACTGCATCACCGGTACCCTGGGTCTCCTCTCAGCACAACGAGCGAGGTCCCTTGAATCCAGCAACTCTGTCCAAGTGACTCCCACAGTCCAGTGACTCTTCAGTCCAAGTTTGGTGGAGGTAAGTCCTTGCCTCCCCACGCTAGACTGCATTGCTGAGAACCGCGGCTTTTGCAGCTACTCCGGCCTCCGTGCACTTCCGGCGGAAATCCTTTGTGCACAGTCCAGCCTTGGTCCACGGCACTCTAACCTGCATTGCACGACCTTCTAAGTTGTCCTCCGGCGACGTGGGACTCCTTTGTGCGACTTCGGATGAGCACCGTTTCACTCCACTTTGTAGTGCCTGTTCCGGCACTTTTGTGGGTGCTGCCTGCTTTTGAGAGAGCTCCTTGTCTTGCACGATGCCCCCTCTGTCTCCAGACGCAATTGGCGACATCCTGGTCCCTCCTGGGCCACAGCAGCATCCAAAAACTCTAACCGCACGATTTGCAGCTAGCAAGGCTTGTTGGTGGTCTTTCTTCAGGAAAACACTTCTGCATGACTTTCCACGGCGTGGGGGATCTATCCTCCAAAGGAAAAGTCTCTCGCCCTTGTCGTTCCTGCAGAACCTTCAGCTTCTTCTGTCCAGTAGCAGCTTCTTTGCATCCACAGCTGGCATTTCCTGGGCATCAGCCCATCTCCGACTTGCTTGTGACTTTTGGACTTGGTCCCCTTGTTCCACAGGTACCCTCGACTGGAAATCCATCGTTGTTGCATTGCTGGTTTGTGTCTTTCCTGCAGAATTCCCCTATCACGACTTCTATGTCCTTTGGGGAACTTTAGTGCACTTTGCACTCACTTTTCAGGGTCTTGGGGTGGGCTATTTTTCTAACCCTTATTATTTTCTAATAGTCCCAGCGACCCTCTACAAGGTCACATAGGTTTGGGGTCCATTCGTGGTTCGCATTCCACTTTTGGAGTATATGGTTTGTGTTGCCCCTATCCCTATGTGTCCCCATTGCATCCTATTGTAACTATACATTGTTTGCACTGTTTTCTAATACTATTACTGCATATTTTGGTATTGTGTACATATATCTTGTGTATATTTGCTATCCTCATACTGAGGGTACTCACTGAGATACTTTGGCATAGTGTCATAAAAATAAAGTACCTTTATTTTTAGTATATCTGTGTATTGTGTTTTCTTATGATATTGTGCATATGACACTAGTGGTACTGTAGGAGCTTCACTCGTCTCCTAGTTCAGCCTAAGCTGCTCTGCTAAGCTACCATTATCTATCAGCCTAAGCTGCTAGACACCCTATACACTAATAAGGGATACCTGGGCCTGGTGCAAGGTGTAAGTACCCCTTGGTACTCACTACAAGCCAGTCCAGCCTCCTACATTGGTTGCGCAGTGGTGGGATAAGTGCTCTGTAACTACTTACCACTTTTGTTATTGTACTTTTCATAAGAGAAAAATATACAAAACAAGTTCAGTGTATGTACACCTAATCAAAAAGTTTTGCATTTCTTTTCTCACTTCTTTTCTAAAGTGCTGAAAAGTACCTCTAACTTTCTAAAAAGTTCTTAAAAAGTTTTAAAAGTTTTTTTTCTGTCTTTCTAAAAGTTCTGAAAAACTTTTTCTTCACTTTTTCTGTCACTTAAACACTGTCTAAAATGTCTGGCACAGGCCAAACTGTTGATCTGTCCAAACTTGCTTATGATAACCTTAGCTGGAAAGAAGCAAGGAGTCTCTGCATAGATAGAGGTTTAAGTGTAAGGAAGAATCCTTCTAGAGAACTGTTAGTGAATATGCTTATTGAACAGGATAAGGCCACAGCTGGCACTCCTGTTGAAAAGTTAGCTGATGGTTCCCACTCTGACTCTGGGGATCCCCTCGCTAAAGAAGTGGGAGGGAAACTTCCAAGCCTGCCCCCTAGCAGACAACCTAGCATAGTTGGAACTAATGTTGAGTCACATCATACAGATAGTGTGGTCTCACATCTCAATAAGAGTATTCCTTCTCATCACAGTAGAAGTGCTGTTTCTGTGAGCCAAGCTGTTAGGGTGCCTTCTGTTAGGGACAGGTCTCCTTCTGTCCTTTCACATCATACTTCTGTTTCTAGACATGTCCCGCCCGCCCACCCTGATGACAGATTGTTAGAAAGGGAGCTCAATAAATTGAGAGTGGAACAAACCAGACTGAAGCTCAAGAAGCAACAGTTGGATTTGGATAGACAGTCCTTAGAACTAGAGAAAGAAAGACAGAAGTTGGGTTTAGAAACCCATAGTGGCAGCAGCAGTATTCCCAATAGTCATCCTGCAAAAGAGCATGATTCTAGGAATCTGCACAAGATAGTTCCCCCTTATAAGGAGGGGGATGACATTAACAAGTGGTTTGCTGCACTTGAGAGGGCCTGTGTTGTACAGGATGTCCCTCAAAGGCAGTGGGCTGCTATCCTATGGCTATCATTTAGTGGAAAGGGTAGGGATAGGCTCCTTACTGTAAAAGAAAGTGATGCCAATAATTTTGCAGTTCTTAAGAATGCACTCCTGGATGGTTATGGCTTAACCACTGAACAGTACAGGATGAAGTTCAGAGAGACCAAAAAGGAGTCTTCACAAGACTGGGTTGATTTTGTTGACCATTCAGTGAAGGCCTTGGAGGGGTGGTTACATGGCAGTAAAGTTACTGATTATGAAAGCCTGTATAACTTGATCCTGAGAGAGCATATACTTAATAACTGTGTGTCTGATTTGTTGCACCAGTACCTGGTGGACTCTGATCTGACCTCTCCCCAAGAATTGGGAAAGAAGGCAGACAAATGGGTCAGAACAAGGGTGAACAGATAAGTTCATACAGGGGGTGACAAAGATGGCAACAAGAAGAAGGATGGTAAGCCTTCTGACACGGGTGGGGACAAATCTAAAAATGAGTCTTCATCAGGCCCACAAAAACACTCTGGTGGGGGTGGTGGGCCTAAATCCTCTTCTAATCAAAACAAAGAAAAGAAACCATGGTGCTATTTATGTAAAATAAAAGGCCATTGGACAACAGATCCCAGTTGTCCAAAGAAAAGCACCAAGCCTCCTACCACTACAACCCCTACTGCTACACCTAGTGTCCCTACTAATAGCAGTGGTGGTGGGAGCAAACCTACTAATAGCCAATCTAAGGGAGTAGCTGGGCTCACTTTTGGTAACTTAGTTGGGGTTGGTCTTGTTAGGGAGACCACAGAGGCTGGGTTAGTCTCTGAGGGGGCTATTGATTTAGCCACCTTAGTTGCTTGTCCCCTTAACATGGATAAGTACAAGCAACTACCCCTAATAAATGGTGTTGAGGTTCAGGCCTACAGGGACACTGGTGCCAGTGTTACTATGGTAAGAGAGAAACTGGTCCACCCTGAACAACAGCTACTTGGTCACCAGTACCAAGTAACCGATGCTCACAACAACACACTTAGCCACCCCATGGCTGTTGTAAATCTCAACTGGGGGGGGGGTTACTGGTCCAAAGAAAGTTGTGGTAGCCTCAGATTTACCTGTAGACTGTCTACTAGGAAATGATTTGGAGACATCAGCTTGGTCAGATGTGGAGTTGGAGGCCCATGCAGCAATGCTGGGCATCCCAGGGCATATTTTTGCTTTAACCAGGGCTCAGGCCAAAAAGCAAAAAGGACAGGGTAACTTGGGTCCTGGAACAATGGACCAAGTGCTCCCTAAAGCTAGGGCTAGTAGAAGTAAAGCACTACCTACTATCCCTCCCTCTACAGTGGATTCTACTTCTGAGGAAGAAGAATTTCCACCCTGTGCAGAACCTACACCAGAGGAGCTGGAAGCAGACACTGCTGAGCTTTTGGGTGAAGGGGGGCCTGCCAGGGAGGAGCTGAGTGTGGCACAGCAAACCTGTCCCACACTAGAGGGTCTAAGACAGCAAGCTGTCAAACAAGCTAATGGGGATGTCAGTGACTCTCACAGAGTTTACTGGGAGGACAACCTCTTGTACACTGAAGCAAGGGATCCTAAACCTGGAACTGCCAGAAGGTTAGTGATTCCTCAGGAGTACAGAAAGTTCCTCCTAACTCTAGCCCACGACATTCCCCTAGCTGGACATTTGGGACAAATGAAAACTTGGGACAGGCTTGTTCCCTTGTTTCACTGGCCTAGAATGTCAGAGGACACAAAAGAATTTTGCAAGCCCTGTGAAACCTGTCAAGCCAGTGGCAAGACAGGTGGCACTCAAAAGGCACCCCTTATTCCACTGCCTGTGGTTGGGGTTCCCTTTGAAAGGGTAGGGGTTGACATAGTTGGCCCCCTTGACCCTCCTACTGCTTCAGGCAATAGGTTTATCTTGGTGGTAGTGGACCATGCCACAAGATATCCTGAAGCTATTCCTCTAAGGACCACTACAGCACCTGCAGTGGCAAAGGCCCTCCTGGGAATATTTTCCAGGGTGGGCTTCCCAAAAGAGGTGGTATCAGACAGGGGAAGCAATTTCATGTCTGCTTGCTTAAAGGCCATGTGGAAGGAGTGTGGTGTAACTTACAAGTTCACTACACCCTATCATCCACAAACAAATGGACTGGTGGAGAGATTTAAAAAAAACTCTCAAAGGCATGATTATGGGACTCCCTGAAAAACTCCGCAGGAGATGGGATATCCTTTTACCATGCCTCCTTTTTGCCTACAGGGAGGTACCCCAGAAAGGAGTGGGCTTCAGCCCCTTTGAACTCCTCTTTGGACACCCTGTGAGGGGTCCACTAACACTTGTCAAGGAGGGTTGGGAACAACCTTTAAAAACTCCAAAGCAAGATATAGTGGATTATGTACTTGGCCTCAGATCTAGGATGGCTGAATACATGAAAAAGGCCAGTAAAAACCTTCAGGCCAGCCAAGAGCTCCAGAAGCAATGGCATGACCAGAAGGCTGTTTTGGTTCAGTACCAACCAGGGCAGAAAGTGTGGGTCTTGGAGCCTGTGGGCCCAAGAGCACTCCAAGATAAATGGAGTGGACCCCACACAATTGTTGAGAAAAAGGGTGAAGTCACCTACTTAGTTGACTTAGGCACTGCCAGGAGTCCCCTTAGGGTGCTCCATGTCAATCGCCTGAAACCCTACTATGACAGGGCTGATCTCACCCTGCTCATGGCAACTGATGAGGGACAGGAAGAAGAGAGTGACCCTCTCCTTGATCTCTTCTCTTCCACAGAACAAGATGCTCTAGTGGAAGGTGTAGTTTTGGCTGATTGTCTTACTGCTGAGCAGAAAGACCATTGCATAAATCTCCTGGGTCAGTTTTCTGAACTCTTCTCTACTGTGCCAGGTACCACTTCTTGGTGTGATCACACTATAGATACTGGAGACAGCTTGCCTGTCAAAAGTAAAATCTATAGGCAGCCTGACCATGTCAGAGACTGCATAAAGCAAGAGGTGCAGAAAATGTTAGAACTGGGAGTTGTTGAGCACTCTGAAAGTCCATGGGCTTCTCCTGTGGTACTTGTACCAGACCTCATTCCAAGGATGGAAAGAAGGAAATGCGGTTTTGTGTAGACTACAGAGGTCTCAACCAGGTAACCAAAACACATGCTTACCCTATACCCAGGGCAGATGAGCTCATAGATACACTGGCATCTGCCAAGTATCTAAGCACTTTTGACTTGACTGCAGGGTATTGGCAGATCAAACTATCAGAAGATGCAAAAGCAAAAACTGCATTTCATTTTCAACCATTGGAGGCCATTACCAATTCACAGTAATGCCTTTTGGATTGAAAAATGCACCTGCCACTTTTCAGAGGTTGGTGAATACAGTCCTGCAAGGGCTGGAAGCTTTTAGTGCAGCATATTTAGACGATATAGCTGTCTTTAGCTCCAGCTGGGATGATCACATGGTCCACCTATGGAAAGTTTTGGAGGCCCTGCAAAAGGCAGGCCTCACTAACAAGGCTTCAAAGTGCCAGATAGGGCAGGGGAAGGTGGTTTATCTGGGACACCTTGTTGGTGGGGAACAGATTGCACCACTTCAGGGGAAAATCCAAACTATTATAGATTGGGTTCCCCCTACTACTCAAACTCAGGTGAGAGCCTTCCTAGGCCTCACTGGGTATTACAGGAGGTTCATTAAGAACTATGGCTCCATTGCTGCCCCTCTTAATGACCTCACATCCAAGAAAATGCCTAAAAAGGTATTGTTGACAGCTAGCTGTCAGAAAGCTTTTGAGGAGCTGAAGCAGGCCATGTGCTCTGCACCTGTCCTGAAAAGCCCTTGTTACTCTAAAAAATTATGGCCCTCATTCTGACCTTGGCGGTCTTTTCGCAAGACCGCTGAGTTACCGCCGCGGTGAAGACCGCCGACCGCGGCGGTGTGCCGCTGTGCGCATTCTGACCGCTGGGAGCGTTCCGCCGGAAAACCGCCAGCAGCCACACTGGCGGTCGGCGGGAAAGTGGAGACTGGTCAACCTCCACCGCCACGCCAGCAGAACACCGCCCACAGAATTACGACCCACATTTCTGTGTGGCGGTCTTCTGTTGGCGGTCTTCTGTTGGCGGTCACGTCCCTATGGCTCCCGTCGCCTCCCGGAGGACCAACGCACAAGGTAAGTTGATCGTCCGTGAGGGGAGGGGGTGGGGGGGTGTTGTGTGATGTGGGCGTGCATGGGGGTGTGCGTGTGAGTGTGTAGAGGGGGTGTGTGAGTGCGTGTACGGGCGGGGGGTGCTGCTGTGTCTATGGGTAATGTGTGCTGTTCGGCAGGTGCGCATGTCGGCATGTATGTGTGCGGGTATGTGTCCCCGTTGTGTATGTGTGTGTAGGGGGTGTGTATATGTGCATGTTGGGGGTGTGTGCATGTCGGGGTACATGTATGTGCATGTCGGGGTGGGGGTGGGGAGGGGGTTCGTACCACCTCTGGGGGGTGGCAGGGGGGTGGAGGGTGTGGGGGGAGGACTCGGGTGGGTAGTGGGGGGTGGGGGAGACCCCTATCAGTGCCAGGGAAGGAATTCCCTGGCCCCGATAGTGCTTACCGCCATGGTTCGCACGGCGGTTCCCGCCCGCAAGAAACCGCGGCGGTAGGCAGGGTCATAATACCCTTGGCGGTCTTGGGACGACCGCCGGGCCGGAGTGCGCAAACTCCAGCCCCGCGGTCATGACCGCCGCGGCGGTCGGAGTGGAGAAGTAGCGGTCGGTCGCGGCGGGGACCGCCGCGGTCAGAATGCCATTTTTAATACCGCCGGTCTGTTCGCGGTCCGACCGCCGTCTCTCCGCCGACCGCCAGGGTCAGAATGAGGGCCTATATGTCCAAACTGATGCATCTGAATTAGGAGTAGGGGCAGTCCTATCACAACTTAATTCTGAGGGCCAGGATCAACCTGTTGCTTTTATTAGTAGGAGGTTGACCCCTAGAGAAAAGCGTTGGTCTGCCATTGAGAGGGAGGCCTTTGCTGTGGTCTGGGCACTGAAGAAGTTGAGGCCATACCTGTTTGGCACTCACTTCATTGTTCAGACAGACCACAAACCTCTACTTTGGCTAAAACAAATGAAAGGTGAAAATCCTAAATTGTTGAGGTGGTCCATATCCCTACAGGGAATGGACTATACAGTGGAACATAGACCTGGGAGTAGCCACTCCAATGCAGATGGACTCTCCAGATATTTACACTTAGACAATGAAGACTCATCAGGTCATGGCTAGTCTTATTGTCCTTCGTTTGGGCGGGGGGGGGGGGGTTGTGTAGGAAAGTACCATCTTGCCTGGCATGTTACCCTCATTTTTCACTGTATATATGTTGTTTTAGTTGTATGTGTCACTGGGACCCTGCCAGCCAGGGCCCCAGTGCTCATAAGTGTGCCTGAATGTGTTACCTGTGTTATGACTAACTGTCTCACTAAGGCTCTGCTAATCAGAACCTCAGTGGTTATGCTCTCTCATTTCTTTCAAATTGTCACTAACAGGCTAGTGACCAATTTTACCAATTTACATTGGCTTACTGGAACACCCTTATAATTCCCTAGTATATGGTACTGAGGTACCCAGGGTATTGGGGTTCCAGGAGATCCCTATGGGCTGCAGCATTTCTTTTGCCACCCATAGGGAGCTCTGACAATTCTTACACAGGCCTGCCACTGCAGCCTGAGTGAAATAACGTCCACGTTATTTCACAGCCATTTTACACTGCACTTAAATAACTTATAAGTCACCTATATGTCTAACCTTTACCTGGTAAAGGTTGGGTGCTAAGTTACTTAGTGTGTGGGCACCCTGGCACTAGCCAAGGTGCCCCCACATTGTTCAGGGCCAATTCCCCGGACTTTGTGAGTGCGGGGACACCATTACACGTGTGCACTACATATGGGTCACTACCTATATGTAGCTTCACAATGGTAACTCCGAATATGGCCATGTAACATGTCTATGATCATGGAATTGCCCCCTCTATGCCATCCTGGCATAGTTGGCACAATCCCATGATCCCACAGGTCTGTAGCTCAGACCTGGGTACTGCCAAACTGCCTTTTCCGGGGTTTCACTGCAGCTGCTGCTGCTGCCAACCCCTCAGACAGGTTTCTGCCCTCCTGGGGTCCAGCCAGGCCTGGCCCAGGAAGGCAGAACAAAGGACTTCCTCAGAGAGAGGGTGTTACACCCTCTCCCTGTGGAAAATGGTGTTAGGGCTGGGGAGGAGTAGCCTCCCCCAGCCTCTGTAAATGGTTTCATGGGCACAGATGGTGCCCATTTCTGCATAAGCCAGTCTACACCGGTTCAGGGACCCCTCAGCCCTGCTCTGGCGTGAAACTGGACAAAGGAAAGGGGAGTGACCACTCTCCTGACCTGCACCTCCCCTGGGAGGTGCCCAGAGCTCCTCCAGTGTGCTCCAGACCTCTGCCATCTTGGAAACAGAGGTGCTGCTGGCACACTGGACTGCTCTGAGTGGCCAGTGCCAGCAGGTGACGTCAGAGACTCCTTCTGGTAGGCTCCTTCAGGTGTTGCTAGCCTATCCTCTCTCCTAAGTAGCCAAACCCTCTTTTCTGGCTATTTAGGGTCTCTGTCTTTGGGGATTCCTTAGATAACGAATGCAAGAGCTCATCCGAGTTCCTCTGCATCTCTCTCTTCACCTTCTGCCAAGGAATCAACTGCTGACCGCGCTGGAAGCCTGCAAAACTGCAACAAAGTAGCAAAGACGACTACTGCAACTCTGTAACGCTGATCCTGCCGCCTTTTTGACTGCTTTCCTGGTGGTGCATGCTGTGGGGGTAGTCTGCCTCCTCTCTGCACTAGAAGCTCCGAAGAAATCTCCAGTGGGTCGACGGAATCGTCCCCCTGCAACCGCAGGCACCAAAGAACTGCATCACCGGTACCCTGGGTCTCCTCTCAGCAAGACGAGCGAGGTCCCTTGAATCCAGCATCTCTGTCCAAGTGACTCCCACAGTCTAGTGACTCTTCAGTCCAAGTTTGGTGGAGGTAAGTCCTTGCCTCCCCACGCCAGACTGCATTGCTGGGAACCGCGACTTTTGCAGCTACTCCGGCCTCCGTGCACTTTCGGCGGAAATCCTTTGTGCACAGTCCAGCCTGGGTCCACGGCACTCTAACCTGCATTGCACGACCTTCTAAGTTGTCCTCCGGCGGCGTGGGACTCCTTTGTGCGTCTTCAGGTGAGCACCGTTTCATTCCACTTCGTAGTGCCAGTTCTGGCACTTCTGCGGGTGCTGCCTGCTTTTGAGAGGGCTCCTTGTCTTGCTCGACGCCCCCTCTGTCACCAGACGCAATTGGCAACATCCTGGTCTCTCCTGGGCCACAGCAGCTTCCAAAAACCCTAACCACACGATTTGCAGCTAGCAAGGCTTGTTGGCAGTTTTTCTTCAGGAAAACACTTCTGCACGACTCTCCATGGCGTGTGGGATCCATCCTCTAAAGGGAAAGTCTCTAGCCCTTGTCGTTCCTGCAGAACCTTCAGCTTCTACTGTCCAGTAGCAGCTTCTTTGTATCCACAGCTGGCATTTCCTGGGCATCTGCCCATCTCCGACTTGCTTGTGACTTTTGGACTTGGTCGCCTTGTTCCACAGGTACCCTCGACTGGAAATCCATCGTTGTTGCATTGCTGGTTTGTGTCTTTCCTGCAGAATTCCCCTATCACGACTTCTATGTCCTTTGGGGAACTTTAGTTCACTTTGCACTCACTTTTCAGGGTCTTGGGGTGGGCTATTTTTCTAACCCTTACTATTTTCTAATAGTCCAAGCGACCCTCTACAAGGTCACATAGGTTTGGGGACCATTCGTGGTTTGCATTCCACTTTTGGAGTATATGGTTTGTGTTGCCCCTATCCCTATGTGTCCCCATTGCATCCTATTGTAACTATACATTGTTTGCACTGTTTTCTAATACTATTACTGCATATTTTGGTATTGTGTACATATATCTTGTGTATATTTGCTATCCTCATACTGAGGGTACTCACTGAGATACTTTGGCATATTGTCATAAAAATAAAGTACCTTTATTTTTAGTATATCTCCGTATTGTGTTTTCTTATGATATTGTGCATATGACACCAGTGGTACTGTAGGAGCTTCACTCGTCCCCCTAGTTCAGCCTAAGCTGCTCTTCTAAGCTACCATTATCTATCAGCCTAAGCTGCTAGACACCCTATACACTAATAAGGGATACCTGGGCCTGGTGCAAGGTGTAAGTACCCCTTGGTACTCACTACAAGCCAGTCCAGCCTCCTACATTGGTTGTGCAGTGGTGGGATAAGTGCTCTGTAACTACTTACCACTTTTGTCATTGTACTTTTCATAAGTGAAAAATATACAAAACAAGTTCAGTGTATGTACACCTAACCAAAAAGTTTTGCATTTCTTTTCTCACTTCTCTTCTAAAGTGCTGAAAAGTACCTCTAACTTTCTAAAAAGTTCTTAAAAAGTTTTAAAAGTTTTTTTTCTGTCTTTCTAAATGTTCTGAAAAACTTTTTCTTCACTTTTTCTGTCACTTAAACACTGTCTAAAATGTCTGGCACAGGCCAAACTGTTGATCTGTCCAAACTTGCTTATGATAACCTTAGCTGGAAAGAAGCAAGGAGTCTCTGCATAGATAGAGGTTTAAGTGTAAGGAATAATCCTTCTAGAGAACTGTTAGTGAATATGCTTATTGAACAGGATAAGGCCACAGCTGGCACTCCTGTTGAAAAGTTAGCTGATGGTTCCCACTCTGACTCTGGGGCCCCCCTAGCTAAAGAAGTGGGAGGGAAACTTCCAAGCCTGCCCCCTAGCAGACAACCTAGCATAGTTGGAACTCATGATGAGTCACATCATACAGATAGTGTGGTCTCATATCTCAGTAAGAGTATTCCTTCTCATCAAAGTAGAAGTGCTGTTTCTGTGAGCCAAGCTGTTAGGGTGCCTTCTGTTAGGGACAGGTCTACTTCTGTCCTTTCACATCATACTTCTGTTTCTAGACATGTCCCTCCCACCCACCCTGATGACAGATTGTTAGAAAGGGAGCTCAATAAATTGAGAGTGGAACAAACCAGACTGAAGCTCAAGAAGCAACAGCTGGATTTGGATAGACAGTCCTTAGAACTAGAGAAAGAAAGACAGAAGTTGGGTTTAGAAACCCATGGTGGCAGCAGCAGTATTCCCAATAGTCATCCTGCAAAAGAGCATGATTCTAGGAATCTGCACAAGATAGTTCCCCCTTATAAGGAGGGGGATGACATTAACAAGTGGTTTGCTGCACTTGAGAGGGCCTTTGTTGTACAGGATGTCCCTCAAAGGCAGTGGGCTGCTATCCCATGGCTATCATTTAGTGGAAAGGGTAGGGATAGGCTCCTTACTGTAAAAGAAAGTGATGCCAATAATTTTGCAGTTCTTAAGAATGCACTCCTGGACCACTGAACAGTACAGGATGAAGTTCAGAAAGACCAAAAAGGAGTCTTCACAAGACTGGGTTGATTTTGTTGACCATTCAGTGAAGGCCTTGGAGGGGTGGTTACATGGCAGTAAAGTTACTGATTATGAAAGCCTGTATAACTTGATCCTGAGAGAGCATATACTTAATAACTGTGTGTCTGATTTGTTGCACCAGTACCTGGTGGACTCTGATCTGACCTCTCCACAAGAATTGGGAAAGAAGGCAGACAAATGGGTCAGAACAAGGGTGAACAGAAAAGTTCATACAGGGGGTGACAAAGATGGCAACAAGAAGAAGGATGGTAAGTCTTCTGACAAGGGTGGGGACAAATCTAAAAATGAGTCTTCATCAGGCCAGAAAAACACTCTGGTGGGGGTGGTGGGCCCAAATCCTCTTCTAATCAAAACAAAGAAAAGAAACCATGGTGCTCTTTATGTAAAATAAAAGGCCATTGGACAACAGATCCCAGTTGTCCAAAGAAAAGCACCAAGCCTCCTACCACTACAACCCCTACTGCTACACCTAGTGTCCCTACTAATAGCAGTGGTGGTGGGAGCAAACCTACTAATAGCCAATCTAAGGGAGTAGCTGGGCTCACTTTTGGTAACTTAGTTGGGGTTGGTCTTGTTAGGGAGACCACAGAGGCTGTGTTAGTCTCTGAGGGGGCTATTGATTTAGCCACCTTAGTTGCTTGTCCCCTTAACATGGATAAGTACAAGCAACTACCCCTAATAAATGGTGTTGAGGTTCAGGCCTACAGGGACACTGGTACCAGTCTTACTATGGTAACAGAGAAACTGTTCCACCCTGAACAACACCTACTTGGTCACCAGTACCAAGTAACCGATGCTCACAACAACACACTTAGCCACCCCATGGCTGTTGTAAATCTCAACTGGGGGGGAGTTACTGGTCCAAAGAAAGTTGTGGTAGCCTCAGATTAACCTGTAGACTGTCTACTAGGAAATGATTTGGAGACATCAGCTTGGTCAGATGTGGAGTTGGAGGCCCATGCAGCAATGCTGGGCATCCCAGGGCATATTTTTGCTTTAACCAGGTGTAGGAAGTTGGCTCTGTATGTGCTATTTCAAAGTAAGGAATAGCATGCACAGAGTCCAAGGGTTCCCCTTAGAGGTAAAATAGTGGTAAAAATAGATAATACTAATGCTCTATTTTGTGGTAGTGTGGTCGAGCAGTAGGCTTATCCAAGGAGTAGTGTTAAGCATTTGTTGTACATACACATAGACAATAAATGAGGTACACACACTCAGAGACAAATCCAGCCAATAGGTTTTTGTATAGAAAAATATCTTTTCTTAGTTTATTTTAAGAACCACAGGTTCAAATTCTACATGTAATATCTCATTCGAAAGGTATTGCAGGTAAGTACTTTAGGAACTTCAAATCATAAAAATTGCATGTATACTTTTCGAGTTATTGACAAATAGCTGTTTTAAAAGTGGACACAGTGCAATTTTCACAGTTCCTAGGGGAGGTAAGTTTTTGTTAGTTTTACCAGGTAAGTAAGACACTTACAGGGTTCAGTTCTTGGTCCAAGGTAGCCCACCGTTGGGGGTTCAGAGCAACCCCAAAGTCACCACACCAGCAGCTCAGGGCCGGTCAGGTGCAGAGTTCAAAGTGGTGCCCAAAACACATAGGCTAGAATGGAGAGAAGGGGGTGCCCCGGTTCCGGTCTGCTTGCAGGTAAGTACCCGCGTCTTCGGAGGGCAGACCAGGGGGGTTTTGTAGGGCACCGGGGGGGACACAAGCCCACACAGAAATTTCACCCTCAGCGGCGCGGGGGCGGCCGGGTGCAGTGTAGAAACAAGCGTCGGGTTCGCAATGTTAGTCTATGAGAGATCTCGGGATCTCTTCAGCGCTGCAGGCAGGCAAGGGGGGGGTTCCTCAGGGAAACCTCCACTTGGGCAAGGGAGAGGGACTCCTGGGGGTCACTTCTCCAGTGAAAGTCCGGTCCTTCAGGTCCTGGGGGCTGCGGGTGCAGGGTCTCTCCCAGGCGTCGGGACTTTGGATTCAAAGAGTCGCGGTCAGGGGAAGCCTCGGGATTCCCTCTGCAGGCGGCGCTGTGGGGGCTCAGGGGGGACAGGTTTTGGTACTCACAGTATCAGAGTAGTCCTGGGGTCCCTCCTGAGGTGTTGGATCTCCACCAGCCGAGTCGGGGTCGCCGGGTGCAGTGTTGCAAGTCTCACGCTTCTTGCGGGGAGCTTGCAGGGATCTTTAAAGTTGCTGGAAACAAAGTTGCAGCTTTTCTTGGAGCAGGTCCGCTGTCCTCGGGAGTTTCTTGTCTTTTCGAAGCAGGGGCAGTCCTCAGAGGATGTCGAGGTCGCTGGTCCCTTTGGAAGGCGTCGCTGGAGCAGGATCTTTGGAAGGCAGGAGACAGGCCGGTGAGTTTCTGGAGCCAAGGCAGTTGTCGTCTTCTGGTCTTCCTCTGCAGGGGTTTTCACCTAGGCAGTCCTTTTTCTTGTAGTTGCAGGAATCTAATTTTCTAGGGTTCAGGGTAGCCCTTAAATACTAAATTTAAGGGCGTGTTTAGGTCTGGGGGGGGGTTAGTAGCCAATGGCTACTAGCCCTGAGGGTGGGTACACCCTCTTTGTGCCTCCTCCCAAGGGGAGGGGGTCACAATCCTAACCCTATTGGGGGAATCCTCCATCTGCAAGATGGAGGATTTCTAAAAGTTAGAGTCACTTCAGCTCAGGACACCTTAGGGGCTGTCCTGACTGGCCAGTGACTCCTCCTTGTTGCTTTCTTTGTTCCCTCCAGCCTTGCCGCCAAAAGTGGGGGCCGTGGCCGGAGGGGGCGGGCAACTCCACTAAGCTGGAGTGCCCTGCTGGGCTGTGACAAAGGGGTGAGCCTTTGAGGCTCACCGCCAGGTGTTACAGCTCCTGCCTGGGGGAGGTGTTAGCATCTCCACCCAGTGCAGGCTTTGTTACTGGCCTCAGAGTGACAAAGGCACTCTCCCCATGGGGCCAGCAACATGTCTCTGGTGTGGCAGGCTGCTGGAACTAGTCAGCCTACACAGACAGTCGGTTAAGTTTCAGGGGGCACCTCTAAGGTGCCCTCTGGGGTGTATTTTGCAATAAAATGTACACTGGCATCAGTGTGCATTTATTGTGCTGAGAAGTTTGATACCAAACTTCCCAGTTTTCAGTGTAGCCATTATGGTGCTGTGGAGTTCGTGCTTGACAGACTCCCAGACCATATACTCTTATGGCTACCCTGCACTTACAATGTCTAAGGTTTTGTTTAGACACTGTAGGGGTACCATGCTCATGCACTGGTACCCTCACCTATGGTATAGTGCATCCTGCCTTAGGGCTGTAAGGCCTGCTAGAGGGGTGTCTTACCTATACTGCATAGGCAGTGAGAGGCTGGCATGGCACCCTGAGGGGAGTGCCATGTCGACTTACTCGTTTTGTCCTCACTAGCACACACAAGCTGGCAAGCAGTGTGTCTGTGCTGAGTGAGAGGTCTCCAGGGTGGCATAAGACATGCTGCAGCCCTTAGAGACCTTCCTTGGCATCAGGGCCCTTGGTACTAGAAGTACCAGTTACAAGGGACTTATCTGGATGCCAGGGTCTGTCAATTGTGGATACAAAAGTACAGGTTAGGGAAAGAACACTGGTGCTGGGGCCTGGTTAGCAGGCCTCAGCACACTTTCAATTGTAAACATAGCATCAGCAAAGGCAAAAAGTCAGGGGGCAACCATGCCAAGGAGGCATTTCCTTACACAACCCCCCCCCAAACGAAAGAGGATGAGACTAACCTTTCCCAAGAGAGTCTTCATTTTCTAAGTGGAAGAACCTGGAAAAGCCATCTGCATTGGCATGGGCAGTCCCAGGTCTGTGTTCCACTATAAAGTCCATTCCCTGTAGGGAGATGGACCACCTCAACAGTTTAGGATTTTCACCTTTCATTTGCATCAGCCATTTGAGAGGTCTGTGGTCAGTTTGAACTAGGAAGTGAGTCCCAAAGAGGTATGGTCTCAGCTTCTTCAGGGACCAAACCACAGCAAAGGCCTCCCTCTCAATGGCACTCCAACGCTGCTCCCTGGGGAGTAACCTCCTGCTAATGAAAGCAACAGGCTGGTCAAGGCCATCATCATTTGTTTGGGACAAAACTGCCCCTATCCCATGTTCAGAGGCATCAGTCTGCACAATGAACTGCTTAGAATAATCTGGAGCTTTTAGAACTGGTGCTGAGCACATTGCTTGTTTCAGGGTGTCAAAGGCCTGTTGGCATTCCACAGTCCAGTTCACTTTCTTGGGCATTTTCTTGGAGGTGAGTTCAGTGAGGGCTGTCACAATGGATCCATATCCCTTCACAAACCTCCTGTAGTACCCAGTCAAGCCAAGGAATGCCCTGACTTGAGTCTGGGTTTTTGGAGCTACCCAGTCCAGAATAGTCTGGATCTTGGGTTGGAGGGGCTGAACTTGGCCTCCACCTACAAGGTGGCCCAAGTAAACCACAGTTCCCTGCCCTATCTGGCATTTGGATGCCTTGATAGAGAGGCCTGCAGATTGCAGAGCCTTCAAAACCTTCTTCAGGTGGACCAGGTGATCCTGCCAGGTGGAGCTAAAGACAGCAATATCATCAAGATAAGCTGTGCTGAAGGACTCCAAGCCAGCAAGGACTTGATTCACCAACCTTTGGAAGGTGGCAGGGGCATTCTTTAAACCAAAGGGCATAACCGTAAACTGATAATGCCCATCAGGTGTGGAGAATGCTGTTTTCTCTTTTGCTCCAGGTGCCATTTTTATTTGCCAGTACCCTGCTGTCAAGTCAAAGGTACTTAGGAATTTGGCAGCACCTAATTTGTCTATGAGCTCATCAGCTCTTGGAATTGGATGAGCATCTGTCTTGGTGACAGAATTGAGCCCTCTGTAGTCCACACAAAACCTCATCTCTTTCTTTCCATCTTTGGTGTGAGGTTTGGGGACTAAGACCACTGGGCTAGCCCAGGGGCTGTCAGAGCGCTCAATTACTCCCAATTCCAGCATCTTGTGGACTTCCACCTTGATGCTTTCCTTAACATGGTCAGACTGTCTAAAGATTTTGTTTTTGACAGGCATGCTGTCTCCTGTGTCCACATCATGGGTACACAGGTGTGTCTGACCAGGGGTTAAGGAGAAGAGTTCAGGAAACTGTTGTAGGACTCTCCTACAATCAGCTTGCTGTTGGCCAGAGAGGGTGTCTGAGTAGATCACTCCATCTACTGTGCCATCTTTTGGGTCTGATGACAGAAGATCAGGGAGAGGTTCACTCTCTGCCTCCTGATCCTCATCTGTTACCATCAACAGATTCACATCAGCCCTGTCATGGAAGAGCTTAAGGCGGTTCACATGGATCACCCTCTTGGGGCTCCTGCTTGTGCCCAGGTCCACCAGGTAGGTGACCTGACTCTTCCTTTCTAGCACTGGGTAAGGGCCACTCCATTTGTCCTGGAGTGCCCTGGGAGCCACAGGCTCCAGAACCCAGACTTTCTGCCCTGGTTGGAACTCAACCAGTGCAGCCTTTTGGTCATACCAAAACTTCTGGAGCTGTTGGCTGGCCTCAAGGTTTTTGGTTGCCTTTTCCATGTACTCTGCCATTCTAGAGCGAAGGCCAAGTACATAGTCCACTATGTCCTGTTTAGGCTCATGGAGAGGTCTCTCCCAGCCTTCTTTAACAAGGGCAAGTGGTCCCCTTACAGGATGACCAAACAGAAGTTCAAAGGGTGAGAATCCTACTCCCTTCTGTGGCACCTCTCTGTAAGCGAAAAGCAGACATGGCAAGAGGACATCCCATCTCCTTTTGAGTTTTTCTGGGAGCCCCATGATCATGCCTTTTAATGTCTTGTTGAATCTCTCAACCAAGCCATTAGTTTGTGGATGGTATGGTGTAGTGAATTTATAAGTCACTCCACACTCATTCCACATGTGCTTTAGGTATGCTGACATGAAGTTGGTACCTCTGTCAGACACCACCTCCTTAGGGAAACCCACTCTGGTAAAGATACCAATGAGGGCCTTGGCTACTGCAGGGGCAGTAGTCGACCTAAGGGGAATAGCTTCAGGATACCTGGTAGCATGATCCACTACTACCAGGATATACATATTTCCTGAGGCTGTGGGAGGTTCTAGTGGACCAACTATGTCCACACCCACTCTTTCAAAGGGAACCCCCACCACTGGAAGTGGAATGAGGGGGGCCTTTGGATGTCCACCTGTCTTACCACTGGCTTGACAGGTGGGGCAGGAGAGGCAAAACTCCTTAACCATGTTGGACATATTGGGCCAGTAGAAGTGGTTGACTAACCTCTCCCACGTCTTGGTTTGTCCCAAATGTCCAGCAAGGGGAATGTCATGGGCCAATGTTAGGATGAACTTCCTGAACAGCTGAGGCACTACCACTCTCCTAGTGGCACCAGGTTTGGGGTCTCTGGCCTCAGTGTACAGGAGTCCATCTTCCCAATAGACCCTATGCGTTCCATTTTTCTTGCCTTTGGACTCTTCAGCAGCTTGCTGCCTAAGGCCTTCAAGAGAGGGACAGGTTTCTTGTCCCTTACACAGCTCCTCCCTTGAGGGTCCCCCTGGGCCTAAGAGCTCAACCTGGTAAGGTTCAAGCTCCAAAGGCTCAGTTCCCTCAGAGGGCAGAACTTCTTCCTGAGAAGAGAGGTTCCCTTTCTTTTGCTGTGTTGTAGTTGGTTTCCCAACTGATTTTCCTGTTCTCTTGGTAGGCTGGGCCATTCTTCCAGACTCCAGCTCTACTTGTTCACCCTGTGCCTTGCATTGTGCTCTTGTTTTCACACACACCAGTTCAGGGATACCCAGCATTGCTGCATGGGTTTTTAGTTCTACCTCAGCCCATGCTGAGGACTCCAGGTCATTTCCAAGCAGACAGTCCACTGGGATATTTGAGGAGACCACCACCTGTTTCAGGCCATTGACCCCTCCCCATTCTAAAGTAACCATTGCCATGGGATGTACTTTTCTCTGATTGTCAGCGTTGGTGACTGTGTAAGTTTTTCCAGTCAGGTATTGGCCAGGGGAAACCAGTTTCTCTGTCACCATGGTGACACGGGCACCTGTATCCCTCAGGCCCTCTATTCTAGTCCCATTAATTAAGAGTTGCTGTCTGTATTTTTGCATGTTAGGCGGCCAGACAGCTAGTGTGGCTAAATCCACCCCACCCTCAGAAACTAGAGTAGCTTCAGTGTGGACCCTGATTTGCTCTGGGCACACTGTTGATCCCACTTGGAGACTAGCCATACCAGTGTTACCTGGATGGGAGTTTGGAGTGGAACCTTTCTTGGGACAGGCCTTGTCTCCAGTTTGGTGTCCATGCTGTTTACAGCTATGACACCAGGCCTTTTTGGGATCAAAGTTTTTACCCTTGTACCCATTGTTTTGTGAAGAGGCTCTGGGCCCACCCTCCTGTGCAGGTTTTTGGGGGCCTGTAGAAGACTCTTTACTATTTTTAGTTTTGGTTGTCTCATCACCCTTCCCCTGGGGAGTCTTTGTGACCCCTTTCTTTTGGTCACCCCCTGTTGAAGTCTTGGACACCCTTGTCTTGACCCAATGGTCCGCCTTCTTTCCCAATTCTTGGGGAGAAATTGGTCCTAGGTCTACCAGATGCTGATGCAGTTTATCATTGAAACAATTACTCAATAGGTGTTCTTTCACAAATAAATTGTACAGCCCATCATAATTACTTACACCACTGCCTTGAATCCAACCATCTAGTGTTTTCACTGAGTAGTCAACAAAGTCAACCCAGGTCTGGCTCGAGGATTTTTGAGCCCCCCTGAACCTAATCCTGTACTCCTCAGTGGAGAATCCAAAGCCCTCAATCAGGGTACCCTTCATGAGGTCATAAGATTCTGCATCTTTTCCAGAGAGTGTGAGGAGTCTATCCCTACACTTTCCAGTGAACATTTCCCAAAGGAGAGCACCCCAGTGAGATCTGTTCACTTTTCTGGTTACACAAGCCCTCTCAAAAGCTGTGAACCATTTGGTGATGTCATCACCATCTTCATATTTTGTCACAATCCCTTTGGGGATTTTTAACATGTCAGGAGAATCTCTGACCCTATTTATATTGCTGCCACCATTGATGGGTCCTAGGCCCATCTCTTGTCTTTCCCTTTCTATGGCTAGGAGCTGTCTCTCTAAAGCCAATCTTTTGGCCATCCTGGTTAACAGGAGGTCATCTTCACTGAGAGCATCCTCAGTGATTTCAGAAATGTGGGACCCTCCTGTGAGGGACTCACTATTTCTGACTAACACAGTTGGAGACAGGACTTGAGGGGTCCTGTTCTCCCTATTTAGGACTGGAGGAGGGACATTGGCCTCCAAGTCACTAATTTCTTCCTCTGTGATGTCATCATCAGAGGGGTTGGCTTTTTCAAACTCTGCCAACAGCTCCTGGAGCTGAATTTTGGTAGGTCTGGAGCCAATGGTTATTTTTTTGATATTACAGAGAGACCTTAGCTCCCTCATCTTAAGATGGAGGTAAGGTGTGGTGTCGAGTTCCACCACATTCATTTCTGTATCAGACATTATTTTGCTAAGAGTTGGAAGACTTTTTAAAGAATCTAAAACTGTTTCTAGAATCTAATTTCAAACTTTTAACAAACTTTTAAACTCTAAAAGACAATGCTAAACAGGGACTTAACACACAAGGCCCTAGCAGGACTTTTAAGAATTTAGAAAAATTTCAAATTGCAAAAATGAGTTTCTAATGACAATTTTGGAATTTGTCGTGTGATCAGGTATTGGCTGAGTAGTCCAGCAAATGCAAAGTCTTGTACACCACCGCTGATCCACCAATGTAGGAAGTTGGCTCTGTATGTGCTATTTCAAAGTAAGGAATAGCATGCACAGAGTCCAAGGGTTCCCCTTAGAGGTAAAATAGTGGTAAAAATAGATAATACTAATGCTCTATTTTGTGGTAGTGTGGTCGAGCAGTAGGCTTATCCAAGGAGTAGTGTTAAGCATTTGTTGTACATACACATAGACAATAAATGAGGTACACACACTCAGAGACAAATCCAGGCAATAGGTTTTTGTATAGAAAAATATCTTTTCTTAGTTTATTTTAAGAACCACAGGTTCAAATTCTACATGTAATATCTCATTCGAAAGGTATTGCAGGTAAGTACTTTAGGAACTTCAAATCATAAAAATTGCATGTATACTTTTCGAGTTATTGACAAATAGCTGTTTTAAAAGTGGACACAGTGCAATTTTCACAGTTCCTGGGGGAGGTAAGTTTTTGTTAGTTTTACCAGGTAAGTAAGACACTTACAGGGTTCAGTTCTTGGTCCAAGGTAGCCCACCGTTGGGGGTTCAGAGCAACCCCAAAGTCACCACACCAGCAGCTCAGGGCCGGTCAGGTGCAGAGTTCAAAGTGGTGCCCAAAACACATAGGCTAGAATGGAGAGAAGGGGGTGCCCCGGTTCCGGTCTGCTTGCAGGTAAGTACCCGCGTCTTCGGAGGGCAGACCAGGGGGGTTTTGTAGGGCACCGGGGGGGACACAAGCCCACACAGAAATTTCACCCTCAGCGGCGCGGGGGCGGCCGGGTGCAGTGTAGAAACAAGCGTCGGGTTCGCAATGTTAGTCTATGAGAGATCTCGGGATCTCTTCAGCGCTGCAGGCAGGCAAGGGGGGGGTTCCTCAGGGAAACCTCCACTTGGGCAAGGGAGAGGGACTCCTGGGGGTCACTTCTCCAGTGAAAGTCCGGTCCTTCAGGTCCTGGGGGCTGCGGGTGCAGGGTCTCTCCCAGGCGTCGGGACTTTGGATTCAAAGAGTCGCGGTCAGGGGAAGCCTCGGGATTCCCTCTGCAGGCGGCGCTGTGGGGGCTCAGGGGGGACAGGTTTTGGTACTCACAGTATCAGAGTAGTCCTGGGGTCCCTCCTGAGGTGTTGGATCTCCACCAGCCGAGTCGGGGTCGCCGGGTGCAGTGTTGCAAGTCTCACGCTTCTTGCGGGGAGCTTGCAGGGATCTTTAAAGTTGCTGGAAACAAAGTTGCAGCTTTTCTTGGAGCAGGTCCGCTGTCCTCGGGAGTTTCTTGTCTTTTCGAAGCAGGGGCAGTCCTCAGAGGATGTCGAGGTCGCTGGTCCCTTTGGAAGGCGTCGCTGGAGCAGGATCTTTGGAAGGCAGGAGACAGGCCGGTGAGTTTCTGGAGCCAAGGCAGTTGTCGTCTTCTGGTCTTCCTCTGCAGGGGTTTTCAGCTAGGCAGTCCTTTTTCTTGTAGTTGCAGGAATCTAATTTTCTAGGGTTCAGGGTAGCCCTTAAATACTAAATTTAAGGGCGTGTTTAGGTCTGGGGGGGTTAGTAGCCAATGGCTACTAGCCCTGAGGGTGGGTACACCCTCTTTGTGCCTCCTCCCAAGGGGAGGGGGTCACAATCCTAACCCTATTGGGGGAATCCTCCATCTGCAAGATGGAGGATTTCTAAAAGTTAGAGTCACTTCAGCTCAGGACACCTTAGGGGCTGTCCTGACTGGCCAGTGACTCCTCCTTGTTGCTTTCTTTGTTCCCTCCAGCCTTGCCGCCAAAAGTGGGGGCCGTGGCCGGAGGGGGCGGGCAACTCCACTAAGCTGGAGTGCCCTGCTGGGCTGTGACAAAGGGGTGAGCCTTTGAGGCTCACCGCCAGGTGTTACAGCTCCTGCCTGGGGGAGGTGTTAGCATCTCCACCCAGTGCAGGCTTTGTTACTGGCCTCAGAGTGACAAAGGCACTCTCCCCATGGGGCCAGCAACATGTCTCTGGTGTGGCAGGCTGCTGGAACTAGTCAGCCTACACAGACAGTCGGTTAAGTTTCAGGGGGCACCTCTAAGGTGCCCTCTGGGGTGTATTTTGCAATAAAATGTACACTGGCATCAGTGTGCATTTATTGTGCTGAGAAGTTTGATACCAAACTTCCCAGTTTTCAGTGTAGCCATTATGGTGCTGTGGAGTTCGTGCTTGACAGACTCCCAGACCATATACTCTTATGGCTACCCTGCACTTACAATGTCTAAGGTTTTGTTTAGACACTGTAGGGGTACCATGCTCATGCACTGGTACCCTCACCTATGGTATAGTGCATCCTGCCTTAGGGCTGTAAGGCCTGCTAGAGGGGTGTCTTACCTATACTGCATAGGCAGTGAGAGGCTGGCATGGCACCCTGAGGGGAGTGCCATGTCGACTTACTCGTTTTGTCCTCACTAGCACACACAAGCTGGCAAGCAGTGTGTCTGTGCTGAGTGAGAGGTCTCCAGGGTGGCATAAGACATGCTGCAGCCCTTAGAGACCTTCCTTGGCATCAGGGCCCTTGGTACTAGAAGTACCAGTTACAAGGGACTTATCTGGATGCCAGGGTCTGTCAATTGTGGATACAAAAGTACAGGTTAGGGAAAGAACACTGGTGCTGGGGCCTGGTTAGCAGGCCTCAGCACACTTTCAATTGTAAACATAGCATCAGCAAAGGCAAAAAGTCAGGGGGCAACCATGCCAAGGAGGCATTTCCTTACACAACCCCCCCCAAACGAAAGAGGATGAGACTAACCTTTCCCAAGAGAGTCTTCATTTTCTAAGTGGAAGAACCTGGAAAAGCCATCTGCATTGGCATGGGCAGTCCCAGGTCTGTGTTCCACTATAAAGTCCATTCCCTGTAGGGAGATGGACCACCTCAACAGTTTAGGATTTTCACCTTTCATTTGCATCAGCCATTTGAGAGGTCTGTGGTCAGTTTGAACTAGGAAGTGAGTCCCAAAGAGGTATGGTCTCAGCTTCTTCAGGGACCAAACCACAGCAAAGGCCTCCCTCTCAATGGCACTCCAACGCTGCTCCCTGGGGAGTAACCTCCTGCTAATGAAAGCAACAGGCTGGTCAAGGCCATCATCATTTGTTTGGGACAAAACTGCCCCTATCCCATGTTCAGAGGCATCAGTCTGCACAATGAACTGCTTAGAATAATCTGGAGCTTTTAGAACTGGTGCGGAGCACATTGCTTGTTTCAGGGTGTCAAAGGCCTGTTGGCATTCCACAGTCCAGTTCACTTTCTTGGGCATTTTCTTGGAGGTGAGTTCAGTGAGGGCTGTCACAATGGATCCATATCCCTTCACAAACCTCCTGTAGTACCCAGTCAAGCCAAGGAATGCCCTGACTTGAGTCTGGGTTTTTGGAGCTACCCAGTCCAGAATAGTCTGGATCTTGGGTTGGAGGGGCTGAACTTGGCCTCCACCTACAAGGTGGCCCAAGTAAACCACAGTTCCCTGCCCTATCTGGCATTTGGATGCCTTGATAGAGAGGCCTGCAGATTGCAGAGCCTTCAAAACCTTCTTCAGGTGGACCAGGTGATCCTGCCAGGTGGAGCTAAAGACAGCAATATCATCAAGATAAGCTGTGCTGAAGGACTCCAAGCCAGCAAGGACTTGATTCACCAACCTTTGGAAGGTGGCAGGGGCATTCTTTAAACCAAAGGGCATAACCGTAAACTGATAATGCCCATCAGGTGTGGAGAATGCTGTTTTCTCTTTTGCTCCAGGTGCCATTTTTATTTGCCAGTACCCTGCTGTCAAGTCAAAGGTACTTAGGAATTTGGCAGCACCTAATTTGTCTATGAGCTCATCAGCTCTTGGAATTGGATGAGCATCTGTCTTGGTGACAGAATTGAGCCCTCTGTAGTCCACACAAAACCTCATCTCTTTCTTTCCATCTTTGGTGTGAGGTTTGGGGACTAAGACCACTGGGCTAGCCCAGGGGCTGTCAGAGCGCTCAATTACTCCCAATTCCAGCATCTTGTGGACTTCCACCTTGATGCTTTCCTTAACATGGTCAGACTGTCTAAAGATTTTGTTTTTGACAGGCATGCTGTCTCCTGTGTCCACATCATGGGTACACAGGTGTGTCTGACCAGGGGTTAAGGAGAAGAGTTCAGGAAACTGTTGTAGGACTCTCCTACAATCAGCTTGCTGTTGGCCAGAGAGGGTGTCTGAGTAGATCACTCCATCTACTGTGCCATCTTTTGGGTCTGATGACAGAAGATCAGGGAGAGGTTCACTCTCTGCCTCCTGATCCTCATCTGTTACCATCAACAGATTCACATCAGCCCTGTCATGGAAGAGCTTAAGGCGGTTCACATGGATCACCCTCTTGGGGCTCCTGCTTGTGCCCAGGTCCACCAGGTAGGTGACCTGACTCTTCCTTTCTAGCACTGGGTAAGGGCCACTCCATTTGTCCTGGAGTGCCCTGGGAGCCACAGGCTCCAGAACCCAGACTTTCTGCCCTGGTTGGAACTCAACCAGTGCAGCCTTTTGGTCATACCAAAACTTCTGGAGCTGTTGGCTGGCCTCAAGGTTTTTGGTTGCCTTTTCCATGTACTCTGCCATTCTAGAGCGAAGGCCAAGTACATAGTCCACTATGTCCTGTTTAGGCTCATGGAGAGGTCTCTCCCAGCCTTCTTTAACAAGGGCAAGTGGTCCCCTTACAGGATGACCAAACAGAAGTTCAAAGGGTGAGAATCCTACTCCCTTCTGTGGCACCTCTCTGTAAGCGAAAAGCAGACATGGCAAGAGGACATCCCATCTCCTTTTGAGTTTTTCTGGGAGCCCCATGATCATGCCTTTTAATGTCTTGTTGAATCTCTCAACCAAGCCATTAGTTTGTGGATGGTATGGTGTAGTGAATTTATAAGTCACTCCACACTCATTCCACATGTGCTTTAGGTATGCTGACATGAAGTTGGTACCTCTGTCAGACACCACCTCCTTAGGGAAACCCACTCTGGTAAAGATACCAATGAGGGCCTTGGCTACTGCAGGGGCAGTAGTCGACCTAAGGGGAATAGCTTCAGGATACCTGGTAGCATGATCCACTACTACCAGGATATACATATTTCCTGAGGCTGTGGGAGGTTCTAGTGGACCAACTATGTCCACACCCACTCTTTCAAAGGGAACCCCCACCACTGGAAGTGGAATGAGGGGGGCCTTTGGATGTCCACCTGTCTTACCACTGGCTTGACAGGTGGGGCAGGAGAGGCAAAACTCCTTAACCATGTTGGACATATTGGGCCAGTAGAAGTGGTTGACTAACCTCTCCCACGTCTTGGTTTGTCCCAAATGTCCAGCAAGGGGAATGTCATGGGCCAATGTTAGGATGAACTTCCTGAACAGCTGAGGCACTACCACTCTCCTAGTGGCACCAGGTTTGGGGTCTCTGGCCTCAGTGTACAGGAGTCCATCTTCCCAATAGACCCTATGCGTTCCATTTTTCTTGCCTTTGGACTCTTCAGCAGCTTGCTGCCTAAGGCCTTCAAGAGAGGGACAGGTTTCTTGTCCCTTACACAGCTCCTCCCTTGAGGGTCCCCCTGGGCCTAAGAGCTCAACCTGGTAAGGTTCAAGCTCCAAAGGCTCAGTTCCCTCAGAGGGCAGAACTTCTTCCTGAGAAGAGAGGTTCCCTTTCTTTTGCTGTGTTGTAGTTGGTTTCCCAACTGATTTTCCTGTTCTCTTGGTAGGCTGGGCCATTCTTCCAGACTCCAGCTCTACTTGTTCACCCTGTGCCTTGCATTGTGCTCTTGTTTTCACACACACCAGTTCAGGGATACCCAGCATTGCTGCATGGGTTTTTAGTTCTACCTCAGCCCATGCTGAGGACTCCAGGTCATTTCCAAGCAGACAGTCCACTGGGATATTTGAGGAGACCACCACCTGTTTCAGGCCATTGACCCCTCCCCATTCTAAAGTAACCATTGCCATGGGATGTACTTTTCTCTGATTGTCAGCGTTGGTGACTGTGTAAGTTTTTCCAGTCAGGTATTGGCCAGGGGAAACCAGTTTCTCTGTCACCATGGTGACACTGGCACCTGTATCCCTCAGGCCCTCTATTCTAGTCCCATTAATTAAGAGTTGCTGTCTGTATTTTTGCATGTTAGGCGGCCAGACAGCTAGTGTGGCTAAATCCACCCCACCCTCAGAAACTAGAGTAGCTTCAGTGTGGACCCTGATTTGCTCTGGGCACACTGTTGATCCCACTTGGAGACTAGCCATACCAGTGTTACCTGGATGGGAGTTTGGAGTGGAACCTTTCTTGGGACAGGCCTTGTCTCCAGTTTGGTGTCCATGCTGTTTACAGCTATGACACCAGGCCTTTTTGGGATCAAAGTTTTTACCCTTGTACCCATTGTTTTGTGAAGAGGCTCTGGGCTCACCCTCCTGTGCAGGTTTTTGGGGGCCTGTAGAAGACTCTTTACTATTTTTAGTTTTGGTTGTCTCATCACCCTTCCCCTGGGGAGTCTTTGTGACCCCTTTCTTTTGGTCACCCCCTGTTGAAGTCTTGGACACCCTTGTCTTGACCCAATGGTCCGCCTTCTTTCCCAATTCTTGGGGAGAAATTGGTCCTAGGTCTACCAGATGCTGATGCAGTTTATCATTGAAACAATTACTCAATAGGTGTTCTTTCACAAATAAATTGTACAGCCCATCATAATTACTTACACCACTGCCTTGAATCCAACCATCTAGTGTTTTCACTGAGTAGTCAACAAAGTCAACCCAGGTCTGGCTCGAGGATTTTTGAGCCCCCCTGAACCTAATCCTGTACTCCTCAGTGGAGAATCCAAAGCCCTCAATCAGGGTACCCTTCATGAGGTCATAAGATTCTGCATCTTTTCCAGAGAGTGTGAGGAGTCTATCCCTACACTTTCCAGTGAACATTTCCCAAAGGAGAGCACCCCAGTGAGATCTGTTCACTTTTCTGGTTACACAAGCCCTCTCAAAAGCTGTGAACCATTTGGTGATGTCATCACCATCTTCATATTTTGTCACAATCCCTTTGGGGATTTTTAACATGTCAGGAGAATCTCTGACCCTATTTATATTGCTGCCACCATTGATGGGTCCTAGGCCCATCTCTTGTCTTTCCCTTTCTATGGCTAGGAGCTGTCTCTCTAAAGCCAATCTTTTGGCCATCCTGGTTAACAGGAGGTCATCTTCACTGAGAGCATCCTCAGTGATTTCAGAAATGTGGGACCCTCCTGTGAGGGACTCACTATTTCTGACTAACACAGTTGGAGACAGGACTTGAGGGGTCCTGTTCTCCCTATTTAGGACTGGAGGAGGGACATTGGCCTCCAAGTCACTAATTTCTTCCTCTGTGATGTCATCATCAGAGGGGTTGGCTTTTTCAAACTCTGCCAACAGCTCCTGGAGCTGAATTTTGGTAGGTCTGGAGCCAATGGTTATTTTTTTGATATTACAGAGAGACCTTAGCTCCCTCATCTTAAGATGGAGGTAAGGTGTGGTGTCGAGTTCCACCACATTCATTTCTGTATCAGACATTATTTTGCTAAGAGTTGGAAGACTTTTTAAAGAATCTAAAACTGTTTCTAGAATCTAATTTCAAACTTTTAACAAACTTTTAAACTCTAAAAGACAATGCTAAACAGGGACTTAACACACAAGGCCCTAGCAGGACTTTTAAGAATTTAGAAAAATTTCAAATTGCAAAAATGAGTTTCTAATGACAATTTTGGAATTTGTCGTGTGATCAGGTATTGGCTGAGTAGTCCAGCAAATGCAAAGTCTTGTACCCCACCGCTGATCCACCAATGTAGGAAGTTGGCTCTGTATGTGCTATTTCAAAGTAAGGAATAGCATGCACAGAGTCCAAGGGTTCCCCTTAGAGGTAAAATAGTGGTAAAAATAGATAATACTAATGCTCTATTTTGTGGTAGTGTGGTCGAGCAGTAGGCTTATCCAAGGAGTAGTGTTAAGCATTTGTTGTACATACACATAGACAATAAATGAGGTACACACACTCAGATACAAATCCAGGCAATAGGTTTTTGTATAGAAAAATATCTTTTCTTAGTTTATTTTAAGAACCACAGGTTCAAATTCTACATGTAATATCTCATTCGAAAGGTATTGCAGGTAAGTACTTTAGGAACTTCAAATCATAAAAATTGCATGTATACTTTTCGAGTTATTGACAAATAGCTGTTTTAAAAGTGGACACAGTGCAATTTTCACAGTTCCTCGGGGAGGTAAGTTTTTGTTAGTTTTACCAGGTAAGTAAGACACTTACAGGGTTCAGTTCTTGGTCCAAGGTAGCCCACCGTTGGGGGTTCAGAGCAACCCCAAAGTCACCACACCAGCAGCTCAGGGCCGGTCAGGTGCAGAGTTCAAAGTGGTGCCCAAAACACATAGGCTAGAATGGAGAGAAGGGGGTGCCCCGGTTCCGGTCTGCTTGCAGGTAAGTACCCGCGTCTTCGGAGGGCAGACCAGGGGGGTTTTGTAGGGCACCGGGGGGGACACAAGCCCACACAGAAATTTCACCCTCAGCGGCGCGGGGGCGGCCGGGTGCAGTGTAGAAACAAGCGTCGGGTTCGCAATGTTAGTCTATGAGAGATCTCGGGATCTCTTCAGCGCTGCAGGCAGGCAAGGGGGGGGTTCCTCAGGGAAACCTCCACTTGGGCAAGGGAGAGGGACTCCTGGGGGTCACTTCTCCAGTGAAAGTCCGGTCCTTCAGGTCCTGGGGGCTGCGGGTGCAGGGTCTCTCCCAGGCGTCGGGACTTTGGATTCAAAGAGTCACGGTCAGGGGAAGCCTCGGGATTCCCTCTGCAGGCGGCGCTGTGGGGGCTCAGGGGGGACAGGTTTTGGTACTCACAGTATCAGAGTAGTCCTGGGGTCCCTCCTGAGGTGTTGGATCTCCACCAGCCGAGTCGGGGTCGCCGGGTGCAGTGTTGCAAGTCTCACGCTTCTTGCGGGGAGCTTGCAGGGATCTTTAAAGTTGCTGGAAACAAAGTTGCAGCTTTTCTTGGAGCAGGACCGCTGTCCTCGGGAGTTTCTTGTCTTTTCGAAGCAGGGGCAGTCCTCAGAGGATGTCGAGGTCGCTGGTCCCTTTGGAAGGCGTCGCTGGAGCAGGATCTTTGGAAGGCAGGAGACAGGCCGGTGAGTTTCTGGAGCCAAGGCAGTTGTCGTCTTCTGGTCTTCCTCTGCAGGGGTTTTCAGCTAGGCAGTCCTTTTTCTTGTAGTTGCAGGAATCTAATTTTCTAGGGTTCAGGGTAGCCCTTAAATACTAAATTTAAGGGCGTGTTTAGGTCTGGGGGGGTTAGTAGCCAATGGCTACTAGCCCTGAGGGTGGGTACACCCTCTTTGTGCCTCCTCCCAAGGGGAGGGGGTCACAATCCTAACCCTATTGGGGGAATCCTCCATCTGCAAGATGGAGGATTTCTAAAAGTTAGAGTCACTTCAGCTCAGGACACCTTAGGGGCTGTCCTGACTGGCCAGTGACTCCTCCTTGTTGCTTTCTTTGTTCCCTCCAGCCTTGCCGCCAAAAGTGGGGGCCGTGGCCGGAGGGGGCGGGCAACTCCACTAAGCTGGAGTGCCCTGCTGGGCTGTGACAAAGGGGTGAGCCTTTGAGGCTCACCGCCAGGTGTTACAGCTCCTGCCTGGGGGAGGTGTTAGCATCTCCACCCAGTGCAGGCTTTGTTACTGGCCTCAGAGTGACAAAGGCACTCTCCCCATGGGGCCAGCAACATGTCTCTGGTGTGGCAGGCTGCTGGAACTAGTCAGCCTACACAGACAGTCGGTTAAGTTTCAGGGGGCACCTCTAAGGTGCCCTCTGGGGTGTATTTTGCAATAAAATGTACACTGGCATCAGTGTGCATTTATTGTGCTGAGAAGTTTGATACCAAACTTCCCAGTTTTCAGTGTAGCCATTATGGTGCTGTGGAGTTCGTGCTTGACAGACTCCCAGACCATATACTCTTATGGCTACCCTGCACTTACAATGTCTAAGGTTTTGTTTAGACACTGTAGGGGTACCATGCTCATGCACTGGTACCCTCACCTATGGTATAGTGCATCCTGCCTTAGGGCTGTAAGGCCTGCTAGAGGGGTGTCTTACCTATACTGCATAGGCAGTGAGAGGCTGGCATGGCACCCTGAGGGGAGTGCCATGTCGACTTACTCGTTTTGTCCTCACTAGCACACACAAGCTGGCAAGCAGTGTGTCTGTGCTGAGTGAGAGGTCTCCAGGGTGGCATAAGACATGCTGCAGCCCTTAGAGACCTTCCTTGGCATCAGGGCCCTTGGTACTAGAAGTACCAGTTACAAGGGACTTATCTGGATGCCAGGGTCTGTCAATTGTGGATACAAAAGTACAGGTTAGGGAAAGAACACTGGTGCTGGGGCCTGGTTAGCAGGCCTCAGCACACTTTCAATTGTAAACATAGCATCAGCAAAGGCAAAAAGTCAGGGGGCAACCATGCCAAGGAGGCATTTCCTTACACCAGGGCTCAGGCCAAAAAGCAAAAAGGACAGAGTAACTTGGATCCTGGAAAAATGGACCAAGTGCTCCCTAAAGCTAGGGCTAGTAGAAGTAAAGCACTACCTACTATCCCTCCCTCTACAGTGGATTCTACTTCTGAGGAAGAAGAATTTCCACCCTGTGCAGAACCTACACCAGAGGAGCTGGAAGCAGACACTGCTGAGCTTTTGGGTGAAGGGGGGCCTGCCAGGGAGGAGCTGAGTGTGGCACAGCAAACCTGTCCCACACTAGAGGGTCTAAGACAGCAAGCTGTCAAACAAGCTAATGGGGATGTCAGTGACTCTCACAGAGTTTACTGGGAGGACAACCTCTTGTACACTGAAGCAAGGGATCCTAAACCTGGAACTGCCAGGAGGTTAGTGATTCCTCAGGAGTACAGAAAGTTCCTCCTAACTCTAGCCCACGACATTCCCCTAGCTGGACATTTGGGACAAATGAAAACTTGGGACAGGCTTGTTCCCTTGTTTCATTGGCCTAGAATGTCAGAGGACACAAAATAATTTTGCAAGTCCTGTGAAACCTGTCAAGCCAGTGGCAAGCCAGGTGGCACTCCAAAGGCACCCCTTATTCCACTGCCTGTGGTTGGGGTTCCCTTTGAAAGGGTAGGGGTTGACATAGTTGGCCCCCTTGACCCTCCTACTGCTTCAGGCAATAGGTTTATCTTGGTGGTAGTGGACCATGCCACAAGATATCCTGAAGCTATTCCTCTAAAGACCACTACAGCACCTGCAGTGGCAAAGGCCCTCCTGGGAATATTTTCCAGGGTGGGCTTCCCAAAAGAGGTGGTATCAGACAGGGGAAGCAATTTCATGTCTGCTTACTTAAAGGCCATGTGGAAGGAGTGTGGTGTAACTTACAAGTTCACTACACCCTATCATCCACAAACAAATGGACTGGTGGAGAGATTTAAAAAAACTCTCAAAGGCATGATTATGGGACTCCATGAAAAACTCCGCAGGAGATGGGATATCCTTTTACCATGCCTCCTTTTTGCCTACAGGGAGGTACCCCAGAAAGGAGTGGGCTTCAGCACCTTTAAACTCCTCTTTGAACAACGGTGGATCTATCGTACTAAGAGTAACAGCCAGGGATTGAATGAGGATGTGCAATGGTTATAGTTACTTAATCAATAATGGGACTTAAATTAGCAACCCTTGATCGGATAAGATGTAGGAAGAAAGACTATCTACACTTAGTTACATTTAGTCAATATTTATAGAGGTCCTTATGAATCTCTCTGTAACTAAGTAGTTGACTAGTTATAGCCCTCATGTCCGCTTTCTTGAAACCTGTACTCATTCAAGATGGCCGCCATTTTGAATGGAGGTGCCGGTCCAGCTTACCGGCAGGATATGGGGATGCCATACCTGGAAATTACCTCATATAGTTCACCGGCTCCGTGTTTCTCTCTGCATCGCGGAACCGGGCTAAGGCAGACTGGCGGCAGCACTGGGCCCTTGAAGAAATAAGGTGGGTGTCAGGGGCCCCGGTGACTTTACTTTTGTATTTCAGCATGTTTATAATAACGCGATCGCTTGAGAAGTAACTCAATGACCGATGTTATTACTACATGCACCTGACCGAAGGGTAGTTGCTAGTGTGTTGGAATCACTCAAAAGATCAAAAGATGGTGGCGATTAGTTACTAAGGGCCAGATGTACGAAACGTTTTGCGACTCGCAAACGGCAAAATTTGCCGTTTGCGAGTCGCAAAACGCGTATCCCAATGCAGAAATGCATTTTGCGAGTCGTTACCGACTCGCAAAATGCATTTCAGACTCGCAAATAGGAAGGGGTGTTCCCTTCCTATTTGCGAGTCGCATTGGGATGCAATACCATTTGCGACCGCATATGCGGTCGCAAATGGCATCGCAGTTACCATCCACTTCAAGTGGATGGTATCCCAATCGCAAATTGGAAGGGGTCCCCATGGGACCCCTTCCAGTTTCTGATTGCACCCAAAAATATTTTTTCAGGGCAGGGAGTGGTCCAAGGGACCACTCCCTGCCCTGAAAAATCCGAAACTAAAGGTTTCGTTTTTTTTTGTAGTGCAGCTCGTTTTCCCTTAGGGAAAACGGGCTACACTTCAAAAAAAAAAAACCTGCTTTATTGACAAGCAGGTCGCTAACATGGAGGCCTGCTGACGTCAGCAGGCCTCCATGTTAGCGAGTGCCCATACTCGCAATGGGGCCGCAATTTGCGACCCACCTCATGAATATTCATGAGGTGGGTCATTGCGACCCCATTGCGAGTTGCAGTCGGTGTCTGAGACACCGTACTGCATAGCAATTAGCGACTTGCAAATTGCGAGTCGCAGGGACTCGCAATTTGCAAGTCGCAAATTGCTTTTTTCGTACATCTGGCCCTAGGTGTCTAGCTCCTAATACACCACCAACAATATTTTAATCCTGTCCAGGCTACACCAGAATAAAATTAATGAAGTGATTAGCCTGAGTCAGTTTTAGACATTTTTTCTGTTGTTCGTCTGTGATCCCTGTGCCATTATTGTTGGTCATGTCTTTTGTGCTTATATGTCCACCTTCCCTTACTGCTCCACTCCAAAATGGATTTATTATTTGGAGTATGTTAGCAGGGCCCTATGTTGAAGCATGCCACAAATTGTGCGTGAGGGCCATTTTTCTCATAATGTTGGATTATTTTGAGTTTGATCATATTTCTTGTCCTTTTTGTGTGATGACTTAGAAGACTGTCATTGTCATCATCTTTATCGCATAGTCCGATCTCAGTTCAGACTCCTGTTTTAGCCCCTAGTTCATTGCAGGATTTGGACAATGAGGAGGGAGGCGCACAACAACCCATGCAGGCAGCTCCCCTATCTGCTTCTTCCACCCCAAATGTTAATCATGGATTTCCACCAAAGGTCTGTGACCCTCAGATGGTAGTAGAGGGATCAACACGTATAGTTAATTCTAAACCTACTACCACAAAAAGGAAAAGAGTAGAGTGTAGAACAAGATCTAAAAAGCAGAAAGTCTCTGCCCACAAGATCGCATTAAGCCCTAGTAGGGAGGAGGTCTCGGGGTTTGTCAGTCAGCCAATGTGGCCAATGAGGGTTTGTTTTCTGTGCAGGAGGTCCTCCTCTCAAAATGTAGGAAGGTGATTATTGACATCCATTGCTGGTGCATCTAGAATAGATTGAGAGCAAAATGGACAGACTGATGTACGTTCCAAAAAGTAATGCTCAGACCAATCCCCACGTGTTAGCGGGTTAGACCCTCCCAAGTACAATTGCTGATAATCAGAAGGTCCAGGCTAATGCATGCCTGTCACTATCTGTTGATTCCACTGTTACTGCTGTTCCTGTTAGCGCTACATCTTCTACTAACAGTCCTGCTGAGGGGGCTGGGTTTTGCTTTAATATGCAGCATGAACAAGTAAATCATTTATCTAAAGCAAAATCTTCACAGTACAACACAAAGTCTGCCCCCAGGGTAAGGGGGCTTCTGTTTGTTTGCATTTATCCCCTGAGTGCTCTCCTAATACAATGATGTTAATTGGGGTCCCGCCTCTGGCTGTTGATCTACCCGAGGATACTCAAAGCCTGATGAATAAAGCAGCGGATTGGTGTAACAAAAACACTAAATGTCACCCTATAATAAACAACAATATTATTATGGCCCGCAGAGTAAGTTGGGTGGCCCTACATTAAAGTCTATTGAAGGGGATTGTATTGTGTTAAATTTTAATAATACCAAATGGGTACACTCCCTGTTATCTCGGTTGAGCTGTATAGCTGGAAAAACAAAGTAGGATAATGGCCAGACCTTTGGGTTTCTCTTACCCACTCCCCATCAGACCTATCCCGGAAGGTTTAGTAGAATGGGAGACGCAAGTATAATAGGACAACTAGTCCGTTAGGTTTCGTAGAACCATGTGTTTGCTCTAACCATTATGAAGCCCTTTCAGAACTACTGGATATTGACTGACGTTTGACTTTATCAATGTTCCTAGGGCTGTGACTAAACCATTAGAAACTGCCGTCAAAGTTAGCGACCCCCATACTGGCCCTGGCAAGCCGCCTTTAGGGACTAACCTTGATATGAATTGTTCAGGAAATATGTTGGGTTTGCAGTTTTTATCCTGGAATGTGGCTGGGGTAAGAGATATACTGGTTAATGAGGATTGGCTGAGATATGTTGTTAACTATGATGTTAAATGCTGTCAAGAAGCATGGGCTCTTAATCCTGTTTTATTGAACGGGTATATTGCTCACCGCCACCCCTCATTGTCTGGAAGAGGAAAGGGTTTTTTTGCAATTTTTCTTTCATGATAACATAAAGTTACTGTGGTGGCATCCACTCACAACTTTTAAATTATGTATGTGCAAATAGCTAAAACCTTGAACTGATTTTAGCAAATTATTATTATAGCCAATTTTCATCCCAAACCTCAGAAATTGTTGAGGATTTAGAGAAGAAGTTCGCAGCCTTCTGCGGTACATAAACAAATGTGTGACAATTTCGATAATTTGGGCAGGAGATTTTAATATTGTGAAATGTCAATTCAGCGTGGAGCGTACTTGTGGGTTTGGTAATCTACGTGAGAATCTTAGTGGCCACTTTTTACATTCTGCATATGGCGAAGCTATAAATAGATTCATTTTGTTTTATTGCCTGGTCGATACTTCAGATGTGATGGATAAAAATGATAATAAACTCCCTACATTTACAGGGAGAGATAGAAGCAGTACGATTGACTAAGTTCTTTTAATTTGGCGTACAACCAGAGTTACTTCAAAGTTCATTGGCTGAAGTTTAGTGATCACAACCCTATCCATACTGTTCTAACTGGCAATTATTCTGTAACACCAACACAATCTATTTGATCTATTTTTCCCCCTATTGCTCACACAAAAATTAAAGGGGCCCGTTTAAAAGGGAATAACGTTAACCCAGATACATTTTTTATTAATTTATTTATAAATATGGAGTCTGATTTTCTCTGTTGTTTATCACCTGATAGACCCTCAGAAGACATCCTTAAGAGTTTCTGTAACATCAGCAGTGAGGTAGCAAGCCAATTAACCACTAAAATGCAGATAAGAGAGTGCCCAATTAAATCTTGGTTTAAAAGCAAGTGTACTATGGAACTCAAAGCGCTAATAAAGGCTACTGCACCCGTACTACGCAATCAAGAGGTTATAACTAGCTCCAGAAGGGCCTGAAAACAGGCCTTCTTAAAAAGGAAGTGTGAGCTGAGGATCAAGTCTTGGGAAGATCTGAATAGAGCAGCCAATCTAAAAGATGGTAAACTCTTTGGGGAGACTTTTCCTCCAGAATGGATTGTCACAGGACTGAACTGACCATTTCTCTGATATTTTCAAATCTGGGGAAGTTTTTTCTACCCAAAGGGAAGTTGCAGTCTTTCCATCTACTTCAGCTGGGGAGGAATGGTTAGCTGATCTTAGCAGCCTAGCCTCTGTAATCAATGAAATTCAGAGTGCTGCCAGTGGCAAGGCCCCAGGCCCAGATGGGATCCCAATTGATTTGTATAAACATAATATTGATTTATGGGCCCCGCTATTGACTAATGTCCTAAGGGCAGCCATTAAAGGTAACCTGAGGGACTCATGGAAAGAGGCCATTACTGTCCAAATTTTTCAAAAAGGAGATCAGAGTTTGCCTACCTGTTATCATCCGATCTCCCTAATAGACTCTACAGTAAGGATTCATGGTCGGGTAATCCTCGATAAACTAGAAATCTGGGAAGAAGCCACCACTTTTTTCTCTCCATTGCAATATGGCTTCAGACCCAGTCTAGGGACAGTAGAGCAGGCTTTAAATTTAAACCTTATTAGGGCAAGTATGTCAAAGCCAGGAGAGGTACCCTTCACATGGCATTTATGGACCTCTCCTGTGCTTTTGACTTAGTGGACCGTGCAATCTAATAGATCAGGCTGGTATTGACCCATCATTGGTGGACCTGGTGCAAAGATTACATACAGATACAACTACCAAGGTGTGTAACACACTTTCTGGTGAATGCACAAGCCCAATTAGGGTGTCTAGAGGTGTAAGACAACATGGTATCAATGCCCCATTTTTATTTTTATTGTATATCAATTCACTAGACACTTATTTAGGTTCTTAAAATGTGGACTTCCCATGTCTTGGCCGACAAGCAGTCCCAGTCCTCCTTTACGCAGATGATGCTGTTCTTCTAGCACTAACTGCTAATAGCCTACAATATTTGTTGAATAGATTTTATGATTTTATGACTAAATTAAAGCTTACGGTCAACTTCCAAAAATCATTTATATTGACCAGTACAAAAGCACAAAAACAGAGGCTTTTCAGATAGGAGGAACCCAATTAATGAAAGTACCTTTCTTTAGCTATTTGGGTATCCTGTTTGACGCCTCAGGGTCTTGGGAGAGGCTGATTGGCCAAAGAGCACTTAAAATCTGGGCAGCGTCTGATGCTCTTTTTAGATTTGCTAACAAGCTTGGTCATAAACCCTTTAGTAGACTATATTGAGGATCTTGTGAGTTTTGTCTCCCTGTTATTATGGATTAAACTTTGGGCCACACCAAAGGCTGCATTTTCCCATTTAGTTTTTGCAGACTGCTTAAAATTGGACAATTGGTAAGCCATCCCCTGATTGGCATATGTTAAAAATAATTTTTATGATCTTAATTTAAATACTTTTTTCGACCTTCCTGGAGAGATTTGCATTCAGACTAAAGAACGCATTAAAAACGTTTTTTGTCTCATAGGGAGGAAGGGCGTATCGTAAGGGCCCTTAACATGGTTTCCGTGATGAATTTTATGCAGCTGGACAACATTTCAGGGGTGAATACGTATTTGTTCTGGCTAACCAATCACCAGCATAGGTTTTATATAATGAGGTTGAGGCTTAATTTAATTCATTATTTGATAGCCTTCCCAGTGGTTGGGACCAGAACAACCACCTGTTCTTGTTGCCCATATGAGAAAACCTCAATCCAATCTACAGTACATTTAATGCTTTTTTGCAAATTATATCTTTATTTGTTTGCCCTGTTTTTAAACAAATGCATTTCTCAACACATAAAGACAGCCTGAGGTATTTGCAATCTGCTGCCTTATCGAGACATATATATGTTGTGAGCTTTATTAGCGGGTGTAAAACTACGGAGGGCCTATGGTAATGATATATGAACTTTAAAATTGTTTCATTTCTACATGTATGTGCTATTGCCCAACTAAATGCACACTGTACTTTATGAAGATGGAATTTGAATGTATTTTACTGCGAGTTAATCTTGCGCAAATTGTGTTTTTAATGTTGTTTAATCTTTTTTTATTCTTAAATGTATGTGCCATTGTCCAACTAAATGCACACTGCATTTTATGTAAATGGAATTTGAATATTTTCTTGCAAGTTGATTTTGCTAAAACTGTGTTTTTAATGATGTTCAGTTTTGAATACATTGGTCTAGAGGTAATATATTTGGAAGTCCTTTTGCTATTTTGCACAATTACGTAGAGGAAATGGCTGTAATAACTCACATTACTGCTATTTTAAACACTTTGTTTGTGATGTTGTTTTAATTGTACCTTTTGTGTTCTAAATTTAGACCAAATGAAGATATTTTGATGATGATAAGTGCTGCAGGTCCACTAGTAGCATTTACTTTATAGGTGCTGGGTTCATGTAGTACCAAATTACAAGGGACTTACAAGTAAATTAAGGGCCATATTTATATTTTGTGACGTGAAACTGCACGAACACAGTTTTGCATCAAAAAAATGTAACGCGGTCTAACGCCATTTCTTAGCGTCACCCGAGCGTCAAATTTATACTTTGATGCACAGTGTTTTTTTTTACTTTAACCATTGCGCCGCATCGTAAAGCAAAACGACGTGTTTGAGTCATTTTTTGGACCGGAACTCCTACTTTGCATCTCATTGACGCAAGGCAGTTTCACGCATCCAGAAAATGATGCACACTCAGAAATGTTGACGCTAGATGGGTTTAGCGTCAAAATATAAATATGGTGTTAAATTTGTGCCGGATCTGCGTAAAAAAAAATTACGCTAATCCGGCGCAAAGGAAGTATAAATATGGGCCAAAATGTGCCAATTGGGTGTAACCCAGTTTCACCATGCTAAACGTAGAGAGCACAAGCACTTAACCACTAGTTAGCAGTGATACAGTGTGGAGTCCTATAAACCAACAAAAACAGATTCAGAAAATAGGAGGGTGAAGGCAAAATGTTTCGGGGTGATTCTGCAAATAGGGCCACGTCTAACATTCTGCTTAAAAGAAAACCATCTTATAACATCGGTGCAGAACACTTGATGGTAGCATTGTGCAGAGCATATGAATCTATAGCACTACATAATGCTAGCTGACTGTTACAGCTCAGCAAAATCTTAATTTCACTATACAGATCTACATAGTTTAGCCTTTCAAAACTATGCGTTAAATTAATATTTGGTCTTCCACACAGTGGGTACAGAATTATCAGACTTTACCAGGGTTACAGCAGATCCCATGTGCTTATATTTGGAAGTCTGTCTGCTGTTGGTTCCGTAAAAGAAGCACATATTTTCAAATGAACCAGCAAAGACAACAACTAGCAAGCAGGTGATCAAATAATTGGGAGAGATTTGTCTAATCAATCTTGTCAAAACTGACTGGAGAAGAGGGCTGTTTATTCTTAGTATAATAAGGCAGTTTATCATTTTTTATATTGCCATATGTTTTGGCCATAACAGAATGTAATACCATTATACTTGTGTTGCTGTGGGTTGAAGGATAGAAGGAGGTCGACTGCTGCATGCATAAGACTCCAGCTATTGTGCCTGTCATAAAGATTACAGCAGCTGAGTACTTCTGAGACCAAAGAACTGTGGTTTTGACCCCCCACAAGGCAGGACAATCATTATTACAGTTAGAAGGACCTCTCATCCACACCTTCAAACAGGAATGTGAAGGAAAGGATCTAAACACTGTTAGCAGTGGCGGCTGCTACCAGGCAGGGCAGGTGGGGCAGTGGCTGACACAGTAGGGGTAATAATGAAAAAAAAACTAAATGTACTTAACTGCTGCGTCATCTCTTCCACTCCCGCCTCAGTGCTTCCTCTCCTTTGCTTCCCTTCCCACCTAATCCAGACACTTAGCTCCTCCAGGATTTCCTGAGTGGGCTGAGTTGCCGCTCAGGGAGGGAGTGGGAGTCTGCACTTGGTCTCCACCTGGCTGTGCAACACAGCCGGGTGGAGAGTTATAAGTGTGCTTGTCAATTTGGTTGGCCTCCGTCAGTCGGCCAAACTGACATGCGCAATTAGAGTGCACCTCACTCTGCCTCCCTTCTGACATGGAGGATGCTGGCCCGGTCCAGCTCTAAACAGCGGAAAAAACAAATAATAATACTGTAGGGCTGGTTTATTAGTAGTGGGGCCGCCCCAACTGTTAGGGTGAACTAGTTATGCAACATGGCTTTTCTATCATGATCTTCTCCCTTAGACTGGCCTGCTTCTGTTGAATGAGAAATAGAACTGGCAACATTCAAATTATGCTGGTGTGATTTGGAAAATATTGGGAATTTTGCATTACACCTGTCATGAAAAATTCCTAAAATTACACCATTTGCATAATTACTCTGCAGTATATGGTAGTGAGAGGCAACAACATGAGCAATCAGAATGGGAGCTGCAATTGTTTGCAGCAATGGTCTTTTGTGAGCTTTTTTTTAACATGAAATGTGTCCATACATCAAAAATTGACACAAGACTTATTTCACACTAAAATATAGCTAAGAAACAGATTCCCATTTCATGTAACTGTGCATAATATTGAGTACATTCCTTGAAATTTCACATAATTAAAAATGAAAAGTTGTTGTTTCATTTTTTCAAAGCAGGCAGTGGTCCACAGGACCACTGCCTGCTCTGAAAAAATATTTTGGCTGCCATTCACATTCCCGTTTGCGAATGGGTTAGCACCAGTTTGAAACTGGTGTTAACTGTGATTGTTTTGCGACTGCATTCGTGGTCACAAAACAATCATACATGGGACTGCGACTTGCAATTAGGAAGGGAACACCCCTTTCTAATTGCGACTCACAAACCCTTTTTACGACTCGGTATATAGATTACCAAATCCCAAAATGGGTCTGTACATCCCAAATAGCATTTTTCAAGTTGCAAAAGGCCTGATTCGCCGTTTGCGACTTGAAAAATGCTTCCTAAATCTGGCCCTTAATTCTTATCTGTACCTATGTGTTCTAATCCCCATTCACTTTCCTTTGGACTGAGCCCCAAGTACACCACTTTACCACTTTATCCTCAGGGTTGTGAAATTTAACTATCCAAGGCTTCCTCCGGGAAGTGGTGTAGGTTTAGAGTCTTAGAACGCAACAAATCAACTAATAAGAGTTAATAATAAAATGTCCAATCAGTGCTTACGTACTTTACTACATCACACATGTAATACTGTACCGAACATTTATGGGGAGAAGAAATTATACTGAGTGTTTTTGTAACACTAAATGGACACTGGAGACACAGACTAATCTATTCCAATAGAAAAACTCTAATGGCACTCTTGGTGCAAAAAGTCCCAGACAGTCCCTGTTTTGAGGTATTCACGAACAAATGCTACAATGGTAACTTTACCACTGCTGTGACTCTGAAGCTAGGGTGGAGAACTCTGCACATAGAAAGAAAGGCCTGCCCTTCAGCTCTACAAATTCAGAAATAAAAGTCTGATTATATTGATGAATATCCTTTCTTTCTGTGGCTTTAGAAGCAGATCTGAAGATTCTCCTTGGTCTTTCCATCAGCTTCTTTCCTGAGTGTGTAATGGAAATTGTCACCCTTAACTCAACAGGGTTTAAACTGTGCAAGGACTGGCACAAACAGGTATCTGTGATGGACCCTCACAAAGTCTGTTTTGGGGCATCGGGCAGAGCACAGCTACAGGGCCTATGTCAACTGTGCTCAGATGAACCAAAAGGTCCTACCAGACCATGAGGTCAAACTCTATGTCATCAAACACAAGAAAACTCTATTCTGTGACTATTCAAAGCTGAATGAAAGGTCCATGCCCACTCCCAAAGTCATTCCCAATGCAGCTTCTCCCATACCCTTTGGGACATGGTGGAAAAAACTTTATCAGCAGTTCTGGGTGACTTTCAGGCATCCCATACACAGGCCAGTCAGGATGGTTGACATGTGGCAAAATTTGTAATCAGATCTAGACTGGAAACAGTTTCTTGTTTGGGATGCATCCTAGGTATCACTTCTACACCACGCTTGGATGAGGATTACAGGCTTTTAAGAGTATGTCCAAGAACCCTCAATGGGCATTCCTTTTGATCTCCTTTTTGGTGACAAAGTTGATTTGTCTCTTTTCTAGGATAGCAGATCCACAGTGCAATCTTTGGATCATTCTGCTCTAACAAGCCAATTCCATCAGCAAATTTGCCCTCTCCAAGGCTGCGGTAGAGGCTTCCCATTTCGCCATTGGCAGACTCATCCTGCGGCCCAATAGGCTTTTCAGCCCTTTCATGGTAGAGGCTGCAGTTCCCAGAAACAATGAGAACAGCAAGTACAACGTGTAGTTCAGTCCCCCACCCCTCAAGTAGCCGCAGCCTCAAAACCAATTTTCTGTGTACTCTCTACCCTGCTGCACCTTCTGCATTTATAGGTCAGCTGGCAGAGGACTATCTGTCCATCTTATAGCAGGAGGTTCTAGTCCTCTTGGGGAAAGGGACCATAAGGAGTCTTCTGGCCTTGGAAACAGGAACTGGATGTTATTCCAGTTACTTTGTGCGCTAAGGCCTTCGCCTTAATTTAGATCTTTGCCATCTCAATTCCTTCCTGTGAAAGGAGAAATTCAAGATGCTCACACTAGTCCTGATTCTGTCTGCCCTAGGTGATGGAGATTGGATGATGGTGCTGGACCTTACTATCATATCCCCGTCCTGCAGGCTCACAGAGGCTACATGCAGTTTTCAGTGGGCCAGGAGCATTTTCAGTTCATAGGGCTCCTTTTTGGCCTCACCAGTGCGCTCCAGGTGCTCATGAAAGGGATGTCTGTGGTCTCAGCAGACCTTCAGAACTCAGGCGACTAGTCTTCCCCTACCTTGATGACTGCTTGTTGAAGGCGGGCTCATCACAAGCAGTCATTAACCACCTACAGATGACACTCAACCTTCTGACATAATTGGATGTTCACTATCAACATGCCTCATTCACACCTGACTTCTTAGCAGAAACTCCCATTCATTGGAGATATTCAAGATATGATAAGTTTTTGTGACAATCGCCCACAGAGGAGAGTCTAGGACATTCAAACTATAATCCTGACATTTACAGGCTGGGCTCTGGAGCTCCATATGGATGCCTCTGAGGCTCCTGGGATTGTTGTCCTTTTGCCTGCTGGTAGGCAAACACACCAAGTGGCACACGTGGGCTTTGCAGTGAGGCCTTAAATTGCAGTGGGCATAACATCAAGGAAATCTGTTGGATTGTATCCACATTTTCAGATGAGACTGCTAAATATCTGCAGTGATAGTTACTGTATTGTGATCATCTCCATTCCCCAACCACAGTTGACCTTGATCACAGACCAAGGCTTGGCTATCTGGGAGAAAAGGAAATCAGAGGCCACTGGCAGAGACTTAACTCTACATCAGTGTTTTGGACTTGAGGGCAATTTGTTTGGCATTGAAGGCTTTCTTACCCACAAAGGAAGGCTAGCACAGTTGCTCACCGACAACACCACTGCAATGTGGTACTGCAACAAGCAGGACAAGATGAGTTCCTGGGTCCTATGTCAAGAGGCAAGAGGACATGAGCTCTGGAAGTTACCATAAAGAGCTTACTCTGGTGGTGAACCACCTGGCCGGATCTTTAAACGCCTAGGCAAGCAAACTCAGCTGCAGGCACACCTAGCAAATCACAAATGGTAATTGCAGCCAAAAGTAGCACAGACTGTCTTCCAGCAGTAAAGAGAGCCCTGGCTTGATCTTTTCACCACTGCTAGAAGCACTCAATGTCAGCACTTCTGCCCACTGGTGTTTTCAAAGCAGTGCCTTTGGTCTAGAGTGGCACTCAGTACCCCTCCTGCCCAAGTTCTGAAGAAAATGAGGAACGTCCGTGCTCAAGTCATCCTAGTGGCAATGGATTGGGCAAGGAGAGCATGGTACCTTAAACTGTTAGGCATCTGTACTCCGATCAAACTGGTGCTTCGGGACGATCTTCTGTCAGAGCAAACCAAGATGTCTGTGAGGCGCCCCTCCATGAATTCAGTGCATGTCAGTCATTGGAACAAATTTGTGTATTGATGCTTCACCCCACAAATTGACGGTTCACAGCCAAAGCTGCCTGAAGTTTTATGGTTTGTTCTGTCACTAGTCCTCTGGGGATTTGACTTGGACACTGTTCATAGCTCTTTATCAACACTTTCTGCATTTTTGCAGTTGCTGGATCAGCCTTTGTTATTTAAATCACCAGTCATGATAAGATCTTGGAAATGTTTGCAACATTTATTTCCACAAAAAACATTTGTTATGCCTCACTGAAACTTAAACTTGCACCACATTTGAGCCACTGCTCAGTTGTCCCTTGAGACACTTAACTTTGAAGACAGTCTTTCTCATCACCATTCCAACAGCTAGACGTATGAGTGAGCTTCAAGCTGATATACTGTCATGAGCCCCTCACCTGAATTTCCCAGGTTGTTTCAATGGGCTGAGTATGGCCCCAACTGCTTCTAGGGCCTGACCATTATTACAGTGATTCTTTTAGCTAAGCACTGCACCATGTGAGGCCCCAAAGGGAAGGGGGTTTGGAGCAGAAAGAGAGAAAAAACAAACCACTCAGATAGCAGCACTCCTTCTTATGGCAGGGACGGGTGGACAAGGTGATTTGTAACGGGTATCGGCCCCCTTGGTTAGCAGGACTCCAGCATGGGAACAGGTCTGTAAAAGAGGCACAATTAGTTTACTAGTGTGTAGGCTCTTCTGAACACAGCTTTGAATGTATGCCACAAAACATAACATGTGAAAGAATATACAGGTTAGAGTACATAAAATCTCAACAGGGGCTTTTATTGAATATGATGACTTTTGTCGAATACAGCACATAGAGCGAACAAAGTTCTCAAAGACAATAAACTTCAGCCTTTTACCAAATATGGGCTCCTGTTTCTTCAGAGCAGCCAAGAAAGTATTGGTTAGGAATAACGATCAATTATTTTTGAAACATATAAAATCAGAAGATTTTCAAGAGTTAATTGTTTGCAAACAACACGAAACAGTAAATTGAAGAGCTCCAGGTTTCTGGTACTACTCAGTCTTTCTTGCAAGAAATTCACCAAAAGATTATTGTCTGTTATGCAGTCAATTGTTTTTCCTGAAAAGGACCAAATAAGCCATACTGTGTTCGTGCTGGGTAATTGTTCATCAAGCCTTGAACAATATAAGTCCACGTATTCATTGCAACTAAATTTTTGTCCCTTTTCCCTTTTCCTGCAGATCGGGAGGCGTAGAGCCGAGGTTGCATGGAGGAAAGTTGCAGAGAGATGTGCCATCCAGGGAACCAGTGCTCAAGAGGGATGCCGGTTGGAGGAGGTAAAGTCCGTTGCCAGGCTGTAGGAGGTTGGAGATTCGGGTAAGGAGTAGAGACAAGTCTAAGCGCGGGCACAATGAACCACTTGGTTTCAATAGTCTTGTTGGGAGTGTGAGTCACCATTTGTTGTTTTCCTTTTGAGTGTCTTAATTGCTCATGTGCCTTGGGATGAGTAATCCTGTTTTTGCAATATGTACATAACAGGTGGTGATTATTAATCAAAGTCATCATGTTTTTTAAATAAGTACATAACATGTGGCAGTGATTAATGAAGGATGAATCATGTTTTCCTCCACTTTGCTGCCATGTACCTAGGGATGAGTCATCATGCCATATGCTTATAGCACTTGGTGATTACTTAGAAAGCAAAACAATGTTCTTTCACATAATTTGGTTAAATTCACTGTACTTTAATATCTCAAATAAAATGAACCCTAAATACATACACCCTGGGGCAAAAGGGCACCACAGAATAATACAATGTCATGATTCAATCAAATGCATGCATACCTTAATTCATGAACGTTACAAGTACATCCCCTTGTACTGTAGCATTGCGCATGAATGTGCTATAGCACAAAGGAGTACGGTCACAACACATACCAACTTCTTTCCAGATAAGCTGGGTTTGAGGATTAGAGTTGAATTACTACTGATAGTGGTTACCCCTTCCCATGATGTCCAGGCTATCACCCTCCCAGCATTTTTTGCTCCACCTCATCCCTCTAGGGAGGAAGACAGACTCCATTGTTTGAACCCTAACAGAAATTTGCATTTTTATATTCATCATACCAAGGAGCATTGTGTGGACAGTCAGCTCTTTGTGGGGTTTTCCAGAGGAAAGAAGGACAAGACAGGGTAAAATGGATCATCTCCTGGTGGATTGTTCTCTGCATAAACATCTGCAGTTTGGTGGTGAAAAAGCAGCTCTCTGGAGGACTTGCGGGTTGACTCAGCAAGGTGCAAAACTGCTACCACTGTGTTGACATGGAGGTTGCCTGTCCTAGAAATCTATCAGACAGCTAGTGGGATTTGGTATACACCTTCATGAAGCACTACTTCCCGACAGTCAGGTCCATCGAGAAGGTAATTTTTCCTGCTCAGTTGTGCAGGACATTTTGGTGTAAGCCAGTTCACAGACTCACCACATTGGGAGGTACCACTATGGTATTTATTCAGAAGGTGAGGAAACTGCAGTCAGAAATATCAGTCAGAAGAACAAGTTACTTACCTTTGGTTACTTTCTTTCTGGTGGATATTCTATCTAGCCACAGTTTCCCCAATGAGGCTCCCACTTCTCTGTTCTGTGAATCGGACTCTTTTTCCTTCCAAAAAGTGCCAAATCTAGACATCTACACACTGGTCATGCCAAACCATTGATGGTTTCTGCATCTGATAGAAGAGACAGGGCTTCTGTGTGACTCCGCTTGTCAGTTCTGGACTGGAACGTTGTTGGTGCAGAGCCACACAAAGCCATCTATCAGTGCACAGGGGAACTTCTCTAAAAGTTTCCAGGTCCAGTCTGATTGTTGTGGAATAGTTGCAAGGTGAAGAATCCGTCGTTAGATACAGTACCCACTAGAAAGGTTTTTGTTGAAGGTTTTTATTGAACACCTCTACTTATAACATAGGGCCTGATTTTGAGTTCAGTGGATGGTTTACACCGTCAGCCGAACGTCCGACCGGGAAGTTGCTGCCATACTGGCTACCTCCCTGCCAGTCCCATTAATAGTTTTCGGCTTGGTCAGCGGGCATAAACCTGAGTTTCCGCGCTGGTCTAGGTGAAAACAGCCTACAGCATTGTCTCTGGCTCGTAATAGTGCCAGCGGCAATGCTGTAGGATGCGGGGTTCACGGCACCCTCGCAAAGTTCACTGTCTACAAAGCAGACAGTGAGCATTACAAGGGTGCTGGGCAGGAACACTCCTGGGGCCCCCTGCACCCATACTCCGTCAGTCTTTTCATGCAGTGCTACCGCCATGAAATGGCTGGCAGAGAACAAGGTCATAATCCCCAGAGCACTGCTGTCCTGTTGATTTGGACCTCCGCAACCGGCAGACCACAGGGATCTCTGAACGTGGCAATGCTGGTGGCCCCACCGTGGCACCACCGCCAGAGTTAAACTTTGTCGCTTGGACCACTACATTGGCAGCTGTTCGACCGCCATCCACAAGTCTGGTGGTCTAGTGACCGCCAGACTCGTAATGAGGGCCATAATGTCTCGTGTCTCACAACTGCCCCATCTGCTTCTGAAAAAGTTGATAAATGTAAAGGTGCAGAACCCAAAAGAGAAGCTAAGAAATGAATAGGTAATGACATAAGCAAACATACAAGAAGACTCGGAAAGCAGCCATAATCAAAGGGCTGTGTCAATAATTTAGTCTAAAATTGCCTACACATATAAATACCTAGGGCCTATTCACAAACTTAATTTTGTAGTACTACAATAGTACTATAAATGAACTACAAAATGGTATTCATTAACCTACATGTGGAGGTTCCACTGCCACTTCTCCAATATTTTTTCACTGCGGATATGTCCGTCTGGCTGTTGAGTCTCTACACATGTCTGTATATATTTTAGTACTCAATGTGGGAATGGCAGAGAGAAGTGCTTGAAGATGGAGAATACTTACTACTAAAGGGGAGGAGAATAAGGATGAGTAAGCAGGAGTTAATGGGGAGTTGGGGAGGGTTTTAGGGAAGGACATGTACCCATCCACAAAAGAGTAAGCCCATTGTTGTTCACACACTGCCCTTCTAAAGTTACTACAGCTAAAAAGGGACCAAAAATGGCAGCAAATTACTCCAACTGAGTTCTAAAGTAAGTGCAGCATTAGACATTGCGATCCATTGGTACTGTAACACCACCCCACAGAAATCAATGAAGATGGGACTTTAAAAAACCTATAGGAACAATGTTACAATAAATCAAATTAAATTATTTAAAGCCGTTAAATATATAAATAATTATACGTTCACGTTCACAATTTTTTTAAATAGTACATATTTACTATTTATTATGTTAATCTTTTTTTTTATTTCAAATGTTATGTAGCAATACGTTATTAAATGCTATTACATTACTCATAATGAATTCTGTACATAATGTTTAATAATCATTAAGACATAATATCAACATTAATCTTTTTACTTTGGGTGGGAATTTATTTTTTTAATTTAATGAGAAAATAATGTAAATTCAATTTAATATACATTTAAAATACATATATAAAATTAATTTACAGAAATATTTAACACAAAACATTTTACAAGATTTTCATGCTTAATAAACTTTTTTACTTTTCCCTACCACTTTACGCTTCTGAGATCTCAGCAATCAGAGTTGAAATATCTCTATGGTAAAGTATAGGAAAAAGATCCTTACACTTTCCCACAGAGCGATCTGCACACCGGTTGCAGGGATTGCTGCATGGTAAAGTACAGGCAAAAGTCAAACAAATGTTTCTAAAACTTGAAAAAAGTTTATAAAAATATGTTTATGTTAAATGTTTATGTAAACTAATTTGGTAAATTTATCTTAAATGTAGAACTGAAGAAAACATTTACAGTACTATTAACTTAATTTTGTATTAAACATTAAGATAAACATAAACCATTTAGAGAGATGTTTATCCAGACTAATTTATGATAAAAAGTGGCATGCAGTGCAAAATTGGGGAACTGATTCCTGCCTTTGGGGTTTCAGCAACAGTGCAGCCTTACACATTTACACACAATTAAGCTGCAGACCCATCGCTTCCCAAAAGCAGTATTAGAAAAAACAAGGACCAATTAGGTGAGAAGCTACATAATTCTCTTTATTCAATATATTATGAATCAAAGGTTGATTTTTAACTCTAATCCGATTTAACAGATGTGCATGAGCCTTGAGTAGTGGTGTGTGAATTTCCAAAGCCTTCTATTACAAGTTTGCAACTCTTTTGTTAACATTAACATTATCAGTTTTGTAGACCTCATTTACCATGTTTTCAGTCCTGCAATTCACCTCAACTTGTGCCTTCCACAGAAGTTCTAGGAAGTGAAAGGAAGCTAATGAAGCTGTGGAGTAGCAAGAATGGAATATTCCACTAAATCACAGGGCTAGGGCAACCCTAGAACACAGTAGCGAAATAAATTCCATGCAGCATGATGCCACATCCATATTGAGTAGTCCATCAGCTTTAGAGTAGGGACATGAAAGTGAAACATGGTTACATGCAAAATCAAGGGATTCTGGGCTTCACAATATTTTACAAAGTACAACATTCCACCACTGCACCCAGCTTCTCAGAAGTGCCTACTTTATGGTATGGCAACCAGTGTCATCGCACTGGGTGCTGAGCTCGAGGGGCATCATTTGTCTTATAAACTGAGGTGAGATGAGAACAGTCTGTAGGGATCTTTGATTGCCCCATTGCTTAAGTTGAGGCAGTGGTTTCTGGTGCTCAGCACCGTCACTTAATTGTCAGTGCTGGCACCACTTGTTACAGTCCACTACATGGTGAGGCTGTTTGTCTAATTTTGGAATGAGTACAACAACAGTTGTTTAACAGGTTATTATGCATTAACAAATAGCAATACCTGCCACCCAAGCCATTCTTGTAGCTTTGAGAGAACTGGAAAAGTCTGAATTGTCACTTTGTACAAGTGTGGCAGTCAGTGTTGGACCTGGCCCTTTTTGCAGGGTTTTCCTCAAACGTGTTGGCTTCTTCCTCCTATTTTTTCCTGACCTGTTTTTGTTGGCTTTAGGACTCTGTGCACTTTACCACTGCTAACCGGTGATAAAGTGCATTTGCTACCTATCTAAATTGTATTGGTGATTGGTTTATCCATGAATGGCATATTTGATTTACTGATAAATCCCTAGTAAAGTGCACTATGTGTTCTCAGGGCCTGTAAATCAAATGTTACTAAAGGCCTGCAGCACTGATTGTGTCACCCACATGAGTAGCCCTGTAAGCATGTCTCAGACCTGAAACTGCATAACTGCAGTGTGTGTGTGTGCAGTTTAAAACTGCCGCTTCGACCTGGCAAGTGCACCCACTTGCCACACCCCTACCTTCCCTTTTACTACATGTAAGTCACCCCTAAAGGTGTTCCAAGACAGACTATTGGGCATGGTGCAGTGTATTTAAAAGGTAGGACATGTACTGGTGTGTTTTACATGTCCTGATAGTGAAATGCTGCTAAATTTGTTTTTCACTATTGCAAGGCCTATCTCTCCTATAGGGTAACATGTTGATTGCCTTGAAATACTTTTAAGTGTAATTTCCCCTTCTGAGCAGATAGAGATATGGAGTTAGGGGTCTCTGAACTCACAATTTAAAAATACATATTTTAGTGAAGTTGGTTTTCGAACTGTGAGTTTAAAAATGCCACTTTTAGGAAGTTGCCATTTTCTTGCTTAACCATTCTGTGGGCGTGATTAAGAGTTTGGTGGATGGTTTTGGCCGCATGCCAAAGTTCCGATGGGGAGGTTGCCGCCATGGTGGCTGCCTCCCCACCGTGCCCATTAAAAGTTTCCCACTAGGCCGAACAGCAAAAACCTGAGTTTCTGCCTGCTGACCTAGTGGGAAACACACTACAGCATTGTCTCCGTCTCGTAATAGAGCCGGCGGCAATGATGTAGGATACAGGGATCACCAGCACCCTCGCAGTGTTCACAGACTGCAGAGCAGACAGAGTACATTTTGACAGTGCTGGCCAAGGGGACTCTATGCTGCACATGCCAAGTGCATGGGCAGTGCAGGGGCCCCCATGGAGCCCCCTGCACCTGTTCTCCACCAGCCTTTTAATGGCGGTAGTACTGCCATTAAATTGCTGGTGGAAGACAAGTCGTAGGCCAGGCCAGCATTGCTTGACCACCATGACCGCCAGGATGACTAATCCTGGTGGTGCTGGCGGTCTGACCGTGACATGACCGCCGCGGTCATAATGTGGCGTATGGACCACTGCATTTGGCAGTGGTCCATACGCCACCACGAGTCTAGCAGTCAAGAGACCTCCAGACTTGTAATGACCGCCTGTGTCTCTGGCTGTTTCCTGAATACACATCTGGGTCAGGATGACAGATAGGCTGTTTGTGCATTCACTCTAGACAGTCACAGAAAGTGAGCTGAGGTGTGAACTGCATATCCTGATGTCCCATCACTAGGCTGATGGGTCTTCCAGAGTTAGAGTGATGGGATGAGCTGATACTTGCACCTGAATGTGGCTGTGCCAGTCCTCACACAAAGCAGTCTCTAACCCCCGGAGTGTGTGTGGGGCTAGGGCAGGGAAAGTAGGGTCTTCTGCACTAGAAAGACTTCTCTTTGAAGTTTGCGTGCTTCAAAGACAGAAATGGGTATAAGTACTGGACCTCTTACATCACATAGTCAGAACACTTCTGGACTTTAGACATTCTGCCAGAAAGAAGAGCTGGTTGCTGTTGAAGGGACTGCCACTCTGCCTGTTGCTTTGTTGAGTGACCTGCGGCTTGCTGCTTCTGTCCTGCGAGTGAAAGGACTGGAATTTGCTTTCTACAGCCTGCTTTCCAAAGTTCTCCAAGGGCTTAAACTGGGCTTGCCTCCTGTTAAGCAGTCTCAGGGCCATCAATGACTTCACCTCCCAGTGCCTGTGTTCTCTTGATGAGAGTCCTGACTTGCCAAGTGGTGCCAAATACAGTTCCTGGGCCCCTGGAAGTGAGCTCTGGTGCAACCATGAAGAAACCAAGCACACTGACTCCAGAGCGACTTCGGCACCAGCGCCGCTGTCCCACTGCACGCTTTTCCCTGCTCCAGAGCTGTGGTCCCCGCTGAGTGCAACCACCACAGCCTGCAACACACACTTGATGCCGCCGCAGCTCCTCCAAAATCCCACTACAGCATGAGGCCCGAGTGCCTTGCCTGTGAAGTTCTTGACACCAGACTCCGTCGCAGCACCTGTGGCCCCATGGTTTGATCATGACACCGCAAAGTCGGAGCCTCACATCTTGATCTGCTGGATTTATCAATCCCGCCGGGTCATAAGGAACCAACACCTCACCACCAACATCGCATCACCTTCCCTGCAACCATAAGGAACCGACACCTCACCTCACCTGCCAAGCAGTAAGGAACTGACACCTCACCTACCCGCTAGCAGTAAGGAACTGACTCTGCACCAGCTCCAGCAATGCCTCACCTCTCTGATTCTGCAATGTGTTTGTTTCCTCATTGTTTTCCAAGGTACTGTACCCTGGGTCCATGCGACTCCATGACTGGCCAGACCTACCGTGCGAGTGGCGTCCCCGGTGATAGCCCCATTTGGGTCTTTTGTGTTTCTACGCGCTATACTAAGAGTTAATCTTTACAAAGTTGTATTTGTACTTGTGTATGTTGGATTTTTGTTGTTTTGGTCTTGTTTTACTCAGATAAATAATGACTATTTTTCTAAACTGGGAGGAGTCCTTTTGTAGTGTTGTCACTGTTTTTCTGCATTTGTGTGTGTACAAATACTTTACACATTGCCTCTGAGATAAGCCTGACTGCTCGTGCCAAGCCATCACGGGGGTGAGCCGGTGTTATCTTAACTGTGTGATTCCCTTACCCTGACTAGATTGAGGGTCCCTGCTTAGACAGGGTGCAAACCACTGCTAACTAGGGACCCCATTTCTAAAAGTCAGTAGTTGTGTAGGTCATGTCATTGGCAGCGCTGGCAGGAGCAATGGCTAGTGCAACTGCAGTGTCCTAACAAGGGCACTGGCACTTGTTCTTTTACCAACTCAGCAATTGTGTGCCCCTCATGTTTTCAGGAGATATCAACAACAGTATGATAACTATGGTAATTAATGTACTTAATGGAGAAAACTCTGATATGTCTAGTCACAGTTTAGACTCATGATAACGTAGCCAAGTGTTAATGTTCCTGTTGCAAAGCACAATATGTAACATGCAGGTCACAGATTTGTTACTTTAGAGAGATAGCTCAGTGGGCTACTGCTTTTGTCACAGAGATTCTTTCGTTACTTGGAGTTCCTAAATTACAATACTTGTAATATAACACTATGAGCTATAAACTGGCATTAAAGAGCTCAATGCAAGGCATAGGTTAACAACCTTACTGTTTTCTTCCTCAAATATAGCTTTATTGGGATAGACACCCCCAATCATTGTGTTATGGTTTAGATTTACTAACTCTATTTTCTTGGTTTATGTCACAAAGATGATGCAGACCTAGGCCCTCATTCTGACCCTGGCGGTTCTCTACCGCCAGGGCCAACGGGGCGGGAGCACCGCCGACAGGCCGGCGGTGCCCCCTTGGGCATTCTGACCGCGGCGCTTTGGCCGCGGTCAGAACGGGAAAACCGGCGGTCTCCTGCCGGTTTTCCACTGCCCGTAAGAATCCTCCAAGGCGGCGCAGCTCGCTGCGCCGCCGAGGGGATTCTGACAATCCCTACCGCCATCCTGTTCCTGGCGGCTCGCCCGCCAGGAACAGGATGGCGGTAGGGATTGTCGTGGGGCCCCTAGGGGCCCCTGCAGTGCCCATGCCAATGGCATGGGCACTGCAGGGGCCCCCGTAAGAGGGCCCCGCTAGTATTTCACTGTCTGCGTAGCAGACAGTGAAATACGCGACGGGCAGTAGCACCCGTCGCACCTTCCCACTCCGCCGGCTCGATTACGAGCCGGCATCCTCGTGGGAAGGGAGTTTTTCCCTGGGCTGGCGGGCGGTCTTTTGGAGACCGCCCGCCAGCCCAGGGAAAAACTCATTATACCCTCCGCGGTCTTCTGACCGCGGAGCGGTATAATGGAGGGCGGAATCCTGGCGGGCGGCCTCCGCCGCCCGCCAGGGTCATAATGAGGCCCCTAGTGCTCTAGTATTTACTTCCCAGCATAAATACAGAATTAACTTGGAAAATAGCCCTGTGCGCTATTTTGGTTTGAGAACGCATGGATTTCGATGTAAATCCCTAACTGCTAACTTTAGTAGACAGTGACTTATATAAAAAAAAAAAATGCCTTCTTCCAGCAGGCATAAATTTGAAGAAAAGTTTTATTTTCTCTAAACAGTGCATATTCCATCGTAAAGCACAAATACAAAGTGTGAAATTGTTCAAATGTGTCAAAGTACAGAATTTTGTGCTAGAAGGGTACCCTTCCAATATATAACTGTGCATCGCACACACTATGGTGCAAGGGAATGTGCACTGGTGCAAGGCAGTCTAAGGAAAGCCATTACTAGGAGAGAGTGCAACAGTGGCACGCAGTACAGCGCAGCAAATTTGATTACTACGCTGTGTGAACACTTAGTAAATGTGCCCCTTCATTTCTCTAGACCAAGCAATCTTAAATTAGGATGCCTACCAGTGTGGCTGATATGTGACTTACGCACGTTGTAGCCCTCATTGTCTTCAGTAACATTTCCTATACACTGATTAACACACTTGTATGCTTCATTGTCCCTCTATAATATGTGTGTAATGTGAAGCACTCTTACACCCTAAATTGGGATAGGTAGTGCTATAAAAAAATGTGGCAGAGAGGCTAACATGATGGGTCTCACTGGATAGTGATAGTAAGGGAGTCTGTGAAGAAAGTCGTGGGGGGTAACAACACTGATTGTCACCCTGGGTGCCACCAAAGCTAAAGCTGCCCATGCTTCGCGGACATAGATAGTATAGGACTTTCCTACAGCCATCCCTAGATATGAGTGCTTACACATTCACTCTGTATTGATTCTATAGAGTCAGAGAAATGACTTAGGTTTTCACAGGCTGTTTCTTAGGTATATTTTGTTAACATTGGCATATGCCCTTGAGATAGCCATATTTATACTTTTTTAGCGCCGCATTTGCGTCATTTTTTGACGCAAAAGCGGCGCAAACTTGCAAAATACAATTGTATTTTGTAATTTTGCGCCGTTTTTGCGTCAAAAAGCGGAGCAAATGCGGCGCTAAAATAGTATAAATATGGGCCTGAATTTCTCTATTTTAAACCTGTACAAGTGTAGGACCCGTTTATGATGTTCTTTGGAGTTGCGTGGTCATTCATCCTCACACAATATGTTATTTCAATAGTCTTTCTTGCCAAATGGCTGTCGTATCTGGTTTAATACTTGTAGTATTCATGCCAGTAGTCAAGATTCTGAATATGGAATCTTTATAATATGCAATTTGTTTATGTATGACATACAGTAACCCAGGCGCCAATTACATATTAACTGTGCTTGATTACGTGTGTTACTGATATCAGTAATTGTTTTGAAATCAAATATTTTATATTTCTTCTTTATACAGACCTTTGTGTGTAAATCCTGTACCAAGCCCCAAGCTTCCAAAAGCCATTAACGTAGTGCTATCTCTCTGGACTGCTGTAGTTTTTAAGTATTCATTAGGACAATAAGCGATATGATGGTGAAACAAAAGACTAGCCTTCTCTTGCCAGGGATGAGGAAGTTTAGTCCCAGCTGAGCATTTACAACTGATAAAAGGCTGTCTGCTGGCGGAGTTCATTTGCTAGTGGGCCATCTGTGTCCAGTCACAGATTGCATGGCTTTCTGAAGCGTCATTCATCAGAGGCAGCCCTGCACAATACTTTCTCTTGATGAGCAACGCCGCACCAGAGAACCAGGGATGTTAAATATACTTCTGCGCGAGCGAGGGGCCAGCTCTGATGTAAACAGAGCCGCGTCACAGCAATGTGCGGTAGCATTGACGGTTGGTGAATGTAGAGATGGATGCTGCCCCTTTAATTTTTATCTCTGCTTGTTATCATTATCTAGCTCTGTTTTTTGCTCGCCTATAAATCTTTCGAACAGTGTTTTCATATTCTTAATGTGTTCGTCCTCGTTATCAGCTTTTATCACCTGTTTGTCATGCACATTCGTAATACTGTCTCTTGATGTTAGTCGTAGATTGCAGTTGAGCTGACCCCGAGTTTGGGTGTTTTCCACAGTGTGCAGATCGTGTGTTTTTATCTTTTGGGAGTTCAGAACATGTGTCTGTTGTCATTTTTCCGTAACACCTACTCCAGCAGCTGTAGAAATATTGCAGAAAGCTGCACCGGTAATTGCATATTCACAAAGTAGCTAGGGCTTTAAGTGGGGCGGGTCTCCCCTGCTTTCAGATCCGCCAGTAATTAAAAACTGACTTTGAAGCAGGTTCCTATCGGACTCCATGTTGATGTTTTTTTCCGGGGAGAAGCACTAATCGATTTCTCTATGTCAATATCTCAGCAATGACTATGAAAAGTATTAAAATAATCAATGCCAGTGAGGTAGCTCCTGTTTACATTTCACATTTTACTTAATTTATTTGCCTAAGAATATTAGAATTTTACAGGATGCTGTTTTTCTGTAGCTTTTGCATGTAGAATATTAATCTTGTATTTTGAATCACCTCTAGGTGTCTGTGCAGCTCAGGTTGTGGGTGGGTGTTTATCATGGATACCATTGAGAGCTCTGGAGTTGAGGCCGAAGTCACTAAGAGGTTCTCACAGTGCCTGGCAGTGAGTAGGAGAGATTTCCCGAACATGTGCCTATCCAATCCAATCTTTTTTAGTGGCTATGCATTTGGTTTGGTTGTCCTTGATTCTTGTTGGGATTCACTGGTTTCTGCTATTTTTTTGACATTTTTTTCCCAGGCTTTTTTCCATTGTATAAAACTTGCCGCACTTTTTGTTACAATGATAAAATATATGATCCCCTTCATCCATCAGTTTTAATCTTTTGTGAACTTCGTCTTGCCGTATTTCTGCAGCATCTCAAACTCTTCTGTACAGCTGCAGTTGATGTTAGCTTTTCTCTCAAATTAGTTTGGCATCTGACAAATTTTTCTGTGTTGAAGGAGTACTTAGATTTTGCAGTTAGCAACACTCTGTCAGGAGGTAAATATCCTATGTTACCACCTGCTTTGCTCATGTTTACAAATTTGAATCAACAGAAAACCTGAAACAAAAACAATATTAAAATAAATTACCAATATGATGGCTAAAACACATTATTATAGAGTCGCCATTTTGGAAGACGGGGGAAGGGTAGCTCTGAGGAGGTATTTTCTGTCTCTACAAAACTACTTGGCCCCCAAAACCTATGTTTTGACACCAAAATGAAGTTTATAGCAATGTTTACCCAAGCTAAATTACAAATCAAAAATGAAAATCTCTGGTCAACAATTTTTTTAAAGAGTTATATCAGTGGGCTGCGATTAAAAGTGTGTGAAAGAGGAGAAAAGCTGTTTGAGTAGTTACAGGGTGAAAGAATAAAAAATGAGGCTTATAACCTGTGAGAGGGATGGTGAAATGAATGAGATGTAAGGAATACCTGCAGAAGAAAAGAGTGAAAAGAGGAAAGAGATGAGGTGCGGATTTCACTCATGGAGGATTTCAGAAAGAGGTGAGAACAAAAAGGTGTTAATCGTCTCATAGAGAGGCTGCATAGGAAAATTGAGTGAAGGGGAGAGTGTGAGGGATTGGGACACTATGAAGACTATAACTCATTCCACAGCCCTTATGAATGTTTAGTTCCCACTCTCACATTTTCAGAAATTAAACATTTTCAATCCAACCTCTGCACAACAGTATTATTTTTTTTATTTATTTGATGCTTCTAACAAGCACTGGCTAAGCAAAAAAGGTCTGGACTGCTTTAGGCAGATATTTTTTTATTATTTAATGGGTTTGGATGCAGAAAGCTCACAGAGAGAGACTCCTATACATGTTTTAAGCCACACCCTTAATTATACAGGCTACCCTTTTAGGGAGGGATTCATAGTTATAATTCTTTGGCCATGCTGCTTTCATGCATTAGTAAGTTGACAAACTGAACAAGAAAGGCACATATATGTCTGCTCGTAAAACCCATCTCACAATTGACCCTGGGCACTCACAAACATTTTCCCAGGGTGCAAAATGTATGGCCTGTGGTGTGACAGAGGGCCACATTGTTGCTGGCAGAATGGGCTTTTAGAAGGGTTTGAGGTGGATGGCAGGGGTAACAAATCATTTAAATGGTAATAATTGGGAGTAATGGAGTTGGTTTGAGGCTTCATTGCATAGTGCCCTCTTAATTAAGACCCTACCCTTGACTTCACAACATTGTTATGCTGTATCTGAGTAGCTATCCCCCTTCTGCACCCTGGGTGTGCTACTGCTATCTTTGGTGAGCCAAGTGTACAAAGGAAGTAACTTAACTATTGAGTGGAAGTGAAATGCAATCTTAGGCCTCATACCTGCCTATGTCTTTCATCTTTTATCTGTAAACATTATGAGTGCCTAGAAGCAGGTACAGTTTGTTGTAGCAAGTGCTATAAAAAACGTTTTGACAAAGACTCACCAAAGGTGTGCAATTTACTGAGGTGGATAGCCACGGACACCTAACCACCACCACTAGAGTGGGAAGGTCAACGCCATAACACAAGGCACTACAGAGGGAAAGCCTTAGCCATGACACCAGGAGACCAGACTGATATTCATGGGTTTACCAAAGGGCCAGAATATGCTGGTTGTGATCTCTGTGTAAGAAGCCTGGGGGAGTTCCACAACACAAGACATTTCTTTGGTGTGAGTAGTCCCTGAGCCTTACCATCAAAACCACTCACACCCCAGTTACGTAATGAGCAAGGTGGAAACTATGGAACCAGAAAAAAAGGTTTTTATTAATCCAGCCTCACTTTATGGCACATTTTGTGCACTTGGGCAATTACTTTTTGAACATATCTTTCTGCCCCTTTTTACTGTGTTAGGAAGCACTTGAATCAAACCAAACACTAGTAGTAAGTATTTGATAAGAAAACAGGACTGTAACTCAGTGGTAATTTGATTATACCCATGGAGGAGAGAACACCCAGTCTAACAGTACATTCACTAAAATACAGTGTAGTGGAAAGTTATGGAGTTTGAAACAAGGAGTTCTGCACTGTGGGGTTTTATTTTAAAGCACTACTTATCCCAATTTAGGGGTTCAGAGCACTTCACATCACACACATTTTATAGAGGGACAATGAATCATACAAGTCTGTACATCACTGTATAGGAAATGTAACTGAAGACAATGAGAACAACAATGTGTATAAGTCATATACCAGCTATATAGGTAGGCAATATAAATTAAAATTGCTTGGTTTGGAAAAATGAAGGGGCACATTTAGTAATTGTTCATGTAACCTATTAATCAAAGTTGCTGCACTGTACTGTGTGATGTTGTTGCACTCTCTTCTAATACTGGCGTACCTTAGGCTGCTTTGCACCATTGTGTGTGAGATGCAAAGTTATACATTGAAAGGATACCCTTCTAGCACAAAATTACATACTTTGACACATTTTAACACTTTCACACTTTGTATGTGTGCTTTACAATACAGCATGGACTGTTTAGAGAAAATAAATATTTTCTTCAAATTTATGCCTACCTAAAGCAGTCATTATTTTTTGATGCAAGTCAATGTTAGCAGATAGGGATTGACAACAAAATGCATGCATTCTCGAAGTCAAATTACATAATCGTGGTCAAATCATGCCCTTCCTTTTCCTTTGATCCCTTAATTGCCATTATGTGATGGTGAAGGGTGATCCACTGAGTCTTGAGCCAAGCTCAAGCCACAAAACTCAATCAGCTCAGGGTTCTATTGGCTCCCAGAGCCCTGAACAAGCCAAGCCATCATGTGGCTTTCCACACGCTAACCCCAAGAATGAAAGACAAAGCACTAACTTTTGATGTAAAACGACAGACAGAAAGATACGCATCTAGTGGCTGAATTGCATAATGTGAAACCATAAACCTGTGATTGATACCAACCCACCTGCTTGACAAAATTATGTGATTCCAGGCAATTCTTTTTATTTTACCATGCCTCCTTTTTTTTCATTATTACAAAGGAGAGCCCCTTGAAATACATGAGTTCAGGATGTATGTAGTAAAAAAACTGCTCATGTTGATTTAATGCTATTCCATCGATGGAGCCCCTGTTCATTCTCTTCAATGGAATACTTCCTATGACAGTTCAACAGAGCAGGGCCTATTGGACGAAAAACATTACACCATGAACACTATTAAAATCATGAAATCAACACAAGCAGTTTTTTTAATACTATTCCATTGATGGAGCCCCTGTTCACTCTTTCAATGGAATACTTCCACTGACACTTCAACAGAGCAGATACCTATTGGACGAAGAACATTACGCCATGAACACTATTTAAGTTGAACTATGTCCTACCTTTTTTCCCTGTCCGTCTGTGCCAGCAAAAACTTGGCAGTGAGAATCAGCCAAATAAAAATAATGACCCCCCACAACCTTTGGTAGTTTGTTTTTGGTAAACAAAAATACTTTTAACAACCTTGTCAGCCAGACATAGTGGCTGACAGTATCTCCCATCAAACGTTTGAAACATTGACAGGAATCGCTATGACAGCTGTTCTTGTAAATGTAGAGAGATGTCCGTGGGGCCTGCAAGCATCTCTAATTTTGGTGGTCAGGATGTCCGTCACAGCATAGAATTAAAGTACTCCATGACCCTGATGGACATAGATTACTCCATCCACCAAAGTCTAAATTAGGCCCTTTATTATGTTTTTATGTATTTTTTGCACAATGTCTGTAAACATGAAATTGTTCCTAAAGATAAACAGTGCTCAATCTTCATACTGGGGGGCAGGCTCCCCTAGGGGGGCCTCTAGTCATCCCAGGGGTGGCGACAGACTCTGGCCAAAAGAAGCATTATACAGATAACAAGCACATAGTTTAAGCAAAAGTATGCTATTGCCTTTTTAAAAGGGTAACAGTACTTAACTGCAATGTTTAAATAAATCTAGACATATTTAAATATTACCATCTTTATAAAATAATTGTGAAAATTTTTGAGGGGGCCTAATGATTTTTATTTTTCAACTGGGGGCCGCAGCATTAGAAACCACTGATCTAGTTCTAGTAGTAAAAAGCTACTCGCAGTGGATGGCCTGTGGGCCTGGCTGTGGACACTGGCAGCTGTCAGTGGCCGCCGCTGGTTATTATTCTCAATGGTAGAGTTTTTCCTGGGTTGGGGACAGAAGTCTAACCCAAAGGATGGAATGGGCCACTTCACCTTGTTGGCTATGGTGGAGCTGTCTGTCTATGGTGATGCATCTGTGACCAAGTGAAAATCAGGAGCTTTACAGATGGGGTCCGTCACTGAGGAGAAGGGTTCCTCGTGGGCTAGTGTAGTGACCCCCGCGGATAACGCTAGGAGGATACAGTTAGGCTTGGGTGGGTATACAGCTCCAGTGAACATGTGAGCTCAGATGATGACAGACGCTTGGCCACCTGACACTGCGGGTGAAACTATATGAACCTCAGTTAAATATTCTTTTATATGCTTATTAATACTTTCATATTTCAAGTTGAGGATAATTCATGTATATGTTACAATTCAGATGAAGAAGGGGCTTTCACATGTCACTTTACTGACCGTGACCTGGGATCTCCGTGGGTGAGGATCTATGGGCTATCTTCTCCCTCTCAACAGTGTTGCAGGGTTTGGCATCTAGCCAGCCTCTAATACCACACCATATTATCTTGTGAGTTGGACAGCTTGGACTACATGAGATGGTGCAACCATCCTGAGGGGGTACAGTTGGGTACTGTCCACATGATTTTGGATTGTTACCTCTGGTTATTCCTGGTGCCTGCTGTGGGTATAAGTGTATGTGGGAAACTAGCCCATGATGGATGAGGGTGGGGCTGGCCCCTGATATGGAAGATCAAAACTAAGTATGATGGCTGCTCCAATACAAGGCTACTCACCTGGAATGTGCAGTGTCTTAACTTCCCTCGTAAGTGATATAAAGTGCAGGCCTAAGTTAGGTGATCTAGAGTGCGGATTGCTACAGGAAGCACATAGAAAAGATGGGGGTGGGGGTGCGCTCTGCCACAAACTCACTCACAGAATGCTTATTTGAATCCTCCCAGGGGGGCCCTTTCTTCCTCGAGCCTGAGGTGCACTATATTGTACTGGGAGGTGAACGTGAAGGAAAAGATGTGGTGTTCATAAACTTGTATGCTCTCAACTTAGATCAACCTACTTTTCTAAAGTCACTGATAGGAGGAGGAGACTTTAACTGCATTGCTACATTGCTGACCCATCCCTAGACAGGGCACATCCCATGTTACCCACCTCACCAGCATACTTGGTGGCAAGGGCCTTTCAAGACAGGAGCAGGGAGTGGGACCTGATAGATGTCTGAGGAGAGCATAATCCCGAACGCAGATAATATTTCTATTACTCAGGAATGCACAACCCCCTTGTGCAGCCGGATGTACTTCTTTGCAGGGGTTCACTGAGTCAAAGGGTGCTACACAAGGAACACCCTTGCCAAAACACACTCAGACCATAAGGCATTCCTGCCAGCTATCTGATGGGATACCCCTAGGCCTTCAATCACCATCTGGCAGCTGTGTACAGAAGTTCTTGAAGAACCTGTGTTCTGCGAATCATTGGAATCAGTTATCGGAAACATTATTTTCGGACAACGAAGGGACCGCATACTCACCCCTAGTGGAGTGGCAGGCATTTCAAGTGGTGGTCAGAGGCTGTAGCCTGGTGGCAGCGAAGGGGATTCAGAGGCAATTACTAACCAAAATCACAAGTCAGGGTGCCTTCTTGGAGAGGGACTGTGCCCCGTGACCTCGCTGCCTGTCAGCGGTTGTTGAGGGCGAAGGAGAAACTTTGAGCGCCTAGAAAGGCTAAGGGGGTTTGATTATTGTCAACATATCACACAGCCCACCACAAACAGAATAAAAAAGGCCATTTATTGGCTTGCTGACTTCTCCTGTGGCCACCAGAAAATATTAACTCTTGTCAAAGCCGATGAGACTTGGGTGTATACCCAGGCAGACATCAATGCAGAATTTCAGGACTACTCTGCCTGTCTTTATAGAGACGCTCCAGGCATTGCATATGTATGTTATGAACGCTTGGACTGCGAGGGTGAGGTGTGAGATAGGAGTGGCCCTGCAGAGGGGAAATTAAGGTATAGGAGGTGCAAGGTGCTATCAAATCCTTGGCTTGGAGTAAAACCCCTGGTACAGATTGATTGCCTATTGGGTTTCATTCTAAGTTCAGTATATTTTGGCCCATAGGTTGACTAAGATTTATAGTACTGCGCAGGATAAGGGTACTCTTCCTCCACAAATGTGAGATGCCTGCTAATACTGGTCTTAAAACCTGGGGAGGATGAGAACCTGTTATCATACTATAGGCACTCTCCTTCCTGATTACGGATTGAAATCCTTAGCAAAATAGTGGTCACTATTCTACATCCCCACCTGCAGAACATCATGCAGCCAGATCAGACTGGATTTGTCCCGACCCACAGTATCACATTGAATATCATGCAATCAATACATATACTGCACTCTCCCACTCTCAACGAGTCCTAGGGCCTTGGTAATTGCTGTGGACATGGCGGTTGAGCCGCTCGCCCTCACACTCCGGCATGGACATTCATACTGGGGTCTCCAGATACGTACTTGAACACTTTATATTTCTTTGTATGAGGATGCCATGTTCCTTTAGCTGCATGGGGATCTTTTGGACATGGAGGACGCAATAGACGAACTCACTAGAGTTTGGCACTGCGTCAGGGTTGACAGTAAACTGGACTTAATTGCATGTATTCCCCATTCACAAGCCAGAAACGAAACACACCCATTAGACAGAGCAGAAAACTTACACTGGGTACCCCAAACCTTCTGCTATTTAGTTCTTTGGATATATCATATGTAAACATGATTATTAAACGGTAACATATGAGTGACAATTGCTTCCTGTAGGAGGCTGGACTGGCTTGTAGTGAGTACCAAGGGGTACTTGCACCTTGCACCAGGCCCAGTTATCCCTTATTAGTGTATAGGGTGTCTAGCAGCTTAGGCTGATAGATAATGGTAGCTTAGCAGAGCAGCTTAGGCTGAACTAGGAGACGTGTGAAGCTACTACAGTACCACTTAGTGTCATATGCACAATATCATAAGAAAACACAATACACAGTTATACTAAAAATAAAGGTACTTTATTTTTATGACAATATGCCAAAGTATCTTAGAGTGTACCCTCAGTGAGAGGATAGGAAATATACACAAGATATATATACACAATAGCAAAAATATGCAGTATAGTCTTAGAAAACAGTGCAAACAATGTATAGTTACAATAGGATGCAATGGGGAAACATAGGGATAGGGGCAACACAAACCATATACTCCAAAAGTGGAATGCGAACCACGAATGGACCCCAAACCTATGTGACCTTGTAGAGGGTCGCTGGGACTATTAGAAAATAGTGAGAGTTAGAAAAATAACCCTCCCCAAGACCCTGAAAAGTGAGTGCAAAGTGCACTAAAGTTCCCCTAAGGACAAAATAGTCGTGTTAGAGGGAAAATGCAAGGAAAACACAAATCAGCAATGCAACAACGATGGATTCCTGACTGAGGGTACCTGTGGAACAAGGGGACCAAGTCCAAAAGTCACAAGCAGCTCGGAGATGGGCAGATGCCCAAGAAATGCCAGCGGTTGGTGCAAAGAAGCTCTTACTAGGCTGAAGAACTGTGAATACTGCAGGAACGACAAGGGCTAGAGACTTCCCCTTTGGAGGATGGATCCCTCACGCCTTGGAGAGTCGTGCAGAAGTGTTTTCCCGCCGGATGGACGCCAACAAGCCTTGCTACACGCAAATCGTGCGTTTGGCGTTTTTGGACGCTGCTGGGGCCCAGGAGGGACGAGGAGGTCGCAAATTGGACCTGCAGAGAGAGGGGACGTCGAGCAAGACAAAGAATCCTCACTGAAGCAGGTAGCACCCGGAGAAGTGCCAGAAACAGGCACTACAAGGATGCGTGAAACGGTGCTCGCCGAAGTTGCACAAAGGAGTCCCACGTCGCCGGAGACCAACTTAGAAAGTCGTGCAATGCAGGTTAGAGTGCCGTGGACCCAGGCTTGGCTGTGCACAAAGGATTTCCGCCGGAAGTGCACAGGGGCCGGAGTAGCTTGCAAAGTCGCGGTTCCCAGCAATGCAGCCCAGCGAGGTGAGGCAAGGACTTACCTCCACCAAACTTGGGCTGAAGAGTCACTGGACTGTGGGGGTCACTTGGACGGTGTCGCTGGATTCGAGGGACCTCGCTCGTCGTGCTGAGAGGAGACCCAAGGGACCGGTAATGCAGCTTTTTGGTGCCTGCGGTTGCAGGGGGAAGATTCCGTCGACCCACGGGAGATTTCTTCGGAGCTTCTGGTGCAGAGAGGAGGCAGGCTACCCCCACAGCATGCACAAGCAGGAAAACATTCGAGAAGGCGGCAGGATCAGCGTTACAGAGTTGCAGTAGTCGTCTTTGCTACTATGTTGCAGGTTTGCAGGCTTCCAGCGCGGTCAGCGGTCGTTTCCTTATCAGAAGGTGAAGAGGGAGATGCAGAGGAACTCGGCTGAGCTCATGCATTCGTTATCTAAAATTTCCCCAGAGACAGAGACCCTAAATAGCCAGAAAAGAGGGTTTGGCTACCTAGGAGAGAAGAAAGGCTACTAACACCTGAAGGAGCCTATCAGCAGGAGTCTCTGACGTCACCTGGTGGCACTGGCCACTCAGAGCAGTCCAGTGTGCCAGCAGCACCTCTGTTTCCAAGATGGCAGAGGTCTGGAGCACACTGGAGGAGCTCTGGACACCTCCCAGGGGAGGTGCAGGTCAGGGGAGTGGTCACTCCCCTTTCCTTTGTCCAGTTTCGCGCCAGAGCAGGGGCTAAGGGGTCCCTGAACCGGTGTAGACTGGCTTATGCAGAATTGGGCACATCTGTGCCCAACAAAGCATTTCCAGAGGCTGGGGGAGGCTACTCCTCCCCTGCCTTCACACCATTTTCCAAAGGGAGAGGGTGTCACACCCTCTCTCAGAGGAAGTTCTTTGTTCTGCCATCCTGGGCCAGGCCTGGCTGGACCCCAGGAGGGCAGCTGCCTGTCTGAGGGGTTGGCAGCAGCAGCAGCTGCAGTGAAACCCCAGGAAGGGCAGTCTGGCAGTACCAGGGTCTGTGCTACAGACCACTGGGATCATGGGATTGTGCCAACTATGCCAGGATGGTATAGAGGGGGCAATTCCATGATCATAGACATGTTACATGGCCATATTCGGAGTTACCATGGTGAAGCTACATATAGGTAGTGACCTATATGTAGTGCACGCGTGTAATGGTGTCCCCGCACTCACAAAGTTCAGGGAATTGGCTCTGAACAATGTGGGGGCACCTTGGCTAGTGCCAGGGTGCCCTCACACTAAGTAACTTTGCACCTAACCTTTACCAGGTAAAGGTTAGACATATAGGTGACTTATAAGTTACTTAAGTGCAGTGTAAAATGGCTGTGAAATAACGTGGACGTTATTTCACTCAGGCTGCAGTGGCAGGCCTGTGTAAGATTTGTCAGAGCTCCCTATGGGTGGCAAAAGAAATGCTGCAGCCCATAGGGATCTCCTGGAACCCCAATACCCTGGGTACCTCAGTACCATATACTAGGGAATTATAAGGGTGTTCCAGTAAGCCAATGTAAATTGGTAAAATTGGTCACTAGCCTGTTAGTGACAATTTGAAAGTAATGAGAGAGCATAACCACTGAGGTTCTGGTTAGCAGAGCCTCAGTGAGACAGTTAGGCACCACACAGGGAACATACACATGCACACCTATGAGCACTGGGGCCCTGTGTGACAGGGTCCCAGTGACACATACATATAGGCCACAAACCTATGAGCACTGGGGTCCTGACCAGCAGGATCCCAGTGACACATAACAACCATACTGAAAACATAGTGTTTTCACTATGAGCACTGAGGCCTGGCTATCAGGATCCCAGTGAGACAGTGAAAACAGTGACAAACACCCTGACATACACTCACAAACAGGCCAAAAGTGGGGGTAACAAGGCTAGAAAGAGGCTACCTTCTCACACAACCCCCCCCCAAACGAAGGACAATAAGGCTAACCTTGGCCAGTTGAGACTTTATTGTCTAAGTGGTGATAAGTAGAGAGTAGCTCTGCAATAGACTGGTTACTCCCTTTATCATCCACTATATGGTTACTTCCCTGTGGGGATGTAAATCACCCTGTTTGAAGTTTTTTAGCTAACCAACAATGTGAAGATGTATTTTCAGAGTTTCTATCAGTAAGTTTTAGTTTAGAGCAGTGGGAATTATCCACTGAACCTATTTGTAATGATGGAAATGCCAGACAGGGATGCTGTCTCAGTAAAGCCATAGCTGGGCAAAAACTTTGTCCATTTGGCTGGAAGAGAGAACAGGGATGCTGTTTCTCTTGAGTTGGAGCAGGGCAGGGATGCTGTCCTATGAGCTCCACACTAGGGCAGGGATGCTGTCCTAAGTGTTGTGAGGTAGTGCAGGGTTTCTGCACTAAAGTTTCTCTGGGAGGGTTGGAGGGATGCTCCATGTTAACTAAAATGGTGCTGTTTTTCTCACCCATGTTAGTTATCCCACAGAGAGGTACTTCCACCTCAGGGAGTCCAGCTTTGCCAGCTGATGATTCCCTTGGAACAGGTGCCACCCCAGGAGAGGTTTCTCCCACCACAGGAATGGTATCCTGAATGGTAGGGTGGTTAGGGGATACTGTGATACCCTTTTTACCTGTTGATGGAGAGGGATCCAGAGTTTTCAGGCCTTCTCTTCTTTGCTTTTTCATTTCACTTGAAATGAGAGGGAACAATTCCTCAGGGATGCCCAGCATGGCTGCATGGGCATAAAACTCTACATCAGCCCAACCTGAGGCCTCTAGGTCATTACCTAAGAGACAGTCTACAGGTAAGCTAGGTGATACCACCACCTGCTTAGGGCCAGTAACTCCACCCCAACTAAACTGAATTATAGCTAAGGGAAGAAACTTAGTGGAGTTATGGACATCAATAATCTTATACTGTTGTCCAATGATGTGTTGTTCAGGAGGCACTAGGTTTTCAGTCACCAAAGTGAAACTGGCACCTGTGTCCCTGTAGGCCAAGGCCTCAACACCATTTATTGAAACTGTCTGCCTGTACTTATCCATTGTAAGGGGACAAGCAGCCAGTGTGGCAAGGCCAGTGCCACTAGGTGTGACAGAAACTGTCTTGGGACTGATTACATCAGTTTCCACTATGGACCCATAAGTGAACCCAACTACACCCTTTGCTTGACTGTTGCCAGCAGTCCCACCACTAGTACCACTACTGCTAGGGGCACTAGAGCTTGATGTATTAGTGGTGGTAGGCTCAGGGGGTTTACCTGGACAGGACTTATCCCCTGGCCTATGGCCTCTGTTTTTACACACAAAGCACCAAGGCTTTTTAATGTGTGCAGGTTGGGAAGAAGAGGAAGAATTTGTTTTATCCCCACCCTCTGAAGAGTGTTTAAGATTTGAAGTGGGATCTTTGGTTTTACCCTTATCCCCATGCTTATCTTGAGATTTTTCACCATCTTTCTTCTTATTGCCATCTTTGTCACCCCCTGTATGAACTTTTCTGTTCACCCTTGTTCTGACCCATTTGTCTGCCTTCTTTCCCAATTCTTGGGGAGAGGTCAGATCAGAGTCTACCAGGTACTGGTGCAACAAATCAGACACACAATTATTAAGTATATGCTCTGTCAGGATTGTGTTATACAGGCTGTCATAATCAGTAACTTTACTGCCATGTAACCACCCCTCCAAGGCCTTCACTGAATGGTCAATGAAATCAACCCAGTCTTGTGAAGACTCCTTTTTGGTCTCTCTGAACTTTATCCTGTATTGTTCAGTGGTTAAGCCATAACCATCCAGGAGTGCATTCTTAAGAACTGTAAAGTTATTGGCATCATTTTCTTTCACAGTAAGGAGCCTATCCCTACCTTTTCCACTAAATGATAGCCATAGGATAGCAGCCCACTGCCTTTGAGGGACATCCTGTACAGCACAGGCCCTCTCAAGTGCAGCAAACCACTTGTTAATGTCATCCCCCTCCTTGTAAGGGGGAACTATCTTATGCAGATTCCTGGAATCATGCTCTTTTGCAGGATGACTATGGGGAATACTGCTGCTGCCACCATGGGTATCTAAACCCATTTTCTGTCTTTCCCTCTCTATTTCTAAAGACTGTCTATCCAAATCCAGCTGTTGCTTCTTGAGCTTCAGTCTGGTTTGCTCCACTCTCAATCTATTGAGCTCCCTTTCCAACAATCTGTCATCAGGGTGGGTGGGAGGGACATTTCTAGATACAGAGGTATGATGGGAATGAACAGAAGGAGACCTGTCCCTTACAGAGGGCACCCTAACAGCTTGGCTACCAGTATAATGTGAGAGCACATCATCAGTATGATGTGATTCAACCTCTGTACCAACTATGCTAGACTGTCTAGTAATGGGCAGGCTGAGAATTTTCTTTCCAGAACCTTTTCCTGGGGGAGTCCCTGGATCAGATTGAGAACCATTAGCTACTTTTTCTACAGATTGGGCACTTATGGCCTTATCCTGTACTCTAAGCATATTAATTAACAGTTCTAAGGAAGGATTCTTCCCTACACTCAAACCTCTCTCTATGCAGAGACTCCTTGCTCCTTTCCAGCTAAGGTGATCATATGCAAGTTTGGACAGTTCAACTTTTTGGCCTGTGCCAGACATTTTTAGAGAGAGTTAAAGTGATAGACAAAGAGAAAAAAGTTTTCAGAACTTTTTTTTTGGAAAGACAGAAAAAACTTTTTAAACTTTTAAGAACTTTTTGAAAGTTTAGAAGTACTTTTCAGCACTTAGAAAAGAGTGAAAAGAGGAAATGCAAAACTTTTTGGCTATGTGTATATACACTGACCTTGTTTTGTATATTTTTCTCTTATGAAAAGTACAATGACAAGAGTGGTAAGTAGTCTCAAGCACTTATCCCACCACTGCACAACCAATGTAGGAGGCTGGACTGGCTTGTAGTGAGTACCAAGGGGTACTTGCACCTTGCACCAGGCCCAGTTATCCCTTATTAGTGTATAGGGTGTCTAGCAGCTTAGGCTGATAGATAATGGTAGCTTAGCAGAGCAGCTTAGGCTGAACTAGGAGACGTGTGAAGCTACTACAGTACCACTTAGTGTCATATGCACAATATCATAAGAAAACACAATACACAGTTATACTAAAAATAAAGGTACTTTATTTTTATGACAATATGCCAAAGTATCTTAGAGTGTACCCTCAGTGAGAGGATAGGAAATATACACAAGATATATATACACAATAGCAAAAATATGCAGTATAGTCTTAGAAAACAGTGCAAACAATGTATAGTTACAATAGGATGCAATGGGGAAACATAGGGATAGGGGCAACACAAACCATATACTCCAAAAGTGGAATGCGAACCACGAATGGACCCCAAACCTATGTGACCTTGTAGAGGGTCGCTGGGACTATTAGAAAATAGTGAGAGTTAGAAAAATAACCCTCCCCAAGACCCTGAAAAGTGAGTGCAAAGTGCACTAAAGTTCCCCTAAGGACAAAATAGTCGTGTTAGAGGGAAAATGCAAGGAAAACACAAATCAGCAATGCAACAACGATGGATTCCTGACTGAGGGTACCTGTGGAACAAGGGGACCAAGTCCAAAAGTCACAAGCAGCTCGGAGATGGGCAGATGCCCAAGAAATGCCAGCGGTTGGTGCAAAGAAGCTCTTACTAGGCTGAAGAACTGTGAATACTGCAGGAACGACAAGGGCTAGAGACTTCCCCTTTGGAGGATGGATCCCTCACGCCTTGGAGAGTCGTGCAGAAGTGTTTTCCCGCCGGATGGACGCCAACAAGCCTTGCTACACGCAAATCGTGCGTTTGGCGTTTTTGGACGCTGCTGGGGCCCAGGAGGGACGAGGAGGTCGCAAATTGGACCTGCAGAGAGAGGGGACGTCGAGCAAGACAAAGAATCCTCACTGAAGCAGGTAGCACCCGGAGAAGTGCCAGAAACAGGCACTACAAGGATGCGTGAAACGGTGCTCGCCGAAGTTGCACAAAGGAGTCCCACGTCGCCGGAGACCAACTTAGAAAGTCGTGCAATGCAGGTTAGAGTGCCGTGGACCCAGGCTTGGCTGTGCACAAAGGATTTCCGCCGGAAGTGCACAGGGGCCGGAGTAGCTTGCAAAGTCGCGGTTCCCAGCAATGCAGCCCAGCGAGGTGAGGCAAGGACTTACCTCCACCAAACTTGGGCTGAAGAGTCACTGGACTGTGGGGGTCACTTGGACGGTGTCGCTGGATTCGAGGGACCTCGCTCGTCGTGCTGAGAGGAGACCCAAGGGACCGGTAATGCAGCTTTTTGGTGCCTGCGGTTGCAGGGGGAAGATTCCGTCGACCCACGGGAGATTTCTTCGGAGCTTCTGGTGCAGAGAGGAGGCAGGCTACCCCCACAGCATGCACAAGCAGGAAAACATTCGAGAAGGCGGCAGGATCAGCGTTACAGAGTTGCAGTAGTCGTCTTTGCTACTATGTTGCAGGTTTGCAGGCTTCCAGCGCGGTCAGCGGTCGTTTCCTTATCAGAAGGTGAAGAGGGAGATGCAGAGGAACTCGGCTGAGCTCATGCATTCGTTATCTAAAATTTCCCCAGAGACAGAGACCCTAAATAGCCAGAAAAGAGGGTTTGGCTACCTAGGAGAGAAGAAAGGCTACTAACACCTGAAGGAGCCTATCAGCAGGAGTCTCTGACGTCACCTGGTGGCACTGGCCACTCAGAGCAGTCCAGTGTGCCAGCAGCACCTCTGTTTCCAAGATGGCAGAGGTCTGGAGCACACTGGAGGAGCTCTGGACACCTCCCAGGGGAGGTGCAGGTCAGGGGAGTGGTCACTCCCCTTTCCTTTGTCCAGTTTCGCGCCAGAGCAGGGGCTAAGGGGTCCCTGAACCGGTGTAGACTGGCTTATGCAGAATTGGGCACATCTGTGCCCAACAAAGCATTTCCAGAGGCTGGGGGAGGCTACTCCTCCCCTGCCTTCACACCATTTTCCAAAGGGAGAGGGTGTCACACCCTCTCTCAGAGGAAGTTCTTTGTTCTGCCATCCTGGGCCAGGCCTGGCTGGACCCCAGGAGGGCAGCTGCCTGTCTGAGGGGTTGGCAGCAGCAGCAGCTGCAGTGAAACCCCAGGAAGGGCAGTCTGGCAGTACCAGGGTCTGTGCTACAGACCACTGGGATCATGGGATTGTGCCAACTATGCCAGGATGGTATAGAGGGGGCAATTCCATGATCATAGACATGTTACATGGCCATATTCGGAGTTACCATGGTGAAGCTACATATAGGTAGTGACCTATATGTAGTGCACGTGTGTAATGGTGTCCCCGCACTCACAAAGTTCAGGGAATTGGCTCTGAACAATGTGGGGGCACCTTGGCTAGTGCCAGGGTGCCCTCACACTAAGTAACTTTGCACCTAACCTTTACCAGGTAAAGGTTAGACATATAGGTGACTTATAAGTTACTTAAGTGCAGTGTAAAATGGCTGTGAAATAACGTGGACGTTATTTCACTCAGGCTGCAGTGGCAGGCCTTTGTAAGATTTGTCAGAGCTCCCTATGGGTGGCAAAAGAAATGCTGCAGCCCATAGGGATCTCCTGGAACCCCAATACCCTGGGTACCTCAGTACCATATACTAGGGAATTATAAGGGTGTTCCAGTAAACCAATGTAAATTGGTAAAATTGGTCACTAGCCTGTTAGTGACAATTTGAAAGTAATGAGAGAGCATAACCACTGAGGTTCTGGTTAGCAGAGCCTCAGTGAGACAGTTAGGCACCACACAGGGAACATACACATGCACACCTATGAGCACTGGGGCCCTGTGTGACAGGGTCCCAGTGACACATACATATAGGCCACAAACCTATGAGCACTGGGGTCCTGACCAGCAGGATCCCAGTGACACATAACAACCATACTGAAAACATAGTGTTTTCACTATGAGCACTGAGGCCTGGCTATCAGGATCCCAGTGAGACAGTGAAAACAGTGACAAACACCCTGACATACACTCACAAACAGGCCAAAAGTGGGGGTAACAAGGCTAGAAAGAGGCTACCTTCTCACACTTCCCTTCTTCAAAGTATAGCCTTTTGGTATTCACTTTCACTATCAGTTATTGTTCATGCTTCACTGAGCAAGAAGCTGATGCTTCCCAGATTACTGTATCAATTCTCCACGCTCCCAATCTGGGTGCTTCATGATGTATTTCAGGAAATAGACAACCTACTGTTGTCCCTTCATTTGGGCATGCAGCACCATAGAATTAACCAAGCTACGGCTCCCTGATGGTCCCCGACTTTGAGCTATATTATTTTGCAGCAAAACTGATATGAAAGACGAAATGGAGAGTAGTAAGTTGGGGCCCCCCCTTGTGAGGACAATATAGGCTTCCCAACATGCACCACATGGTTGCAGATAATCTTCAACCCGTGACGTAAAACACAGGGAGCTATGCCCAATATTCTGATAGAGACACTTAAGTATGCCTCATCTAGGGCGCTACAGAGAACACATGTTAAATGTCCCTTTGCTAAGAGCCTCCTCTTAGTAGCAGTATCTGTCCTAAATCCTAAGCGTGATAGGAGGGGACTGCAGAATTGGGAAGGGGGCTGGTATCAGAACTCTTGGTGACCTTTTCAAGAACAACACACTTAGACCCTTCCAGACTCTACTCAATGCATTTAAACCTCCTTCTTCATTTTTTATCCTATAGGGCTATAAGAGTTGCGGTCCAGCCTGGCTGGCAAACCAGGGCGTTCAAGCCAACAACCCAGGATGCCCTACAGGTCATAAGAACCATGTGCGGTACAATCAAAGCCATTACCTTGCTCTATAAAGCACTTCTTCGACAAGCCAAAGGTAACTTGGGAGCCCTCTGAGGCAGGAGGGTGATGGATTTGAAGCTTACAGTTTCGGACAGGTATTTGACAATTATATTGGAACGCACCCCCTACATGTCAAAGAATGCTAGGTTCAAGCTCATCCAATACTATTTTTTACATAGAGCGTACCTTATGCCTAAAAGAATAAGTATGATATTCCAAGAGGTGCAAGGAAAGTGCACAAGATGTTAAGTAGTAGATGCAGATTTCTATCATGATTTGGGAGTGCCTTGCCCTCTTCCAGTACTGGAAAATGATTACTAGGAAAAAGCAATAACATTTACATTTATTGAGTTTGCATTAATACTTCCTCATCATACAGCTGCAATCACCTGGAAAGATCCCTGAAGTCTTGGCCCTTCAGCGATGAAGTATTGAGGTTTTTAAGTGGGCAGACAGCGAGGAGTTGGCCCTTTGGAGGGAAGCTATGTGTGACCTGAGACCCTTAGAACATCCACAGATATGGAGCTCAATATTGTATGACTGCCTCACAGTTGACTGCAACAGGAGAGTTGTCTCCCTCTGAGGAGTGAAGGGGATATCGAGGATTAAATGAGATCCCTCTTGGCCAGAAATTAAACTCTGCTTCACCCCCCCGGGGACAGATTTCCCAGTCCCATCCACATGGGCTATATTTGCCACCAAGCAGAGTTCCCACAGATGTCATTCCAGACAGATTTAATTTCCTTCACCAGGAATATATTCTGTACAGTACATGACACCCTAGAAGGCAAAACTGAGTTCCCGATTTATTTCTTTATTTTCTTCTCAATTATGTTTTGTTTTCCTTGTTAATGCATAGTGTATATTTGTAACTGTGATCATGTGTGCAGTTGGACATTTGCCTCATTGACTGTGATCACTCATACATCATCCTAACTGGATTGACCTGTCATCGCAATAATCTGATGCCGGTTGGTGAGTAAAATGTTTATATCTATAATGATGACACTGCAGAAATATGTTACCAATAGCGTGTAAATGGAGGCATAACTACATGTTATAACAGTTTTCACCACTACAACGTATATGCAAAATGATAAAAATTATGTTGTAAAAAGAAAAAAAATTTGCATGTGCGTATAACTTACAAGTGCAACTGCAAAAGAGGCCCACTCTCCACATGCTATCCCCTAAGCAGGCATAAATATTGAACTTCCAGAGCCACTCATCAGTACACTGCTGGACCTGTGAAAGATTCGGAAGAAGGAGTGTTCTGCTGCCTGAAGGACTATCTTGCTGCCCTGCTTTCATGAAGAAGCAGGAATGGACCTGCTCCTTGAACCCGACCACCAGAGTGACTCAGGGCTAGTTGGCTTGCTTCCTGTGTGAACTAGAAGGAAATAGCCGGCTCCTGAAGAATTGAGCCATGCTGCTGGCCTCTGCTGGAGTGAGTCTTAACTCTCCAACTGGCCCCAGGTCCTGGAACGTCAGGGCCAGATTTACAAGGAAATGGTGCATCAGCAATGATGTGCAACTTTCCTTGTGTCGCCCGCTCCACCTAATGTTACCATGTGTGCGCTGTATGTATAATACGGCGCACCATGATGGTCGTTAGAACAATAGCGTCAACATTTTTGGTGCTATTGTGGCACTGTGCTACACTAGCGTCAAAAAGGTTGATGCTAGTGTAGCAAAGTGCAAAGAGGCCCATTGATCTAAAAAAATTTAAAGTTAAAAAATGACACCAAAAATGGTGCAGTGAAATCTTGTAGATTTCACTGAGCCATTCTTGCAGGCCTTCTAATGCCAGAATGGCCCCCTTGCATACATTATGCCTGACGCAGGCATAATGTGGCACAAGAGGTCGCAAAGTGGTGCAATGCGTGCATTGCGCCACTTTTTAAATATGACAAGGTGAAAATTGCCTTCTTGAGCCACATTAGCATAAAAAAAAATTCGCTAATGTGACGCAAGGAGGCGCAAGGGCCTTGTAAATCTGGCCCTTAGTGTGGTGCTGGAGTGGCCTCATCCTATCAGAATCCAGTCTCTGGAACTTAGAAAATTGTTCAGCGATAATTGCCTCTAGAACAAACTGAAGACCAGGAGATACCTGCCAGCCAATTCTTTCAAGATGCATTGCCAGTCAGCTACATTCTTCTCCACAGCAGCAAATCCTCTTTAGCGCGCTCTTCCAGGAGCATGTTTCCAGCCTCTTGGAGGCCTCTTTTTGCTACAGCCTGCAGCCTCATCCTTCTAGGTAAATTTGAGCTCTGAAAACATTTCTAAGTCGGGAGATAGAAATCTTCACTGGGCTCGACAGTCACCAGCTCCACAACAATAACATCCTTGAACTGGAAGTCCAGCATCTGCGGCTCAGAGCTTTTTTCCACCTCTGTAGACGGTTTCCGCAAGACCTCCTCCAGCGGCTCCACATTGTCAATGACGCGTCCCTGGTTACAGCCTGCTATCTTGCCCCACTGAAAGTCTACTTTCTCCAAAACCTTTTTTGAAAGTTCTTCTTCTTCTAAGTCCTAAGGGAAGCCCAGACTGGGCCCAATCTACCCCTGGTATCCAACCCATGCTCCATCGCAGTCAACCATAACTTTTGACTTTGCTTCAGTCTCATTCGACCTATAGATGATAGCTTCACCTTTTATGCACTATTTTTCACTAAATACTTTAGAAATTCATAACTCTGATTCTGTTGATTACATTTAGTACATTTTGGAGTTTATTGATTAAAATGTACACTATTATCTAAACTCGTGTTAGATTTTTTGTGTGTAGTGTTTTCAATGTATTACTGTTTTTGTGCTGCATAAATATTTTACACATTGCCTCAAAGTTAAGCCAGATTGCATTTGTACCAAGCTACCAGTGGGTTAAGCACCGCTTAGCTGACTGACTTTTGTGGTTCACCTTGACAAGGACTGTGTTTGTTGCCTGAGTAGGACTCCTCCACCTCAAACAATAGCCAGATCTCTTACAATGACCATAACACTGGGCTACATTTACTCTTACACTTTGCGGTAAAGTTGCTACTCATGCCAATTCACCATTTACAAGTATAAGTTATTTTTCATACACAGATTTTACGCACAGTCAAACATGATACCTAGGACACACAATCCGTGTAGCGAAGTAAACTGGACAGTGTTCCGGCACAACATTGACAATTAAAAGGGTAGATTCACACAATAATATAAATCGGCACTTTTGTTGACCCATGTCTGATTTCTTATGACAAACAATTTTCCCCATAACCTACAATGTTTGCGAGGGCAGCCCTGGCCATCATAAACCACTTTCTCCCGTTTTCCAGACCAGTCCAGAGCTCAGCACCAACCGGTAATGGTAGGGGGTCTGGATTTTCTCCAGTGGGCCGCAATGTCACTTTAGGCAACTATAAGAGCTGTGTCTTTTCAGTCCTCAAATCTATCAAGAACCCCCAACAGAAGCCCTAGAGGGGAAAGAGGAACCTCTCATCCCAGGACTTTTGTCAATCCACCCACAATTGCAGATCAGTGCATCTAAATTTTGGGACAAAACCAAACCACATGACAAAAGTTAGCCGGAGTACCCACACATTGTGGGCAGACATGTTCAGCTAGGAGACACGCTCTGTACATCCGAGCTGGGGAGAGGTAAGCCGTGTATGAATAGTATATCTCTACCAAGCATAGCTTTGAGGATGCGGTGATGGTTCTAGGTGCCATGAGTGAATCTCTCCAATCATCATTCTCAAGGGGGCCTATTCAGGTTTCCCATCTCATGTGCAGATGGTATAGATTGCTTGGGGTGTTGACAATCAGGGTGTGGTATATCTGCCCCCTCCCTTTTCCCAACGCACCCATGAAGAGTTTGGCTTCCAACGGGCTGAATTCAGGGAGGGGGTTGGTGTGGATAATATGGGAAAAAAAGATGTGTCTTAGCCGGCGATATTTATAGAATTGTCATGGAGAGAGCTTTGGTGGTCTGGAGCTCTTGAAAGGCCCTTATGTGCGTGCCTGCCCAAATATCACCCAACTGTGACTTCACCAATATGGTCCCAGTTCTCAACCCCCCGCAGTGATGCTGTTTCCCACAACCAGGTGCCATTCCAAAGGGATGTATGTTGTGTGAGAGTCAAGTTCCATCGAATGTGGTGTAAGGCTGCTCTCCAAGCTTAGAGAGCTGTTTTGGTCACAGGGGGTGTGTTCTGGGGAATCGGGGATCTGTAGAGAATATCCATTATTCAAGAGTTTCCCAGTTTGGAAGCTTCTAGTCAATATGCAGGGTCTGACCACCCTCAATTAAACTAATCGTGAATTACTAATAGGTGGAAGGCCAAATGATAAAAGTATAAGCTGACCATGCCCCCGACATATGGGGCACGTTGACAATGTTCAAGGGTGAGTCGGTGTCTAGAGCTGTGCCACAGGAAGGAGGTCACAATTCTAGCCATGACTTGAAACCAGGACCTGGGTATTTGGAAGATGTACAGAAATCTTGGAAGGATCATCATTTTGTATTGGGCTATTCGTCCCATTGTGTTTAAGGTAAGTGATTGTCATTTTAGGAAGTCTGCTTTGGCCTTCCATGTTAAAGGCATGAGATCAAGTGACCAGGTCAGTTCCAAGTGTAGAGTCACCCAAATTACTAAATATTTGATGCTGAGTCGGCAGATGAGAATAGTCTCCTGCCAGTCAAAGCAGTCACAGGAGAGGTCTAAGGGTACCAGCACCGATTTGGGGGGATTCATCAGTAGACCGGGCGCCTCCCAAAACCACTGACGGATATCAAGACATCGGGGGCCACTCAGTGCTGATTCAGCAAGGTATAAAAGAATGTTTTTCTCCAGCCACGTAGTTGAGCCTCGCATTGCATCGAATGAGGTACTCTAGTGTCTCAGTTGCTAGCGCAAAGAGAAGTGGGGTCAATGGGCACTCCTGTCTAGTCCTTGGGTTGATAGGGAAGGCATGAGAGAGGATGCCATTGATTTAGGCCTGTGCAGTGGGGTTGGAGTAAAGGTCTCGGACCATACTCTGAAAGCGAGGTCCCATCGCTGCATTTTGCAACACCCAGCAAAGGTACTTCCAGTCCACTGTATTGAATGCTTTTTCAAAGTCTATAAAAAGAAGAGTTAAGTCAGTAGGCAAAAGATGATGGTGGGCTAGGGCCACATGGAGGCAGCAAATACAGCGTCCTGTGCTACGAGACAGCATGAAGTTGCATTGGTCGGGATGTACTACTGTGCGTAGGACCTGCTTGAGGCTGGTGGCCCATATTGTCGTGAAGATCTTAATTTCCACAATAATGAGAGCAATGGGACGATAGTCGGAACAGGTTGTAGAAGGGAGTTGCATGTTAGGGATCACCACAATTGTGGCAGTGTCCAGGTCTGGGGAAAAGGTACCCTTTTGTCCCGCCTCCACATGAAAAGCCAGAAGTTGGGGAATCAAGGTATCCTGAAATGTAGTATAGTATTCTGCTGGGAACCCATTGGGTCCAGGAGTTTCCCAGAGACTATTTTGGATAGGGTCGCATTTACCTCTTCGCTGCTTGGCATGCGGGTTTCGGCATGGGATAGCCGGGGTAAGGGTATCTTGTAAAGGAATTGAGAGGGGGAGACTGTACCCATTTCAGGCTGTGCTGTGTATAAGTTGTGATAGTAGTGGGCAAATGCCTGTGTTATTTATGGGAGGGTGATGAAAGTGTTACCATGTACGTCAGTAATTTCAGGCACAATTCTGGTCACCTGTTCCATTCTTGTCCCCCATTCATAAATTCTGGCTGTTGTAACGCATCATAGTCGTTTGGCGGCTCCCAAGGTTTGGAGACGTATGTCTGCATGAAGGAGGCTCAGTTGGCATGATATGACCTGTGGATCTACCATCAGACTATATTCAAACTGGAGGGCACGTGCCTCAAGTTGGGTGATGTGGAGAGAGCGGGCACGTTCCTGTGCCCAGATTGATCCCCAGGCAAATCCCCTTATGGTTGTTTTGCTGGCTGCCCATAGGGTGCCAGCTAAAGTGACAGAACCCTTGTTATTGCTGCAATAAGTCTGGAGTTCTGTGTCAAGTTCACGAGCATAGGGCCTAATAATGACTTTGGCTGTTGAAATGCCACAACTCCAATACGACGTGGTGAGGTAGCCGCCAAGCCAGCAGCCTCACCACTGTTGTATTAGTATGTTTCCACTGGGCTGACCGACGGAAATGTCATATTACGACGTTTCCACTGGTCAGCCCAGTGGAAGCAGTGGGGTGGCAGGGAGCTGAGGCCAATGCTGTCACACACAGCACCCTCAGAATGCACATTGTCTGCCATAGCAGACAGTGCGCATTCGAAGGGTGCTGGCAGGGGGCCCCAACACTGCCTTTCCACCAGCCTTTTCCTGGTGGGGTCCCCACCATAGAAAGGCTGGCAGAAAGCCAAGTCATGCTCAGCACCGAACTCTGAACTTCCATGGCTGACCATGACTTTGACCACCACCAACCCGTTGGGATCCCTGATCCCGGTGGAGGCATCAGTCTCCTGGTGGTCTGACAACCAGGATCATAATATGGGGGTCAGACTGTCAGGTTTGCAGCTGTGCAACTGCCACCATGGGTTTGGTGGTCTCAGGACTTCCAAACTCGTAATGAGGCCCATAGTTCTTATTTTCAAGGTACCATACATTAAGGCTCTACATTGGGCATAAGCCATTCTGTGGGGAGCCAAGATAAAGGAGGAAGGGGGCATTGTAGGAGGCTGGCCTGGCTTATAGTGGGTACCTTGTGGTACTTACACCTTGTGCCAGGTCCAGTTATCCCTTATTAGTAGAATATAGGTGTTTCCAGCAGCTTAGGCTGTTAGAGGTAGCTATGGCAAGGCAGCTTAGGCTGAACTGGGAGACACGCAAAGCTCCTACTTTACCACTTATATCATATAGCACAATATCATAAGAAAACACAATACTCAGAGTTACTAAAAATAAAGGTACTTTATTTTAGTGACAATATGCCAAATGTATCTCAGAGGATACCCTCACTTAGGAGGTAAGTAATATACACATATTATATGTACACAAACCCAAAACAGGTAAGTAACAGTAGGAAAAGTAGTGCAAACAATGTAGAATCACAATAGGAAGCAATAGGTAGACATAGGCCTAGGGGCAACACAAACCATATACTCCAAAAGTGGAATGCGAATCACGAATGGACCCCAGACCTATAGAAGATTGTAGAGGGTTGCTGGGACTGTGAGAAAACAGTAAGGGTATCCAAAATACCCCACCCCAAGACCCTGAAAAGTAGAAGTAAAGTTACCCTACTACCCCAGAAAGACAGTATAGTCGTGATAGGGGATTCTGCAAGGACCACAACTGCTACCAAAGCACTGAAAATGGATTCCTGGACCTGCGGACCTGTAAAAGAAGGGGACCAAGTCCAAGAGTCAAGCAATTGTCCAGGGGGGCAGGAGCCCACTAAACCCCGGATGAAGGTGCAAAAGGGCTGCCTCTGGGTGGAAGAAGCCAAAGATTATGCAACAACAGATAGTGCCAGGAGCTTCCCCTTTGGTGAGAAGATGTCCCACTGCGTGCTGGAGGTTGCAGAAGTGTTTCCACACAGAAATACTGCAAACAAGCCTTGCTAGCTGCAAGAGTCTTAATTGAGGATTTTGGGTGCTGCTGGGGCCCAGGAAGGACCAGAATGTCGCCCTGTGGTGGAGGAGACAGAGGGGGTGCACAGCAACTCAGAAAGCCCCCACAGAAGCAGGCAGCACCCGCAGAAGTACTGGAACAGGCACTTAGAAGATCTGAGGACATCTGTCAACTTAGAGTCACAAAGGAGGGTCCCACGACATTGGAGTCCGACTCAGTGAGTTGGGCAATGCAGGACGGAGTGCTGGGGACCCAGGCTAGGCTGTGCACAAAGGAAGTCCTGGAAAAGTGCACAGAAGCTGGAGGAGCTGCAAATCAGGCAGTACAAAGGTTTGCTGCCTGGCGTGGCGAGGCAAGGACTTACCTCCACCAAATTTGGACAGAAGGGCCACTGGACTGTGGCAGACACTTGGACCCAGCTCCTGTGTTCCAAGGACCATGCTCGTCAGGATGAGAGGGGACCTAGAGGACCGGTGATGCAGAAGTTTGATGCCTGCGTTGGCAGGGGTAAGATTCCGTCGACCCACAGAGATTTCTTCTTGGCTTCCAGTGCAGGGTGAAGGCAGACAGCCCTCAGAGCATGCACCACCAGGAAACAGTCGAGAAAGCCGGCAGGATGAGGTGCTACAATGTTGCTGGTAGTCATCTTGCTACTTTGTTGCAGTTTTGCAGGTGTCCTGGAGCAGTCAGCGGTTGATCCTTGGCAGAAGTTGAAGAGGGAAGTGCAGAGGAACTCTGGTGAGCTCTTGCATTCGTTATCTGAGGAATAACCCAGAGGAGAGACCCTAAATAGCCAAAAAAGGAGGTTTGGCTACTGAGAAAGGAGGCTTGGCTCCTGAAAGAGGTAAGCACCTATCAGGAGGGGGTCTCTGACGGCACCTGCTGGCACTGGCCACTCAGAGCTGTCAATTGTGCCCCAACACCTCTGAATCTAAGATGGCAGAGGTCTGGGACACACTGGAGGAGCTCTGGGCACCTCCTCTTGGAGGTGCTGGTCAGGGGAGTGGTCACTCACCTTTCCTTTGTCCAGTTTCGTGCCAGAGCAGGGCTGGGGGATCCATGAACCGGTGTAGACTGGCTTATGCAGAGATGGGCACCATCTGTGCCCATCAAAGTATTTCCAGAGGCTGGGGGCGGCTACTCCTCCCCAGCCCTTCACACCTATTTCCAAAGGGAGAGGGTGTAACACCCTCTCTCAGAGGAAATCCTTTGTTCTGCCTTCCTGGGACCAGGCTGCCCAGGCCCCAGGGGGGCAGAAGCCTGTCTGAGGGGTTGGCAGCAGCAGCATCTGCAGTGGAGACGCCGGAAAGGCAGTTTGGCAGTACCCGGGTTCTGTGCTAGAGACCCGGGGATGCATGGAATTGTCCCCCCAATACCAGAATGGTATTGGGGGGACAATTCCATGATCCAACACATGTTACATGGCCATGTTCGGAGTTACCATGGTGACGCTACATTTAGGTAGTGACCTTTATGTAGTGTACTCGTGTAATGGTGTCCCCGCACTCACAAAGTCCGGGGAATTTGCCCTGAACAATGTGGGGGCACATTGGCTAGTGCCAGGGTGCCCCCACACTAAGTAACTTGGCACCTAACCTTCACCAAGTGAGGGTTAGACATATAGGTGACTTATAAGTTACTTATGTGCAGTGAAAATGGCTGTGAAGTAACGTGGACGTTATTTCACTCAGGCTGCAGTGGCAGTCCTGTGTAAGAATTGTCTGAGCTCTGTATGGGTGGCAAAAGAAATGCTGCTGGAACCCCAATACCCTGGGTACCTAGGTACCATATACAAGGGAATTATAAGGGTGTTCCAGTGTGCCAATGAGAATTGTTAAAATTAGTCACTAACCTGCAGTGACAATTTTAAAGCAAAGAGAGAGCATAAACACTGAGGTTCTGGTTAGCAGAGCCTCAGTGATACAGTTAGGCACCACACAGGGAACACATATAGGCCACAAACCTATGAGCACTGGGGTCCTGGCTAGCAGGATCCCAGTGACACATATCAAACACACTGACAACATAGGGTTTTCACTATGAGCACTGGGCCCTGGCTAGCAGGATCCCAGTGAGACAGTAAAAACACCCTGACATATACTCACAAACAGGCCAAAAGTTGGGGTAACAAGGCTAGAAAGAGGCTACCTTCCTACAGGCATGATCTGATATCCCATGGGGGAGAATTTGGGCTTGGGAAAGGGCCTGACAGTCAGAATCGGGCATATGAATGACAGCTATATGCAAAGGTGTGTGATGTGTTGCCGAAGTGTGCATGAATTGACATCTCTGATGATTCCATATCCTCCATATGTCACAGGCACCTCGTGTCACAGGTGGCCCAGTTGGTGAGGCGGTGATCTTCTCATTGCAGTGGGGGCCCCAGTGGAGTCAGCCTTCGGGTAGGGAACCGCAATAAAGTGCCACCTAAGGCAGTGAGGACTTGTGGGAAGCCCAGAATGACCTTGGAGAGGTCATGCAGGAATGTGTCAAAAGCTACTGGGGGAGCGTTTATGCTCAATAGATCAATAGTTTAGTCTTCGAGCACTCTGGTTAGTGAAAGGTACAAACCCTGTGGGTCTCGCACCTCACAAGTTACAGTTAGTGGGAAAGAGCGTCTCAGTAAAATGGCTACTCCCAGGGAACCACAGAAGTTCCGGAGTGTAAGACCCAGTCGTAACCTTTGCACACCAAGAATGGACAGTGGTGGTCCAGGAGATGGGTCTCTTGGAGCAATAGGACCTTGGGAAGATATTGATGAGTGAAGTTAAGTACTGCGGCTCGTTTCACACAGTCAAGAAGACCACTAACGTTCCATGACATAATTTAAAAGGAAGCCATCATGGAGGTGAGGGACCATGATGCAATCAGGAGGGGGCATGGGATCCTCCCCAGTATCTGGTGCTCGACTTCTGTGCCTGCCGTGCTGGGTATATAATTGTGACTTGGTGTAAAGTGTGCAAAACATGTTGGATGTGTGTATCTTTGTGCATTGAATCAAAAACAGACAAGTCTTGAAACAAAACTGAACAAATATTAAACGTAAGAAGAACATCGCAATGATTCCCCACCCCATACTTCCACCCCAGAAGCATCTGTTGCCCTAAAGAAGAAAACCAAGATGCAATTGAACTTAAAGAAGGAAATTGGAGCAGTGGACCCCCTCCTTAGGCAAGGACAAACGTCAGCCAATAAAGCAATGGTTATAGTTTTGTGTTGTGATGCCATTACGCCTTGAACGAGTAATACATCGTTCTCAGAGCCCTGGACTCAGAGAGCGATCTGTGTCCTCCACGTGGGGGTCTCTAAATGCACAGGATGGGTCCTAGGTATCACCGCTCATGGAAGTCCCAAATCCCCAAGTGACATCAGGGGCGCTCAGCTGTGCGTAGGTGTCCCATTAGCTTCACAAGGAATCATGTAGATGGGATCTTCGAGACTGGCACGCAGATCAATCGTAGCCCGTTCGGAGTCCATTGACCAGGCTGCAAAAGGGTGGGAGGGCACTTTTTAAAACTGGGGCACGTTGACCCCAGATGTAGGCCGTGTGTCTCAGTGTAGGCTGCAGAAAATATCTCAGGCTGCGGCAGCGCTTGAGGACACTCACCATCTTGTGCCCCAGTACCCCAAGGCTACATCTTTCATCAGGGCAAGGTTGAAGCAGGGGGGATGAGTCTCCTTTTTAGTGCGAGCCAAGCATCAATCAATTCGCCCCAGGGAGAGGCATTGAGGGGTCTCAGGTGACCATACAAAGGCCCAATATGTCTTATGAAGGCACCAGGGCCATCATTATCATGGCTGCATGACCCACAATGTCTGCCACTAGATTCTTGTAGGATGACGGGGCAACTGTGGCAATGCTGAGACCACTCTACCCCCGCTGGTGTGCCCCAAGCTCTGCGGCAGCCCTCTAGGTGGTGAAAAGGAGAAGGGGTGCACATCACAGGGCCTCCAGGTATCTATGGAGCCTGCACAATCTTCTCTCTCAGTGCAGCGGGCCCCCGGGTTTTCAGTTGGCTCATGCAGCTCTTACAGGGCAGCAGTTGAGCCAGGATCAGTTCCTCCTCCCCTCAGGTGAAGCAGGCCTTTACAGCTGCAGTAACAGGCCCTGTAACCTAATCAAAGGCTCCTTCTTGGTGAGGTGGGGTGCCACAGGAGCCAAACAGGCCTGCCATGTGCCCACACAAACGCCTCCAATCTCTGCAACAAAAGTACTGGGCCCTCCACTCACCTCTCATATGGGTGACGCTGCCGGATCACCAGGAGGACTTTACCTCCCTCCCCTGCACAGAAACTCTTTGGGTCGATGGCCAAATTAGGCAGGCCCCCTAGGAGAGCGTGCCCATGAGATGGGCCTGTACCCATATTTGCATCTCATATCAGAAAACTGTGACCCTCAACCAGTCACATTTTGGTGTCGCGCCGCGTGGCACGGCGCAAGCCGAACATTCGGCTCGCGCCGCACAGCGCGTTCTCAGGACGCAGCGCGCCCCGAGCCTTCTCTGCACAGCGCGAGGCCCCAGATTTTACTTGAGGCCTCGCTCTGCCTTCTGTTGCTTCCCCGTTTTCCCCTGACCCCTCCTTACCTGTTTCTTTTTCTTCTTTTCCTTCTTCTTTTTCTTCTTTATTTTCTGGGGCATTTTCTGTCCTTTCTTTATGTCTTTTCCCCTTCCCAGGTTTCCTCATTCTTCCCAGAATTCATTGTTCCCTATTTTCTATGGTTCCTGTTCTATTCTATTCTATGTACTTCTTCCCTATCTAAGATGGTGTCTTTTTACTTCCTGTTGGTCACTTCCTGTTTCTTGGTATATAAGGGCTCTGTTTTCTCCCTTTCCTTGCGCTGCAACACTATCTGCTCTGATTGTGTCTTCGCTCCTGATTCTTGGCCTTTGGTTCTGAATCTTTTCCATTTTGCATTTACCTGCATTTTTGTTTCTTTTGATTCCTGGTTTTGTTCTTGTTTCAGGAATCCACTGTTTGGAGGTTTTTTCCCCTTTTTGGGGTTTTTCCCTCTGGCACTATTTCTAAAGGGCACGGTCTGTTCTTGGCAGTTCCATCGCCGACAGCACCGTGGCTACTAGAAAGAGTCGCCCCTTTCTGGGCCAAAGCCGAACCTTCAAGACCCATGCCACTAGATCTGCGGTTTCCTGGCGCAAGCAGCACGTAAGTCGTGACAGATTGCAGCGCCAAACCATTCCGACGTCTTCGGACACTATGGATGATACAGTGGCGGCGGCTGCAGATCCTGATCCATCTCTTTTGACTACCATTCAACAACAAGCTCAGGAATTTCAACAATTGCGCAATGAGAATGCGGTGTTACGACAGGCTCTGGCCCTCCGCAGTGGCGATGTTCCGACTATCTCCGCCTCTACTCCTCGCTTCTCTGGTGAACCAACTAAACTACGTGAATTCCTGGATGCACTAACGGTGTACTTCGCCTTCAGACCTACCCAATTCTCTCATGACAGAACAAAGGTGGGATATCTTATTAGTGCATTATCCGGTCCTGCCTTGGCCTGGGCAACCCCGATGGTGTCGTCCAATGATCCTGTATTGTCGGACTATTCTGCCTTCGTGACCCGCTTCAAACAGATGTTTAATCGTCCAGGATTGGAAGCCTCGGCAGAAGAAGCATTATGTGATAATCAGCAGGGTTCCCAAGATGTCCTTCAATATATTACACGTTTCCGTCAGTTAGCGGCAGAGACCACTTGGGTAGAGCGTACCCTGGTAACTCTGTTCCGCAGAGGACTTAAGGAAGAAATAAAGGATGAATTAGTACATTCCACTAGAGTTGAAGATCTTCATGGCTTGATGGATCAAGCACTTTCCATCGAGTATCGTCTTCAAGAACGACGAATGGAGAAGAGAAGGAGTAGAGGATCCTCTCAGCCAAACTCTTCACGGATGTATCTACCTCGTCCTGAGGAATCTCGTCCCCCTGCTAGAGACACAGAAGGGGAACCCATGCAAGTGGATACTACTCGAGGGCCGCTCTCCGCTAGTGAGAAGGAAGACAGACGGAAGAAAGGATTATGCCTATACTGTGGTTCTGCTGGTCACATGCTTCGTACCTGTCCTGTACGTCCACCTAAAACCTCGGGAAACGCCACTTCCCGTCCTCTGTAAGAAGGGAGGGGACGGGATCATCGGCTATACCTTCTATCAGTTCATTTAATGACAATACTACATACTTGTTCGTGTTACCTGTCATATTACAACTACCTGATGGCCGCCAAGAAAGAACAATGGCATTGTTGGATTGTGGTGCTAGTGGTATATACATGGACAAGACTTGGGCCACTAAGCAACAGATTCCTACACAACCCAAAGACATTCCTGAACAAGTGCACACAGTGGATGGATCCTTGATATCCTCAGGTCCAGTCGATACTACGACCCTGATGTTGAATTTACAGTTTGGTAATCATCAAGAGCACATCACCTTTGATCTCATTTCGTCTCCCAACCATACCATTATTCTCGGAATTCCATGGTTTACAAGACATAATCCATATGTGAACTGGGTAACCCGGACAATTTCATTATCCTCACAGTTTTGTCAAGAAAACTGCTTTGCTTACGATAAATATTGGTCACCAAACAGATTAACACCTATTAAGAGTACTACGGAGTATTCCATCAATACTGTCCAAGGAGTCCCTGAACATTATTTAGAGTTCCAAGACGTGTTTCTAAAACCATCCAGACCTGTATTACCTCCACATCGAGAGTACGATTGTGCTATTCCTTTGGAACCTGGAACAGTCGTTCCCTTTGGGAGGATGTATTCTCTCACGGAACCTGAAAAGGAAGTTCTTAAGGAGTATCTGGAGGAAAACGTACAGAGTGGACTCATTGTTCCATCGTCTTCTCCGGCAGGGGCTCCTCTCTTTTTTGTACCTAAGAAGACCAAAGACCTTCGTCCTTGCCTAGATTTTCGAGGCCTAAACAAAATAACTATCAAGGATCGTTATCCTTTGCCCCTCATCAAGGATATTCTAGAGGCAGTCAGAGGGGCTTAACGTTTTACCAAGTTGGATCTTCGAGGAGCTTACCACCTTTTACGTATAAAAGAAGGAGATGAGTGGAAAACAGCATTCAGGACACCGTTTGGTCATTTTGAGTATAAAGTCATGCCTTTTGGTCTTACGAACGCCCCTGCAATATTTCAAAGATTTATGGATTCAATATTTTCCGATCTCTTGAACCAGACAGTCGTAATTTACTTAGATGACATCCTTATTTTTTCCAGACATCCCGCACTCCATTCTTCTCATGTGAAACAAGTCCTTCAAAGACTCCGAGCACATCAACTATCCTGTAAACCCGAGAAGTGTGAGTTCGATAAGACGGAAGTCAAATATCTGGGTTATCATTTAAGTCCCACCGGCATAGCTATGGACCAAGAAAAGGTACAAGCAATTCTCGATTGGCCTTCTCCCTCGTCTATTAAAGAAACACAATGTTTCCTAGGATTAGCAAACTTTTACCGGCAGTTCATTCAAGACTTTGCTAAACAGACCAGCCATATAACCCATACTTTAAAGAAGGAAAATCTTAAACAGGGGTTTGTCTGGACTAAGGCGGCTGAAACAGCTTTTCAAGATTTAAAAAAGGCATTCACTCAAGCTCCCATCTTAAGACACCCAGATACCAATAAACAGTTTATTGTAGTTACTGATGCTTCCGAAAGAGCTATTGGAGCTGTCTTACTTCAACTTCAAGAGGATGATGGTCTTGAACATCCTGTTTTCTATCTGTCCCATATTCTCTCTTCAGCAGAACAACATTACTCAGTGCTAGAAAGAGAGTTGCTAGCTCTGAAGACAGCCTGCATCGAATGGAGACAGTTTCTGATGGGTTCCAAGGAGCCATTCGAGGTGCGAGCAGATCATCGTAATCTGCAATGTCTACGTAATTTTGTATGCCAAAATAGTCGCCAGGCCCGTTGGGCCTTTTTCTTCAGCCAGTATGACTTTTACATCACCTATATACCTGGTTCTCAAAACATTCTGGCTGATGCTCTGTCTCGCCGTTATCCAGATTGTACTCCTTCCCAGTCTCAATTTCTACTGGAGCCTAGTAAAATCATTGGAGTTGCTCAATCTTTTCTGGAGGAGGTACAACTGGAGTACTCCAGCCTGTCTAATAGCGAAATAGAGAAATTAAGAACCTTTTTATGCAAGAAGGAAGGACACTATTATCATCAAAATCTGTTATTCCTCCCTACTAACAGAGTTCGAGACAAGGCATTACAGATGTGCCATGATTCACCGATTGCTGGTCATAGAGGTATTAAGGCCACACAAGAACTTCTTTCGCGATCTTTCTGGTGGCCTACCTGGAAATCAGATGTCGAAAGATACTTTCAGGCTTGCCCTGTATGTGCTCAAGTCAAGATTCCCCATAGCAGACCTGCAGGATTACTACAGTCTTTGCCAGTTCCACCAACTCCATGGCATACTATTTCCACTGATTTCATGTGTTCACTTCCATCATCAGCTGGAAACCAGGTTATCATGGTCACTGTGGATTCTTTCACTAAAATGGCTCACTTCACTGCCCTAAAGAAGTTACCTACATCCCAAGAATTGAGCCAGATATTTATTGACCATATTTTCCGTCTCCATGGACTTCCACATACCATTGTGTCTGACAGGGGACCTCAGTATATTTCTCGGTTTTGGAAATATTTTTGCAAGACACTGAATATCAATATAGCTCTGTCATCCGGTTTCCATCCTCAGACCAATGGACAGACCGAGCGATTGAACCAAGGATTAGAACAATACCTTCGCTGTTTTTGTAATTCCACCCAAAGCAATTGGAACACATATCTTCCTATTGCTGAATATTCCTACAACAATACTGTCCATAGTGCCTCCAAGGTCACTCCTTTTTTCTGCTCCTATGGCTATCATCCTACCTCTTTTCCTAGTTCTCCTCAAACTACCTCTCATCTGCCTGCAATTACATCTTTTTCCAAACGTCTCCTGCAAATCCATAAACTAATTAGATCTAATTTATTGAACACCAAGAGATATATGAAGAAGATCGCTGATAAGAAACGTGGACCCACTCCAGATTATCACCCTCATGATAAAGTCTGGCTTTCTTCTAAATTCTTGCCCTCTCGCCTTTCTCTCAATAAGTTCACGCCTCGCTATTATGGGCCTTTTCGTATTCTTCAGTTGATCAATCCTGTCACTGTTCGTCTTCGCTTGCCTCATACTTGGAAAATTCATCCGGTCTTTCATGTATCCCAGCTCAAACCTTATGTCCCTGATCCTTTCTCTCGTCAGTTTCCTTGTCCTCCTCCTGTGTTGGTGAATGATGTCCCTGAATATGAGGTTCAGGAGATTTGTGACTCTCACCTTTTTCACCGACGTCTTCAGTATTTGATTCACTGGAAGGGTTATCCTCTTAGTGAATGCTCATGGGAAGATGCATCTTCTGTCCACGCCCCTCTTTTGATTTCTCGTTTTCATTGTTTGTTTCCCTTCAAACCTGGACCTTCGGGGGGGGGACCTACTGTCGCGCCGCATGGCACGGCGCAAGCCGAACATTCGGCTTGCGCCGCACAGCGCATTCTCAGGACGCGGCGCGCCCCGAGCCTTCTCTGCACAGCGCGAGGCCCCAGATTTTACTTGGGGCCTCGCTCTGCCTTCTGTTGCTTCCCCGTTTTCCCCTGACCCCTCCTTACCTGTTTCTTTTTCTTCTTTTCCTTCTTCTTTTTCTTGCGCTGCAACACTATCTGCTCTGATTGTGTCTTCGCTCCTGATTCTTGGCCTTTGGTTCTGAATCTTTTCAATTTTGCATTTACCTGCATTTTTGTTTCTTTTGATTCCTGGTTTTGTTCTTGTTTCAGGAATCCACTGTTTGGAGGTTTTTTCCCCTTTTTGGGGTTTTTCCCTCTGGCACTATTTCTAAAGGGCACGGTCTGTTCTTGGCAGTTCCATCGCCGACAGCACCGTGGCTACTAGAAAGAGTCGCCCCTTTCTGGGCCAAAGCCGAACCTTCAAGACCCATGCCACTAGATCTGCGGTTTCCTGGTGCAAGCAGCACGTAAGTCGTGACATTTGGACACAGGCCTCTAATGGCTTTGTATTCCTTGTGAACCAACAATGAGGTCTAATCCTATTACCCAGGGCCCGTTGATAATCTGAACTTTGATGGAAACCAGTGGAAGCCATAATCTGAACTGTGTCTGGTACCAAATATCACAGCACCAGAACCATGAGCCTCCATAACATGGAACTACCAAGTTACCACACTTACACCTTTCAGACCAGTTCTGCTGCAGCATGATTGGAGTGGACTTCAAATTCTCACGTGCAATACCAATGCATGGCTCACATAGATACAAACACAGCCACCATTCTTTCAGCCACGCATACCACTTGACACAGTGGCTCTGATTATGAGTTAGGTTACCAACATTACTGAGCTATGCATGATTGAAACCATGCTGTGGTTGCCCCCTTTTATTTTATTAATTATTCAGATAATCATGCTAAGCAACACATTGAGTAAAGGTGTTATTTAGTGCTTGGTGGACACAAAGCTCTGTCATAATTTGGTGGAGCTCCTGCCATGCCAAATCCACAATTCCCCTGCCTGGTTTAGACGTGTAGAACCTGATATCATAGTCTCACCTTAAACTCAACAACATTAGAGGCAGAATGGTTTTCTTTGACTCTGAAGAGATAGGGTGCATTGATATCCCATGCATAAGAATTATGTTTTTAGGATGCTTGGTAACATACCCCATACATCATGATTCATCATTGAAGTGTAATGTCAAAGCCCAAAATATGACACTAACTTTCAGGAAACCTTTGATAATGCTTTCCAAGTAGTAAGTAGACAATAGATAGGCGAATGAATTATTCAGCAAGATATGCCCATTAAGATTTTTCCTACATTTCTTGAGGTAAATCTAGAATACTGTCTGTCTATTGAACCATATCGAAGAATACAAATTAAAGAAAAACAATACATATGACCAGAACATTCTCTAGTGTGATTTTTACTATCAAACATGTACAGCATTTCATCTCTACAAATTAATAAAAACTTTAAAAACCTAACGATGCTCGGGGGCGTGGCCAACATGGCGACCGGGGCAGCAGCATAAACCTCAGCTCCGCTCCCGGCCTTTGGCAATTATCCTGTACAAGACGCTTTCAACTTTCCCCGTGGAAGACGTCTCCCTCTCTGCTACCTGGGACCCCCACTGGCAGCTGCTGCCCTATTTCAGACACCGTACCTGCTTGGGGCACCACAGAACGCCCAACGGACTGTCGGGCCATGCGCTCGCAGACGCGGCTCGATCAGGTGCGGCTCTGGGCTGTGGGTCGGCACCCCCTCTGCCGCGACGAGGCACCGTATGGACCCTAGGAATCCAAACAAGCACAAGACAGATGGATCGACAGCCATCTCTGGGCTCAGAGCCCTAATCAGAGGTGAGCGTCTGCTTGAACCTCCCACCCCCTGGCACCCCGAGGACGGAGGGCCGCGCCCAGCCGGAAGAGCCGTCTCGATCGCCTCAGTAAGCGGTCGGGCCTGTGAGCCACGCTCCAACCTGCCCCACAAGAATCCAGGCCCCAGCTTTCCTCACCAAAGGGTGGGAAACTATAATAATAAAAACAGCTTCATGGAACCGGGATGCCGCACCCAGCCCGACAGTGAGCTGCGGCCGCAGAGCCCATGGGATGGGTCGTAAGGCCCAGACACAGGGTAGCTGCGACCGCTTGAGAACCGGGGCGGCTGTGAAGAGACCGGAAGGTGGGCCACCCGCCTAACCCCAGGCAAACACAAAGACTCTGCTCTGCACTCGTCCTCGCGCCCTTTCAGCGACATTAATCGAGTCGCAGTGCGATCACAAGGCCCTGGCCTCCAGCTCCGTCGTCCAACGTAGTGCTGACAGTGATCCTCATAAGAACACACGAGTATAAAAGGCTCTACAAACATATACTCTTAGTGATATAACTACCTCAGTCTGAACTGAGAGTTGGCACAGCCCTGTGTCCCTCTCCATCAACTCACCGTTGTCCAGCTAAAGCCCGAACTGTCTGCTGCACCTAAGGTATTACACACCAATGAGTTAGAGTGATCCTATCCTCAGCCAAACTCGTATGGCTCTGTTTTCCCTGGGTACTAGTTATAGCCTAAATTTACAGCCACGGAACAGCGCGACTGAACAATAGACTACCAAAGTCCTGGGATCAGCCTGTTCATCATATTAATACCGACGCCCGCGCCCAGCCTTGTGGAAGCTGGGAAACTACCCAGGCAAGAGCAACTCACGCCGCCAACACAGTTGCGGCAAACTCATCCTACGCCCGGCACTCGGTTTTGCGCAAAGGGAACCCAATCGTAATAGCACCGCAGGACTCCAATAATATTGCTAATCCTGTTTCGCACCTAACCGGAAACTCACCAATAGCAACCCCAAGGTACCTCAGACATCAAATGAGCAAACCAAAAACCCCACGTGCACCCTCTGGGAACATGGATTCTGGCGCTCCTCCTCCACTCGAGTAGCACTCCGCTACGCCCCATGCACTACAGAAGATGGAACTAACATTACAGACACACACAGCACAATTCGAAAAGATACTGCAAGCTATCCTAGATACCAAATCTACCCTGGAAGCCAAAATAGGTTCAGTTGTGGAAGATGTTAACTTACTGCATACAGACCAACATGCTCTGGCTGACAGGGTAACAGAGCTAGAAAAAGATACCATATCTCTTCCATCATCTATAAAGGACCTACAATCGCAGATGACGCACCTGACAGCCGAAGTGGACGCCCTAAAACGTAAAGCTGAAGACACTGAGGGTAGATCACGCCGCAATAATATTCGCTTAGTGGGGTTCCCCGAACATGCCGAAGGACCTAGCACAGAACTATTTATTGAACAATGGCTCACGGGAACAATACTAAAAGACAATACCCCGAAGTTCTTTTCTATAGAACGCGCACACAGGGTCTCGGGCAGGCCCCCTACACCCGGCGCTCAGCCTCGCCCACTAATAGCAAGACTCCTTAACTACTAAGACAGAGACCTCATCCTACAATTGTTCCGTAAATCAGGTCCTATACGATTTGAAAATGCAGAGATCACAGCCTATCCAGACTTTACCGCGGAAGTGCAGAAGAAACGCAGCTCCTTTTTCCGGGTTAAGGAACGCCTACTCGAACATAACATCAAGTACGCATTGCTGTTCCCGGCCAAACTCCGCGTACAGGATGACTCCCGAACACTTTTTTCACAACTCCAGAAGACGCATGGACCTGGTTGCACGCCAAAGGCCTGGCTGACCCGATAAACCCAAGCAACCCTGCGGAAAAGTGGTCCCCCCGAAGGCAAGATGCAAGCACCGCAAAAAACAAGACATCAAACCTACACCTGAACAGTCTCAAACAGAGCACTCCCTACTCCTTCAGGCTACATCTTGCTTTGTCAATGCATCACCAACCTCCCTGACCACCCAAATCGATGCAGATCCAGACCTAGATGCAAACTCTGACTCCGTAGACTCTACCCGAGGTCCTACTCTCACGCCACGTACAGCTGATGACATCTGTTAAATATCCAGGATCTAAACATCTCAGTGCACTGCGCCGTGCCTACTTTATAAGGACACAATCTGCTTTGAATATCTATCTGGGTCCTAATTGAGTGAATCCAGGATCCTACACCATCTCAAGCCACAACAGTCCAGTTGCCAGTGACCCCGGGTGGAAGAACCAATACCAAGAGCAACACGGGCCGGGTATCCGAATGCCTCGGGAAAACCATCAGCCTAAAGCACCCCCGCTCCATATGGACTGTTTCCCAAAGATGGCAAATGCTGGAACACCACCAGCCTTGCCACAACCACAGTTAATGTTATGTATAGTTATTGATTTCATTTTCAATAAATGGGTTTCTCCCATGTTATTTAACATAGACCACGTTTATAGTAATCTGCGACACAACTGTGTTACCAATAAGAACATGCTTGATAACACCAATGGCACAAACTGGCTAATCCTAGAGGGTGCTGGGCACATCACTAGCATGAATAGGACGAGGGCCACGCACTCCCCACGACCAATTAAACCCATAAATATCTCATGATCTCCCAGACTCAGCAACGTATCCCAAAATATAATGTACTTACATGGAATATCAGAGGTATGGCATCTCAGCGTAAGAGGCAACGGGTTTACGCATATCTTAGGAGGCACCAGATACATTTTGCCATGCTACAAGAGACACATTTAGCTAAGTCCACCCTGGAAAGCTCACGTGCAAAATGGAAAGGACAATTGTATGGTACTACCTTCTCGTCATTTGCCCAAGGGGTGGCGATCTGGATCGCCCCAGGGGTCCCATTTGTTATGTCCCGCACGCAATGTGACCCAAATGGGAGGTACGTGATTTTGGAGGGCGATCTTGATGGCTCCCCCCTAGCATTAGTGGCGTTATATACTCCCAACACAAACCAACGTGAATTTCTATGGACACTTAATACTGGTGACCTTAGCGACCCAGAAGTTGATAGCGTATGGGATGGCGACTTTAATTGCGTACTAGATTCCCACATAGACCGCTCATTTCCCCCGCTCACTACTGCTCCATCCAATCGTGCTTCACTTGACCTAGTAGATTGGTCTCCAATAATGGTCTGAGAGAAATATGGAGAACTGGACACCCCACACACCGCAAATACTCCTATTATTCCTCAGTGCACAAACTACACACCAGAATAGACATGCTTTTCGCATCAGCGGCCATAATCCAAAAAGTAAATACATCCGAGTACCTTGCCCGCACCATCTCAGATCATAACCCGTTATACGCTACTCTGGTGTGGGGCCGCACACACACTTGCATTCCAACATGGCGACTGCAGCCTGAGGCCCTCACAGACCCTCCCTTCCATGCAGAATTGTCCAAATGTTTTTCTGATTATTTTTCCCTAAATAAGAACACAACCTCGTCTCGCGCTATTGAATGGGACGCCCACAAAGTAGTGGTACGCGGCCACTGCCTGGCAGCCTCCGTGGGGTTTAGAAAGGTACTCACTAAAGAGCTACAAGAATTGGAGATCAAACTACGTAGAGCAGAGGTGGAGGTCTCCAAAAACGAATCCCCGTTAGAAGCACTGAATCCGCTCAGAGCTAGTCAAAGAGAGGCAGACATTAGGCTATGCAAACATGATTACAGACATTTTAAGGCGCAACAACACGCAGAGGGAGACAGATCGGGCAAATTGTTAGCATGGCTGGTTCGCCAGCCATCGCAATCCTCACCTATAGGCGCTTTTAGACTGCACTCAGGCACCGTCATCAATACTCAGGTGGAAATCAATGAAGCCTTCTGTACATATTATCGCTCCTTATATATACACCCCCCCTCCAACTGAGCAACAGTTGACTGAACTATTGGCATTAGTCCCCCAAAACCCACACATTACGGACAACGCAGACACACTAGATGGCCTCATCACCATAGAAGAGCTACGCTTAGCTCTTTCTCAAATGGCATGCAGTAAAACCCCTGGCTCAGATGGCTTGCCAGTGGAATATTTCAATTCTCAGGCTACCCATCTCCTGCAACCACTTTTAGAGGTGTTCAACGAAGCGCGAAACAGGAGGCAGTTGCCTGACTCCATGCACGAAGCACTGATAGTCGTGCTCCCAAAGCCGGGCCGCGACCCTCTAGACATTAAGGCGGTCATTACAACATTGGCGGTAAAAGCCGCTTACCGCTGTGCAGAAGACCGCCAACACACCGCCGCGGCCGCGGAATCCCGCCACAGCCATTATGACCCACAGCTCGGAATCCTCCAAAAATCAGACACCCACACAAGTCCGCCACACCAAAGGTCAGTGATAAACTGTTGATAACAAAACCTCCACCGTCACGCCAACAGAAACACTATCACGACCCACGAATCCATGCGGCGGTCTTTCAAACGCGGTATTCCATTGGCGGTACACACCACCGCGCTCAAAATACACACAAACATACAAAACACAGCCACATTGGACAATTCAAAATACACACACCTGATACACATACACACACCACTCCCACACACCCAATACTATATAAAACACACACCCACATCACCCACAAACCCTTACGACCAAAAATCACAAATGAAGGCCAGAGAGAGACACCACCATCAACAATTAAGCATCCACAGGCACACAACACCATCACCCACATAACTTCCACGCACCGCACACTACACACCACTACATATCAGCACACTTATCACCCCACACATCACTTACACTACCCCATGGCACGGCAAAGACACCCCAGGTTCTCGGAGGAGGAGCTCAGGGTCATGGTGGAGGAAATCGTCCGGGTAGAGCCACACCTATTCGAATCACAGGTGCAGCACACCTCCATTGCAAGGAAGATGGAGCTATGGCGAAGAATAGTGGACAGGGTCAACACAGTGGGACAGCACCCAAGAAATCGGGAGGACATCAGGAAGAGGTGGAACGACCTACGGGGGAAGGTGCGTTCCGTGGTCTCAAGACACCACCTGGCGGTTCAGCGGACTGGCTGCGGACCCCCACCTCCTCCCCCACAACTAACAACATGGGAGGAGCAGGTCTTGGCGATTCTGCATCCTGAGGGCCTCACAGGAGTAGGTGGAGGAATGGACTCTGGTAAGTCAAATCTTAACTATTACATCCCCCACCCTACCTGCATGCCAGCACATACCCCCACCCTCACCCTCACCCCCATCACTCCAACTCCTCACAAATGTCCCAACATCACAATCCACCCATCCCAACACCAAGCCCTGCATGCAACAACAAAGCATGGACACCCATCACTAAAGCATACCCACTGCACATACCCAAACACCCCCTAAACCATCATTACACAAGGTCCCACACAGGAATGCAAGCACTGGGGTACACGGTCACCCACCCATTGCACACCATGACACACACAGATGTAATAACCATCCTTTTATATCCCTGGAGGACCCCTACCCAATGTCACCGGACAGGAGGGTCCACACATGTCCACACCACCAACAGAAGAGGCCCACAGAGATGACAGCACCTCTGCCCAACTGGATCTAGATGACCAGCCCGGCCCATCGGGGACCTCTGGACAGTCGGTTCCCCTGACACAGTGACAGGCCACTACAGAGCTTCCCCCCTCTGGAAACACCAGCACAGCACCCTCCCAGCGGGCCCATACCTCCGTCCCCAGGACACGTCAATCAGCTGTGTGTCCACCACTACAGGGAACCCAGGCTAACCCACCAACCCAACAACAACAGGGACCTGGGGGCAGTGGTAGTGGGCACATGGTCCAGGGGACGGAGGCCCAGGAACACAGGGGAACTGGGAGGGCTGCTGTGCGACAGGGGGCGGACAGGCCAAGGGAACCCACTCTCCACGAGGCCCTCTCCTCCATCATGGGAGCCTACCACCACTCCCAGGAGACAATGGCAACGGTACTGGCCAAGTTTCAGGAGACCCAGCGCCTGCAGGAGGAACAGTATATGGGCTTCAGGGAGGAACTCAGAACCATCAACTCCACCCTGGGCACCATCGTAGGGGTGCTGAAGGAACACGTGAACACCAGGAGGAACACTGTGGCACTACAAGGTGCCCCTGACACTAGCCTGGACGATGAACTATCCACCACCTCCGCCGGCGCTAGTGGACAGGATGCCCCGCCACAGGACCACCAGCACCCCACCCCCTGCAGAGGGAGAACCACCTCGCAAACGGTCCCTGAGATCCAGGAATAAGACAGAGAATGATGCCAAGACCCCCGCCAAGAAATGAGACCACCCTGATTGTCATCGTACTGTCCCACTTTGTCACCCTGTCCATCCTTAAACTGCCCCAGCTCCATTTCCTATGCCCATATGGGCAATGCACCTGTGAGACTAATAGACTGGACACTGCCATGGACGTTCCTCCACCATCATCCCTCACCATTTTACTACCCCCTCCAATATTGAGCACTTAAATAAATACCCTTAAAGCACAAAACAATCTGGAGTCGGTCTGTGATTTCGGAATACTGTATTAGCAATAACTGTGTCAAAAAGCTTTTTCATTGGTAATGTCAACATACCTATGTCACACAGATCTAGTCCATGAGGAATCAAAGCAGATGTCACACAGTGGGACCCACATCTGTGAAATCGTAAGGGAAAGTGACAACTCAGTGACCATACACTGGGTGAAAACGACAGACAGTAGAGAGGCAGTAGTGTTTAAGTACATGTAGTAGGCAGGTTTGTCTTCTTACCTGTGTCTCACTGGAAATATTGCTGGATCACTGAGTCCCTGTTGTCCATGTCTTCTTCCTCTGCTTCCTCGTCTTCACTGTCCACAGGCTCCACATCTGCAACAACACCGCCATCTGGACCATCCTCCTGCAGAAAAGGCACCTGTCGTCGCAAAGCCAAGTTGTGAAGCATACAGCAGGCCACGATGATCTGGCACACCTTCTTTGGTGAGTAGAATAGGGATCCACCTGTCATATGGGGGCACCTGAACCTGGCCTTCAGGAGGCCGAAGGTTCGCTCGATCACCCTCCTAGTTTGCCCATGGGCCTCATTGTAGCGTTCCTCTGCCGTTGTCCTGGGATTCCTCACTAGGGTCAGTAGCCATGACAGGCTGGGGTAACCAGAGTCACCTGCAAATGGCGAGGGACAACTGTTACTCACACACTAACCTGGAGGGATATCCCCAGACCCACACAACCATTCCCACTGACTAGCTTCCAGGTGCTCACCTAATAGCCACACAAGGTGCCTCTGGAGTTGACCCATCACATAAGGGATGCTGCTATTCTGCAGGATATAGGAGTCATGCACTGAGCCAGGGAACATGTCATTCACATGGGAGATGTACTGGTCTGCCAAACATACCATCTGTACATTCATGGAATGATAACTCTTCCGGTTTCTGTACACCTGTTCACTTCTGTGGGGGGGGGGAACCAAATCCACATGTGTCCCATCAATGGCACCTATGATGTTGGGGATATGTCCCAGGGCATAGAAATCACCTTTCACTGTAGGCAAATCCTCCACCTGAGGGAAAACGATGTAGCTCCGCATGTGTTTCAGCAGGGCAGACAACACTCTGGACAACACGTTGGAAAACATAGGCTGGGACATCCATGATGCTATGGCCACTGTTGTTTGAAATGACCCACTTGCAAGGAAATGGAGTACTTACAGCACCGGCACTTGAGGGGGGATTCCTGTGGGATGGCGGATAGCTGACATCAGGTCTGGCTCGAACTGGGTACACAGTTCCTGGATTGTGGCACGGTCAAGCCTGTATGTGATAATCACATGCCTTTCCTCCATTGTCGACAGGTCCACCAACGGTCGGTACACCGGAGGATGCCGCCATGTCCTCACATGTCCCAGCGGACGGTGCCTATGAAAGACAACAGCGAGCACAGAGTCAAACAACTCAGAGGTACGTACCCACAGCTTACACAGAACACCATTCATAATCTAAAAAGTGGCCTGTATGTGTGTTGAGTTTAGGCCTAGGTATGTGTGACGCAGTTGAAAATGAAGCCATGTGGGCCCCTGAAATGGCGGCTGCATGACCTGTAAAGTGGGACAATGGGATGTGATGTAACTGCGCTGGCGTTGTACACAGTCGCAGTAGGCGGTCGAAGACCGCGGCGCAATGCTGCATTGGTTAACATTGGACCCTATGGGTCCAAGGAGCCAATGACGATGTACGCCGGCGGTGACGGTACGCACCGCCGCGGACGTGACCGCCATTTTCTATCTGTTCAATCACTTGATACCTGATCTTCGACAGGAGAGGACCTACACTGCAAATGCTGCTGTGACCTCAGTCTGGAAGAGACAATGGCTCGAGTGTCTGGGGAAAGGGCCCCTGCCTTCACATCGGAGGAGTTGGAGAAACTCGTGGACGGGGTCCTCCCCCAGTACTCTACGGTCCTCCAGACAAACAGGTAAGTACACTGGGAGCATGCTGTATGGGCTATGCCTGTGTGGAGAGGGGTGGATGTAAGAAGGAAGGGGGGAGAGTGCGGCGTGTATGAAACGACGGGGAGTGCATGTGCCACATGGCAAGGGTAGGGATGGGGGCCAATCACTTTGATGGTGCAGTTGGTAATAACTTTCTCTTCCCCCTGTACAAATCATGTAGGTCAGCGCCCACCAGAAAAAACATATTTGGCGCGCCATCGCCAAGGACGTCCGGACCCTGGGGGTATACCACAGACGGAGCACCCACTGCCAGAAAAGATGGGAGGACATTCGCCGCTGGAGCAAGAAGGGGAGGCTCAGCTGGGGATGGACTCCCAACGTGGGAGGGGTGCCTGTCCCACCATGACCCCCCTGATGATCCCGATCCTGGCGGTGGCGTACCCGGAGTTGGATGGGCACTTGAGGACATCACAGCAGCCACAAGGGGGTGAGTACACTCTCATTCTGTTGATTTTGCGCGCAGTGGAGGGGTCTGGGTGGTGGAGGTGGGCTTTGGGTTTCCCTATGCCAGGGCGAGTTCCGTAGGCAAGGTCCCTCCGTAAGGTAGACCATGTGGCACCCCACCCCACCTCTGTAGAGTGCCAAGTACACCTAGTCATGCCCCTGTGTCATCCATGTGTGCACATGTCGTCCATAGCCTAGTAGGCCATTTCCCAGGAACTGAACAGTGGAGCCCAAGTGCGCGGCGTAGTGCAGGGGGCTTCTGTGTCTGTCGTGTCCGCCAACGGTAGTGGTAATGCATGCACTCAACATGTCTTTCTTCTGTCGCCCCCCCCCCCTTTTTGTGGTCTCCCTGTTCTTGTGTGCATTAGCATCATCAGGCGGAGGAGCAGTGGCACCGGAGCATGAGGGGGCTGCATCCCACATGGCCATGGAGGGCCACACACAGAATTGGACTTCACCAGTGGGACGGAGGGCGAGGGGAGCTCCGCGGCGGGGACAGAAGCTGAGACCAGTGACATGGACTCGTCCTCTGATGGGAGCTCCCTTGTGGTGGCGGCAACATCAGTGCCCCCCCATCTACAGGTACAGCCGCCACCCCCCCTTCCAGCACCGCCCTCCCAGCAGCCCCTCAGCCTTTGCCACGTGCCCGCTCACCCGGGAGGGTGGGCATCACCTTCGCCCCAGGCACCTCAGGCCCTGCCCCAGTCACCCCTGCTGACCTCAGTGAGGAGGCCATTGACCTCCTCAGGTCCCTCACTGTTGGGCAGTCTACCATTTTGAATGCCATCCAGGGTGTAGAAAGGCAGTTGCAACAAACCACTGCATTCCTGGAGGGCATTCATTCTGGTCAGACGGCCCTTCAGCGAGCATTTCAGACTCTGGCCTCAACACTGATGGCAGCCATTGTCCCGGTGTCTAGCCTCCCCTCTCCAACTTCCTCCACCCAGACCCAATCCCCTGTACCTCAGCCTATCCCAAGCACACCTACAGACCAGCATGCACACACGTCAACACACAAGCGTAGCTCTGGCAAACATAAGCACCACACATCCCACAGGCACTCACGCAAGCATCACACACATGCAGACACACCAACATCCACTGCCTCCACTGTGTCCCCCTCCTCCTCGTCTCCCTCCTACCTCCCTGTCTCGTCTACACTCACACCTGCATGCACTACCTCTACAGCCACTACTACCATCACCAGCACACCCCCCACCACACCCCGCTCACGTGCAGACACCACCCCCACTACCATTCATACGTCCCCTGTGTCCTCTCCCAGTGTGTCTGTGACGCCCCCTCCCAAGATACACAAACGCAGGCACACACCCACCCAACAGCCATCCACCTCACGACAGCCTCCAGCACATGCACCTTCACCCAAAGTCAGCAAATGGACACCTCCTACAACCACAACCTCTTCCTCCACTCCCAAACCCCCTCCAGCTACCCGTCCCAGTGTGTCCAAAAAACTCTTCCTGTCCAACCTTGACCTATTTCCCACACCTCCCCCACCCCGTCTGTCTCCTAGGGCCCGAACTAGCACCGCAGCCACAACATCTCCGGGACCAGTGGTACCTGTAGTCACCGGAATCTGGAGTGCATCGGCCACCAGGGCAGCCAGTGTGGCACGGAGCCACAGCACAGTCAGTCTCCCACCTGTGAAGCATCAGAAGTTGGCCAGTGCCCGGCGGGAGAGGGGGAAGACTCCAGCCACCAAAGTCGCTCCCAGGGGTACAGGTGGGAGTGTGGAGTCAGCTGCGACACCTTCCAAGGTGGGGAAGGGGCACAGGAAAGTCAGCAAGTCTGGGAGGAGCAGCACGGCGGAGAAGACCGCCATCATCACAGCTGCCCAGGAGGCCACCGCCAGCACAAGCCCAGCTGCCCAGGAGGCCACCGCCAGCACAAGCCCAGCTGCCCAGGAGGCCACTGCCAGCACAAGCCCAGATGCCCAGGAGGCCACCGCCAGCACAAGCCCAGCTGGGCCATGAAGGACCACCAGCAAAAGCCCCGCTGGGACAGAGAGGACCGCCAGCACCAGCCCGCTGGTCCATGAAGGACCGCCAGCAAAAGCCCCGCTGGGAGAGAGAGGACCGCCAGCACAAGCCCCGCTGGTCCATGAAGGACCGCCAGCAGCTGAGTCACTGCAAAGGAGGCCGCCGCTCCAAGCACCGCTGAACAGGGCACCGCCGTCTTAAGCACCTCTGAACAGGGCACCGCCGTCTCAAGCACGCTGAACAGGGCACCGCCACTCCAAGCACCGCTGAACAGGGCACCGCCGCTCCAAGCACCGCTGAACAGGGCACCGCCGCTCCAAGCACCACTGAACAGGGCACCGCCGTCTCAAGCACCGCTGAACAGGGCACCACCGCTCCAAGCACCGCTGAACAGGGCACCGCCACTCCAAGCACCGCTGAACAGGGCACCGCCGTCTCAAGCACCGCTGAACAGGGCACCGCCGCTCCAAGCACCGCTGAACAGGGCACCGCCGCTTTAAGCACCGCTGAACAGGGCACCGCCGTCTCAAGCACCGCTGAACACGGCACCGCCGTTTCAAGCACCGCTGGCCCATGAGCGCCAAGGGCACTGATGCTACTGACTCCGTCACCGGCAGGATGAAGCACTCTGGGCACCATGCCCCCTCCAGAACCAGTGGAGACTGTCATCCACTACCTCTGTCCTTAGCAGGATGAAGCACTCTGGGCACCATGCCCCCTCCAGAACCAGTGGAGACTGTCATCCACTACCTCTGTCCTTAGCAGGATGAAGCACTCTGGGCACCATGCTCCCTCCAGAACCAGTGGAGACTGTTATCCACTTGAGAGACTGTGGCTTTGCACTCCCCAGGATGGAACAGTGGGCAACCCACCCACTGTAGAGACTTGAGAGACTGTGGCTTTGCACTCCCCAGGATTGAACAGTGGGCATGTGGCCCATCCACTGTAGAGACTTGAGAGACTATGGCTTTGCACTCCCCAGGATGAAACAGTGGGCAACCGACCCACTGTAGAGACTTGAGAGACTGTGGCTTTGCACTTCCCAGGATGGAACAGTGGGCAACCCACACACTGTATAGACTTGAGAGACTGTGGCTTTGCACTCCCCAGGATTGAACAGTGGGCATGTGGCCCACCAACTGTAGAGACTTGAGAGACTGTGGCTTTGCACTCCCCAGGATGGAACAGTGGGCAAGCCACCCACTGTAGAGACTTGAGAGACTGTGACTTTGTACTCCCCAGGATGGAACAGTGGGCAACCCACCCACTGTATAGACTTGAGAGACTGTGGCTTTGCACTCCCCAGGATTGAACAGTGGGCATGTGGCCCTCTCGTCGATTTGGCGTTGTGCACTCAAGCGGCTGAGGTGCCCCCCCTTTCCCTCCCCCTGAGGTGCCTGTTTTCTTGCTCTCTGATGCCCCTGCATTGTTCTCTCCGTCATGGTCGGGGATCTTGTGTGGGCCTCGCCCATACCGTGTGGGCCCAGTGTTCCATGGACTTAGTTGGAGCACTACCTGGACTACTATGCTTGGTATATATTTTGGATATGGTGTATATATATATTTTTGCCTACGTGCTTTTAATATATTACAATGGTTACACTCATTTTCTATTGTCTTTGCATTCTTCCGGGGGGATTGGGGGGTGTAACTGTGATGTATCATGCTGTATTAGTGTGTGTGTTGTAGTGGGTGGGGGTGTTGCGTGTGTGTGTGTGTCCCTGTTTTTTCCCTCCCCCCTCCCCTGTGTCGTAGGTGCAGTACTCACCGTGGTCTTCGCTGCCGGCGTTCGTGCTCCTGGTAGAGGAGCAGGAAGACAATCGCAGAGAATATGTGGAGTTCCGGGTCCATGGCGTCCTTGTTCCTCGTGGGGTGTATAGAGGTGAGCGTTTTCCCTTCGAAGTCCTATTTCCGCCGTGTTTTTATCTGCGGTGAATTCGCCCCGGAAAAGGTGGCGGATTGGCCTGTTGTGATGCTGTGGGCGGTACATTGTCCTCCGCCTGTCTATTGGCGGTGACCGTCAAGCTGTTTGTCTGTACCGCCGTGGCTGCCAGAATTTTAAAGTGGCTGTCTTTGTTGGCGGCGTCCGCCACGGTCGTAATTGCTAATTTTTTACCGCCGGCCTGTTGGTGGTCTTACCGCCGCTTTAACATCGACCGCCAGGGTTGTAATGACCACCTAAATCTTATAGACCGCTCTCCCTCCTAAATTCAGACTGCAAACTCCTATGGAAAATCCTAGCAAATAGGTTGCTCCCCTACCTACCAAATCTAATACACTCTGATCAGTCTGGATTTATCCCAGGAAGAAATACCTTTTTAAACATCAGAAGATTAATCCGCATAATGCATTACGTCACAGAGGCAGAAACGGTGGCTTTATCCCTGGACATAGAAAAAGCGTTCGACACGCTTAGCTGGGACTTTCTTTTCCTCACTCTTAGCGCACTTGGTTTTCGACATGGCTTCATCAGTTGGAACAAAACATTATACTCCAAACCCACAGCTCGAGTCAAAACAGGACAAGTTATTTCCAAAGCATTCCCTATTGGTAGAGGCACTAGGCAACGCTGCCCTCTTTCCCCCTTATTATTCGCAATAGCCATGGAACCACTAGCAATTAAGCTCCGTAGTTACGCCCACATATGGGGCATCCCAGAATTCAATACATACCACATCATATCCCTATATGCAGATGACGCCTTGAAATACCTGCGCAACCATACCACCTCCGTAGCGGTGGTAATGTTAATACTGGACAATTTCGCACTCGCCTCTGGTCTGCGCATCAACTGGTCCAAATCAAGTATTTTTCCTCTCACCCCTATATCGAACGGGTTGCGCATGGCACTACCCCAATATCAATTACCGTGGTCACACACAACCTTTAAGTATTTAGGCATCCAAATTTACCATTCCATTGTAGATCTGAAAGAAGGCAATTTTGACAGATTACTCAGACCCACCCGTGGCTCGCTGACATTCTGGAGCTCGCTCCCCCTATCTCCTATGGGCCGGACAGCCATAGCCAAAATGCTAATCCTACTGAGGTTTTTATATTACTTCACCGCACTCCCGATACCTCTGCCACGCTCGTTCTTTCATAAGCTGCACTCCCTATTGACTGACCTGCTGTGAGGTAAGGATAGACGCAGAGTAGGTTTATCCATAACACAATACCCACAAGAGGAGGGCGGGTTGGGCATGCCAAATCTTGAACTATACTACGCTGCTGCTCAGTTACAATGGTTAGCCATGTGGCTCAGTGAACCACCCCTCCCAAAGAGCGTAGCAATGTGTGCATACACGGCACCACAAATTATTCTAACCTCACTACTGGCTGGACCTCCCTAACCGCCGAAAAAGTCACCACTGTTGGATGCAGCCAGATTCTGCTGGCGTAGATATGTCCAGGGCGGGGTCCCCTCTCCTCCTTACTCCCCTTCACTACCGCTGATTCAAATACCAGGAGTCCAAGCATTCTCACTACATCACGAGATGCGCGTCATTAGATCACTAAACGCGGGGATCTCTATTCAAGCTCTATTGTACGTACCTTTGAAGAATTAGTGACTGATGGGGCCTTCCTGACATACAGTGCTATCAAAAAACTTCTCTACAACTTTTGGGAACACAGCAATGCTGAGCCACGCGAATCTCATCTGCTCACTACAATCCTCACTGTAGGCAACACAAAAGGCACCATAACTAAATTATACAAAATGCTCCTAGCAGGCGCTTGCTCTGGCCTGACACATGTTAAATCCCACTGGGATGCCGTCCTCTCCACACCAATACCACAGAAAACTTGGGTGGAGGTCCTCACCGCGATTAAGACCGTTTCCCACAATACTAGACTACGGTACACCCAATTCAACTACATTCATCAGTCATACCTATCCCCGGCCCGCATCAATAAAATATACCCGAATGCTAATCCAGAGTGCCCTAGATGTGCCACTCCAGCAACTAATTTTTACCACATGGTCTGGGGTTGCCACCCAGTAAATATGGCCTGGCAACGAATTACGGAGACCACAGCAGACATCGTTGCCCGTACGCTCGCACCCACCCCGGAATCATGTTTGCTAGGTATAAGCCACCATGCTAAGGAAGATAAACACCTTCACAGATTTATAGACCTCGCATTTGTGGTTTACAAGCGCCTGATTGCCACACACTGGAAGGCCCCCCACACCTCTCCTTACACCGCCTGGCTCCATGACCTGCACAGCCGCACACAAGCAGAGGCTCACACATTACGACAGCTTCACCACAAGGGACAGATACAAGACGGTGTTGAAATTTGGGATAACTTTGTGGTAAACATAGAAACCAGAGATGACACATACCCCCCCCTGAATTAATAGATACCTGAAGGTGGATTCCCTGCTCAACTTCCACACCACACGACTCCTCACATCCTTCCTATTATTTTATCTAGATACTTCTATACCCAACTGCAGCATAACAATGTATAGCTAATAGAGTTCCTCCCAATTGCAACCCCAGGGAATAAGACTCAGTGTTGTGCACCCCTCAGCCTCGTTTTTGACCCCATTGTACACATATATAGCAGATGTGCCCCCCCTGATCCCTCAGGCTAGTGTTGCTCCCACTATTTCTGACACCAGTATTAATAAACTTGACACTCAAACGTGACTCTAATTACAAGTTGCACAGTTTTAAGTTGCATGCCAGTACGCTAAATTGTAACCGCATTGTACAAAGTCAACAAATGCGTGTAGACGGATGGATTTTTTTATTTATTTTATGAGTGAAATGTACTGCTGTTTTTGCACCATGTTTAATAAACAGATTAAAAAAAAAAAAAGTAATGATGCTCTACCAGCAACAGTTTCAGAAACCAAGATGTTGAAACATCTGTGACAGAGAAAATAGTAAACAGACACCAAAATGTCAAATACATTGACGCAGCTGGACCTGTCCAATTTGAAATGAAGTGAATTGCAATTTGAATCATCATTTGTGCAAAACCATTCCAGAAGAGGTCAAAAAGTGCAAGCCTGGTTACCACACGGCATGGAGGATGGAAAAGCTCCAGTAGTTGCAGGTGGGGCCCACCAACACTCATTTAAGAGGCCACCACCTATTTGTTCTCATCAGACTTTGACCCAGACCAGGAGAGAGAAAAACACAACAGGGGGAAAGAAAGAGGGAGAGAAATACAGGAAAAAACAGGGACAAGAAAGCAGAGAAGAAAATGAAACTGAAACAGTGAAATAAATGGGCAGGGGTGGTGGATGAAAGAGGTACGAGATGGAATCAAGATTATGAAGCCCTGCACCCCCGACATTTGGTAGTCAAGCTTCTGAGCAAACTTGGACTCCTAACTTTACAAATTAGGCACTGAAAAGCTCTTATTTACAACCCCAAAGCCATGTGGTCTCAAACCAATCCACTAATTTATTCAAAACGTTCAGCAAAGTCACCAAACAGCTAGGTCGCCAAATTTGCAAATTCCTCTCAACAGCACATCAAGGACAAATACTTTGGGATACTTTAACTAACAATCTTGAACGACTGTCTGATTTCTTGCACACACTCCACCATACCTATCAGTGCACTCCTCAAGGCCCCAAAAAAGTTGCACAAGTTATTCTGTTAGACAGGACATGCGCGTTGGAGCCCATTACTAGAAGCAGTATTTCACCCAGAGGCATACCTCCAGGTGAAATTCTTCCACCTGAAATTCCAATTCTCTCTGGACCCAGAATTATTGGGTATGCAAATTTTGGTTCTGATAGCTCCAGGCTCAGATACACCAGGTATGTCTTTACTGCTGCTTTTTCATAACCTGGCTCCTGTACAACCCTTGCAGCAGTAAAGGGAGGGCAAACTATGCTCCCCACAGATTGACACAAGCTCATCCTAACTCTCCACACCCCATCCCACCCCACCCCAACCCTAATGATCCTTTATAGACATTGTCCTCCCGTATAGAGCAGCAATCCGGGAAAACCACTCGGAAAAGGACCATTTGTCTCTGGATCTATGTGTTTATTCCCCTTCTGGAGAGCAAACTCATAATCTACAGGTTTTAGTGTCCAGAACTGGGAGTTCTGGCACTCCATTAAGCCAGAAGCAAAATCTGTTGTGCTCCTAATGAAGGCCTGAGTCCCCTAGGGTCCCTGCTAATGAGACTGCTACTGCAACTCTGCCACAGAGAAGAAACTTAAAGTAATAATACATAGTAGTAAGACAAATTTGAAACAGGAAGTGAGATAAACATTGATCTGAATCCAACACATTTCAAACAAATTTGGTCTTGGCTAGATAGGCGGATTATGCAGCAGCAGAACTGATATAAAAATGCAAGGTTTCTGCAGGAATTGTCAAGAGCAAGTGGAGATCGCAAATAAAAGTCCACATTAAATGTATTATAAAGATACAGGGCCTGATTAAGATCTTGGAGGAGGGGCTTACTCCGTCACAAACGTGATGGATATCCCTACCACCATATTACAAGTTCCATAGGATATAATGGAATTTGTAATACGCGGGCAGGATATCCCTCATGTTTGTGATGGAGTAAGCCCCTCTGCCAAGGTTGTAATCTGGCTCATAGTTTCACCAAGAGAAACTGAACATTTTGAACAGGACAGACTTATGTGAAGGTTGCCCTTTCTGACCTCTACTCTTGGCCTTCAACGATGAGGGATCTTCAAACCAGGTTTGTTTCCAGTTTGTGAACCTGGGGCCTTCTTTAGTGTTTGGCAGATGGGATATGCCACCACAAACATGGCAAATGTCCAGTTTGATGTATTATAAGTACGTTATAGCCTGCAGCAGACAAGACAGCTGTCATGTTTTGACAGAGTATCCCATCCACCATGTTGTTAATCAGGCCCTTTGACTCACCCAATGCATACATCTTTTTCACACACAAAAAAAAAATAGTCAACCTTCAACATGAGACCAGCATTGTTGGGGTAAAATATATATATATATATATATATATATATATATATATATATATATACACATGTATCCATATGTATGCACTACATAGATGTCATACTTAAATATAGTTCTTACCTAAACCATTCTCACTTCTACATGTAATAAACTGCCTGGAGCTCTAGAAGCTTCCAAAACTGAGCTTGCCTGGACAAGCTTCAATAGATGTTCTGAGCCCACTTTGAGTACACTTTGCTTTTCCTGACTTCCAGGTTCGTTTTGCTCATCAGCTTGTTTCTTTATGCCTACACTGCATTTTTGTATATTTGGCACTGTGCTTATGTTGCATTTCTATGTGTGCCCATGTTTGGCACTGTGACCTTTTGGGTGTGCTTGTGTTGCATTTCTGTCCTACATATAAGGTGCAAAAACCAGTCACTCAGGGAAGAAGAAGCCTGATTGTATTATGCACACAGTTTTGTGTTTGCTCTTCTTCCTGGCTGACCAGCAAGCATGCTATGGTACCTACAAATACATTTCATTCTGTTCTTGGACAACTGCTTTGTATGGTGTGTTTCCTTCATTGCTCCTGGGAGGGTGTAAAAAGTATTTCCATAACAGGCATCCCCATGACATCTGGTTAATAATAATTATTTTGCTTGTCTTTGATATCTGCCATGTTGTATGCAGTGTGTATACATTTTTCAGTACATGTGCAGTTATTGATGCTATGAAATGAATGTGCATCTTCTCCATTTCCACTTTGGTCATACCAACTCTGGGTTAAAAGTTCCTGGGGCCAACCCTACCTACATATTCAAAATGCTAAACTTGGGCTGTGAGGGTTATGGTGTGTGTGGGACATGTACTATGGTAATCCTAGGGTCCTCTCACTGTACATTCCCTATGTACAGTGTTAAGATTTAAATCTGTCCTCTGGTTTTCTACAACATATCGAAACCCTGGTTACACTTTGTACAATTTTCTAGGTACTTATAAGCAAGTTAAATATGTCAATTAGGAATATGCAAATCTTATCATGTTTAAAAGGGAAGTACGGGCACTTTACTACTGGTTACCAGGGTTAAAGTGCACAGAGACAAAAGAAGACAAAATCTGGGGTCACCACAGAGAAAAGGCATATTTCCAACAGTCATGCATTAAGCGAGCAAGTTCAGCACTCATGGTAACCAAATCTCAAGGCTTCAGCTCATGCCAGAAACATCTACCCATCTACCAGCAGCTTCATCTTCTGTCCTCTCTACTGGTCGTTGTTGTTGTTATTGCATGAAAACTTTGGGCCTTAATTAGAGTCCAGCAGATGGGATACTCTGTCACAACTATGACCGATATCCTGCCTGCTGTGTTAAAAGTGCCATAAGCTATAATGCACTTATAGTATGAGGACTGAGTAATCTGAGTTTGTGTTGGACCATCAGCTCACCAAAATCTAAATAAGGCCCTTTGTTTGGGCCTTCTTTTTTCACACAACTGAAACATCACCAGTGACTTGACTGGTGACACATACAAAATGACAAAATGACCATGCCAGCTGCAAAGCAGTTGACTCCGCCACGCCCTTATGTTCTGTGGGGTTTAATGCCAAGAAACCACCTTGATGGTAAATCACCAACATCTATAAGTTGCTACCTAATTAAAAAAAATAACGTAGGGTGCTGTAAATAAATGAAAATCCAAGTGGCAAAATTGCTTAGTAAATTAAACAGTTGCTGCTGGTATCTGCTGTGGCATTCAGGTCTCGCATTTCAGTCCGGCAAGGGCCAGCTCATTCTTCCGTCCAGGGTACTAGTAACACCTGTTACTTCCAGTGATCAAAAATAGTAAAAGTGCAATCAGAAAAAAAATAACACATTATTCTTATTAGGAATAGCAAGCCACAATAAAATACATCTCGGAGAGACGGCGATTCCATTCTATAACATCAGATACACGATTACCTTCTACCTAAATATAAATACTAGTGCTAAAATGAAAACATCAGTAAACGATGTGTTTATGCGTAAAAATTCAGAAAAAACATACCTACGTACTCAGCTTAATTGGCCAATCCAACAACTAACCCTCTCTTGGTGACGTTTTTACTAGCTGAGCAGCTATGCAGAGAGTGGCAAATTTATGATTCTGTAGCTATTACGTGTTTTTCTTAAACTACACAATAATTTGTGGGAATTAGCCAGCTGATAAGATAACAGGAATGGACGAAGTGGCTGTAATTGAGCCCAGTGTAATGGAGAAAGTTGCGGAATTCTTAGGGATGCAGCCGAGAGCCCCTCGAGGCCATTAAGGGATTAGACCGGCTTTGATTGAGTGGCTGCACAGCGGTGAGGTTTTGTAAATCACTGCAGCACCAGGTCATTATCCCTGAAACCTGGACAGACTTTTATAGTCTCTGTCCAAACCCATGAGCAGTAAATTGGAAATTACAGCCCAGTATGCCAAAAAATAAAAAAAACACTTGAACCCGTGTACTTTGGGAGCTCAGACTTCCAGGTCATAACCGAAACTTTTTTCAGGGTTTGGCACTCAAGCTGCATTTTTTTACTACTTTCCATATCAGAATATTTTTTTCCTTGACTAATTAAATTCTTATCCATTTAGCTGTAACAGTTTATTAAGCTTTTTGTTCTCAGTTACTATTCATTAAGGGAAAAAGTTTCTATTTATACTATTAGTTAAAACAATATGCTGCGCGAGCAATATTAGGGCTTTCTTTTCTAATTTGAAATTCTTTGCTGACGTTTGTCGTTCCATCTACTGTTCCACTGGTTCTGCAAGCAGAGATTGTGACTGCCTTCTGTGTCATGTGTAACTGTAAACCTGGTAAACACTGAAACTAGGTAAATAGAAAGGACTGCTAAGCAGCATGTGGGAAATTATGGATCTGAGCCTTCTTACTTTTTGACCCTCATTATAAGTTAGAGGGAACACGGTGAGGTATTTACCACACTTAAGCTCTGATTACGAGCGACCTAGTTAATTCCATAAGTGTGCTAACTGTTGTTACTAGAAATATTGCAATTATGAGTGTTGTGGCAGTTCAAACTTGCTGATAATCATCAGTGGAAAAAAACACTGTATTTACCGAAATGTGGATTTTGGTGTGGTGCACACATCCACATTTTAGTAAACAAAAACTCGTAAATGGGTGGTATTTATTGCATCCAATAAATTCCAACTCAGTGGAGAAAGATTTTTCAAATGTAATAATTATCACACAAATAAATTACCAGGTGTAAGGAAATGCCTCTTTCTGCATGTTCACATTGATATTTTCGGGCTGATGCTGCTGGTTTTTTGACTCTGATGGTGCCCTGAGGCCTGCTAACCAGACATCACTGCCAGTTTTAACCCCATACAAATTGCATGTCGAATTGGATGCACTCAATTGACAAATCCACTCAGGGCTGCAGCACTGTTTGTGCCATCGTTTGTGTGATAAGATGCAAAATGGCTTCCAGTCTGTCATTGCAGACTGGAAGGACAGTGTTTTCACTGGCAGTTCGACTTTGCTATTTAAATCTATGGTAAAGCCAGCATATCCCTTAATATTATGTGTAAGTCTCCCCTACGGAAGGCCTATGAAGTCGTATGGCAGGGTGGAATATTTTACTGAGTAGCACAGATGTTTTATGATATGTCTTAGCAGCAACACTTCCACATTGTTGTTTTGCTGCAGGTAAAGTTGGTAGCCCCATTGGTAAATACATAGCTACCGGGTGACACCCTAACCCGGCTAAATTTTGACTGAGACTACAAAAATGGGTCATATAAGGTATCAAATTAACCATCACATTAAATGCGACCTTCCAAAAGTTGCCTACCTTTTGAAATTAATGTCACAATTAAAGGTAGGCAACTTTTGGAAAGTAGCCACTCTGTGCTCTGCTTGTCCAGGAGCCTCATAAAAGGCGTACACACTCAGTCAATCATTGTTGACCTGTAAATTTTGGATCTTGCTCTAAAAACGCTCTGGGGGCCAGGTAGTTCTCCAAAGCATTCTCTCTGCCCCCCCCCCCACTAGACCTCTGTCTTGCTGGACCTGGTCACCCAGCTCAGCCAAAGTAGCCAAACTAACTTTTACAAACTTCTTAAAAGTTTCCAAACTTTTTATTGGCTAATGCTTGTTTGTGGTTGAAATAAAAGTTATTTATTATTTCTAAAATCTGTATCTGCGGAACCCTCAGAAGGATTTTGATGGTGAAGGTCTCTAAAAATGTATAAAAATCTGCCCTGTGTTTATAAATTGGTGTCTTTTTTCTTTCATGTTAAATGCTTTACACATTGTTCCTTTGCTAAGCCTTACCGCTCAAAGCTACAGCTACCTTGGGTTGAGCTAGGGTTAAGTAACCACACCTTAGTGAACGCAAGACGGTATTTTTGTGTGTACTGCCGGGTAGGGCTTCCCAGCCATACGATATAGTACAGCCAAATCCTCAGACCAGACCACTTGTAGTGAGGGCCTTCGTAATACCATTATCTGGGGTGAGGTATTTTTGCATTGTGGCAAATACCCTAAAATCCTGTGTTTTCAAATTACAAATGAGGTATACCATGTGGAATTGATATTTAACACAATTAATTCTGCATGTTGTTCTTTTTTGCCTTTTTTCACAGGCTGTTAGACTTTTTCATCCTTGGCGTGGTCTCCCTTAACTTTTTGCCTCTGTTCCCCAGGTTGTTGATGTGTGCTGGACTCTGACCTTACTGTTTTTGTTACTCTTGGCATTTTACCACTGCTAACCAGTGCTAAAGTGCAAGTGCTCCTTTACAAAATGTGTACGTAACTGGCTTATCCATGATTGGCATATTTGATTTATTAGTAAGTCCCTAGTACAGTGCACTAGAGGTGCCCAGGGCCTGTAAATCAAATGCTACTAGTGGACCTGCAGCACTTGTTGTGCCACCCACATAAGTAGCTCTGTAATCATGTCTCAGACCTGCCACTGCAGTTTCTGGGTGTGCAGTTTTAACTGTAAATTCTACTTGGCAAGTGTACCCACTTGCCAGGCCTAAACCTTCCCTTTTTTTACATGTCAGACACCCCTATGGTAGGCCCTAGGTAGCCCCAAGGGCAGGGTGCAGTGAATGGTTAAGGTAGGACATATAGTAATGTGTTTTATATGTTCTGACAGTGAAATATTGCTAAATTCGTTTTTCACTGTTGCTATGCCTGTCCCTCTCATAGGTTAACATGGGGGCTACCTTTAAATCTGATTAAAGGGTAGATTCCCTTTGGGAGCAGATGGACATGTGGAGTTTGGGGTCTCTGAGCTCACAATTTAAAAATACATCTTTTAGTAAAGTTGATTTTAAGATTGTGTGTTTGAAAAGGCCACTTTTAGAAAGTGAGCCTTTTCTTGCTTATACCATTTCTGTGACTCTGCCTGTTTGTGGATTCCCTGTCTGGGTCAGTTTTACAGTTGGGCTGGTTGCACCTCACACTAGACAGTGACACAAAGGGAGCTGGGGTGTAGCCTGCATATCCTGATGAGCCAGTTGTGCTAGGAGGGAGGGGAGGAGTGGTCACTCACACCTGAAAGGGCTGTGCCTGCCCACACACAATGCAGTTTCCAGCCCCCTGGTGAGTGTCAGGGGCCTGGCCTGGGGAAGGCAGGATTTCACATTCAAAAGAGACTTTACTTTGAAGTAGGCCTACTTCAAAGGAGAAATTGGGTATAAGAAGGGCACCCAAAACCAGACTTTAGAACACTTCTGGAAACCAAGAGGAACCTCTGCCTGGAGAAGAGCTGAAGAGCTGAGGAAGAAGAGCTGCCCTGCCTGTGACTGTGCTTTGTGGAGCTCTCCTGCAGTTGCTGCTTCTGCCAAAGTAAGAGGGCAAAGACTGGACTTTGTGTGCCTTCCATCTTCAGAAGAAATCTCCAAGGGCTTGATTTAGAGCTTGCCTCCTGTTGTTTGAAGTCTCAGGGACAGCAAAGACTTCTCTCTGCCAGCACCTTGAGTCTCTCGAGAGACTCCTACTCTTCCTTGTGGTGCCTATCCAGTTCCTGGGACCCTGAAAGGAGAAGCTGGCAGCCTAATAGGAGGAAATCCACACATAGAGTGCCGTGCGGGGAAAAGATCGACAAAACTCCGATCTGCGGCTGAAAAACGATGTGCTGCCAGCTCGCCGGCTGAAAATCAATGCTCACCGGAAACGCAACCGAAGAATCAACGCACTGAGCTGGAGAAATGACGCGCAGCATCGCTGACGGAGGCTGGGAGATCGCAACCCACGCTGCGAGGTTTTCGGATCATCGTGCGGCTGGATTTCCAACGCAAACACCGCTGGGCGTGTAAAAACAACGCAAGACCTGCCCGGACCCGAGAGTGCTGACCGGATCGATGCATCACTTTCCTGCGGAGAGAAGGAATGACGCGCCCGACCCAACAAAAGGAGAAACGACGCAAGGTCCCACTCATGAGTGGAATCAACGCATCGCAAGCACTTTTTGATGCACACTCGCCCGTGCGGGGTTATTTTTGATGCACCCAAGGTACATTTTCACGCTAACAGTGTTAGTGTGTGTTTTAAACTACATAAAGACTCTTTTTGATTTTTAATTGATAACTTGACTTGTGTATTGTTGATTTTTATCGTTTTGGTCTTGTTTTGTTTAGATAAATATTTTCTATTTTTCTAAACCTGTGTTGTGTCATTTAGTAGTGTTTTCATTAAGTTACAGTGTGTGTTGGTACAAATACTTTACACCTAGCACTCTGAAGTTAAGCCTCTGCCAAGCTACCAAGGGGGTAAGCAGGGGTTAGCTGAGGGTGATTCTCTTTTACCCTGACTAGAGTGAGGGTCCTTGCTTGAGCAGGGGGTAACTTGACTGTCAACCAAAGACCCCATTTCTAACACATGCTTTTACCCCAATAGATATAGGCGGGTTTGACCTGCCAGAATCTATCAAATGAAACCTGTGTGACTATTATCACACAACTTACACCTAAACTTGTAGTGAAGGCTTTTCTCTTTATTTATAACATCCTTTCCAGTATCAAAGTTCATATGTGCCAGTTAGGGCAACTTTAAAGTATGTGCATGGGATAGTGTAAATGTGCACCAGTATCAGTCAATTTGCATGATGCCTGTACCAAATAACCACAGTCAAAACGACATTTGCACTAACCAACTACTGCTAACCTAAAATTTCTGCTCCTGAAGTTCAGTGCAAATTATATTTTTGCTCCTGAAGTTCAGTGCAAATTACATTTTTGCAGTAGTTGACTGGTGAAAATGTTGGTGCACAAGTGATTAGCACCTATACAAATTTCTGTGATCCAGCCCGACAAAGGAAGTTTTTAGCATGGTGCAGGCCATGTTGCATGCGGGGAGAAGGACACAGTAACTAGAGTTGGTAGGAAATTGGAGTAAAGGCATGTGCCTATCAGTTATATGACCTGTGATATGGTGGGGATGTGTGAGGGTCAGCCCAGTTGAATAGGGGGCTTTGCTATGACATTTCCACGTGGGATCCACAGTGAAATATAGCATAATCCTGATACAGCCAGAATTTTTGAATTCTGAGAGCTTAACAAAGGTATGAGTCACTGTCGAAATGTTGTGAGATGTCACATTGCTCAGTTCCTTCATGTTGTTCCATTTGGCTTATGCTTGTAATCGTGGGTTGGGCAATTAACAGGTATTAACACCCGGACAGAGGGCATTAACACTGAGCAAAAGTCTCCAAGTAAAGATGCATGTGCATTATACTATAATTTGGAAAAGGTTTTTGGATCCTCGATGAATAGCACAAACATGCTGACAAAACAACAGCAACCATATAGTTTGTATTTTGAATATATTGTGTACCACTTAGAAGTTAGCCAAATCTTCACATTAATACTACTGTTAATTCCTCAGTGCAAGCCAAAGTCCTGGCAGATGGTTTTTAACCACAAGTATTTTTTCCATGATACTGTAAACCTCGATATTGACTTCTTTGGCGAGGCTGCTCAATCTTCAGAGCCCCCATATTATGACACTGTGGTCTCGGACTCCACTAGTCAGAAGAATATACTTATGCATCAGTCATGCGGTATGTGTCTATATATATGGTATATACGTCGCTTCCATCTGCGTACCTGGTACAACGCTAATTGTTTCACCCACGAAACTGATGGAAGCTATGTTGGAGGTTATGGGCGCAAGCAGCACCATATTACAGGCACACTTATAGTTGCAAGAATGACCTCTTTTGGCCCTTACTCTGAGAGTCTGGATAATCCCAAGAGGACAGTAAAGGAAGTAATGAGACCCAACACAATTCCAAGATTTCCAGGCTTTACTTGGAACTCTAGCTGCTGAAAGCAGAGAAAATCTGTTTGTGAAGCTCTGGAAAGACATTCGGAAAGTGATGCAAAGCACAGATTCACACATCATTCCTCCAAAACATATAATGGCGTTTATTTCCCCTCCACCGTGGAGTTATTGATGTCCCTAGTATTTGCAGCTCTGGGGGTGAGGAGTATAGAGCTGACTCATAATACGTACCTTAGTTCCTATCAGAGCCCCTTTTAGAGGGCCATGGGCAAGCAGGAACTTTGGGCCCAACCAGGGGGGTTGAGCCGTTTTACTCCTGATATTTTAAGGCCCTGATGTAGGAGGCTGGCCTGGTTTGTAGTGGGAACCTTGGGTACTTACACCTTTCACCAGGTCCAGTTGTCCTTTGTTAGTGAATGTAGTAGTGTTCTAGCAGCTTAGGCTGATAGAGGTAGCTACAGCAGGGCAGCTTAGGCTGAACTAGGAGACATGCAAAACTCATGCAATACCACTTATAGTTACACAGTACTTATACACAAGTAAAGACAATACTCAGTGTTACCAAAAATAAAGGTATTTATATGGGTGACACAGTACCAAAATATCTTAGAGACAATACTACTTCTGGAGGTAAGTATTATACACAATATATACACTAGACACCACAATTAGACAAGTAAATAGTCATAGAACAATGCAAACAGTAGGAAATTCTGTAGAATGCAATGGAAGAAAATAGGTCTAGGGGCAACACAAACCATATACTAAAAAAGTGGAATGTAAATCACAAATTCCCCCCTAGACAAGTGCAGTGTGTGCAGAATCGCTGGGAGAGTAAGAATACAGTAAAGGTAAGTAAATTACCCCACCCCAGAGCACAGAAAAGCAGGAGTAAAGTACTGCAAGTTTCCTTAGGACACACTACACCTCGTTTTGGGGATTTTGCAGCAGCCAATCGAGTCTGCAAAGAACAACTGCTGGATTATTGGACCTGCAGACCTGCAAAGGAAGGGGAACAAGTCCAGAAGTCAAAAGAAGTTCCAGGAAGGACAGGAGCCTCTGCCAACCCAGAAGAGGGTGCAAAAGAAGAGTCCCTGGTGAGTTGAAGACTACAGAAATGCATCCTGAGAAGATGCCAGCAGACTCCTGCATGATGCAAAAGATGTCCAACAGCGTGAAGATTGTTGCAGATGAGATTTGGTGTTGGAAGGCACCAACAAGGCTTGGCTACGGCAAAAGTGCATTTTTCATCAAAACAGCACTGGATGGACCCAGGAGGAACCTGGGGGCCTCAACTCTGTGTGAGGAGGAAGAGGGGGCTCTGAGCACCTTAGAGAGACCTCAGAATGCCAGCCAACACCCCTAGAAGCCATAGGATCTGAGTTCAAAGGAGGTGCAAAACACAGTTGATGCAGCACAACAAAAGAAGGTGCAATGCTGCCGGAGAACAACTCAGCAAGTTGAACATCGCAGGGTAAAGTGCTGGGGACCTGGCCAGGCTGTGCACAAAATAATTTTGCAAAGAGTGCACAGAGACCTCTGGGGACGAAGAAGACCCAAAACACAGGGGTACCGTCGTTCTCGGGGAAGGCAAGGTCTTACCGCCTCCAAATTGCGTTAGCAGGACCTCAAGAAAGTCTATGTTGATGATGTCCACCCTCTGTGTCCTTAGGAGTACGCTCGCTGCCGTGAGAGGAGTCCCAAAGTACAGGTCATCGCTTTGGAAGGTGCCTGCTTGGAGCAGGGGAGTGACTCTGTCACTCCACGGGAGATTTCTTCGGTCCTTCTGGTGCAGGATGAAGACAGGGAGTCCCCAGAGCATGCACACCATGGAAACTGTTGCAGTTGCTGACTTGGAGCTGAGGTTGCTGAAGAAAAGTGTCTCTTGTTGACACTTTGTTGAATTACAGCGTTTCTTGGAGCAGGCTGCGCTTGATCCGAGGTCAGAGGATGCTGATGTTGTTGCAGAGGATACCTGAAGGAAACTTGCAAGCAGAATCTGAAGAGAACCCACAGGAGAGACTCTAAATAGGCCTGAGAGGGGGATTGGCTACCTTATCAGGTATGGACCTATCAGGAGGGGTCTCTGACATCACCTGCTGGCACTGGCCACTCAGAGCCCTCTAGAGTGACCCCACACCTTGCAAAGTAAGATGGCTGAAGTCTGAGACACACTGAAGGAGCTCTGGGCACCACCCCTGGGGTGGTGATGGACAGGGGAGTGGTCACTCCCCTTTCCTTTGTCCAGTTTCCCGCCAGAGCAGGGGAGAATGGGTCCCTGAACCAGTGCAGACTGGTTTATGCAAGGAGGGCACCACCTGGGCCCTTCAAAGCATTTCCAGAGCCTGGGGGAGGCTACCCCTCCCCAGCCTGTAACACCTATTTCCAAAGGGAGAGGGTGTAACACCCTGCTCTCAGAGGAAATGCTTTGTTCTGCCTTCCTGGGACTGGGCTGCCCAGACCCCAGGAGGGCCGAACCCTGTCTGTGAGGTGGCAGCAGCTTTAGCTGCAGTGCAAGCCTCAGAGAGCTGGTTTGGCAGTACTGGGGGTCCACAGTGGAGCTCCCAGGATGCATGGAATTGGTTCCCCAATACCAGATTTCGAATGGGGGGACAATTCCATGATATTAGACATGTTACATGACCATTTTCGGAGTTACCACTTTGATGCTACATATAGGTATTGACCTATATGTAGTGCACACGTGTAATGGCGTCCCCGCACTCACAAAGTCCCGGCAAATGGCCCTGAACTATGTGGGGGCACCTTTGCTAGTGCAAGGGTGGCCTCACACTTAGTAACATTGCACCTAACCTTCAGCAAGTGAAGGTTAGACATACAGGTGACTTATAAGTTACTTAAGTGCAGTGAAAATGGCTGTGAAATAGTGTGTGCACTATTTCACGCAGGCTGCAATGGCAGTCCTGTGTATGGGTTTGTCTGAGCTCCCTGTGAGTGGCAAAAGAAATGCTGCAGCCCATATGGATCTCCTCGAACCCCAATGCCCTGGGTACCTAGTTACCATATACTAGGGACTTATAAGGGGAGTCCAGTGTGCCAATTGAAATTGGTAAATGAAGTCACTGGCCTACAGTGACAAATTTAAAAGCAGAGAGAGCATATGCACTGATGTTCTGGTTAGCAGAGCCTCAGGGACACAGTTAGGCACTACACAGGTATACACATTAGGTTACAAACTATGAGCACTAGGGTCCTGGCTAGCAGGATCCCAGTGACACAGTAAAAGCACACTGACATACACTCACAAACAGGCCAAAAGTGGGGGTAGCCATGCTAGAAAGGGGCTACTTTCTCACACAACGCCCCTCCCCCCCCAAATGAAGGTCAATAAGGCTAACCTTGACCAGTTGAGACTTTATTGTCTAAGTGGTGATAAGTGGAGAGTAGATCTGTAATAGAGTGGTTACTCCCTTTATCATCCACTATATGGTTACTTCCCTGTGGGGATGTAATCCACCCTGTTTGGGGATATTTACCTAACCAACAGTGTGAGTGTACATTCTCAGAGTTCCTATTAATGTGTTTTAAAGTTGGGCAGTGGGATTGGTCCAGTGGGCCTATGTCAAATGCAGGAAATGCTAGACAGGGATGCTGTCTCAATAAAGCCATGGAGTTGCTGTTTCTCTTGAGTAGGAGCAGGGCAGGGCTGCTGTCCTATAAGCTCCACACCAGGACAGGGCTGCTGTCTTAAGTGTTTAGAGGCAGTGCAGGGCTGCTGCACTGAAGTGTCTCTGGGAGGGTTGGGAGGGATGGTCTATATTTACTAAAATGGTGCAATTTTGCACATCTGGCTTAGTAGTTCCACAGAGAGGTACTTTTACCTCTGGGAGCCCAGCTGTGGTATCTGAGGGATCCTTTGGTACAGGTTTCACCCCAGGAGAGGTTTCTCCCACCACAAGAATGGTATCCTTAGTGGCAGGGTGGGGAAGGGATACTTTGATACCCTTTTTACCTGTTAGTGGAGAGGGATCCTGAGATTTCAGACCTTTTTCTGATTTTTCATTTCACCAGAAATGTGAGGAAGCAATTCCTCAGGGATACCCAGCATGGATGCATGGGTACTAAACTCTACCTCAGCCCAACCTGAGGCCTCTAGGTCATTCATTAAGAGACAATCTACAGGTATCTAGGTGACACCACCACTTGCTTAGGGCCAGTAAGTCCATCCCAACTAAGTTGATATGCAGCTAAGGGGAGAGACTGAGTGGAGTTATTGACATCAGTAACTTAGTACTTCTGTCCAATGAGGTGTTGTGCAGGTGACACTAGGTTTTCAGTCACCAAAGTGATACTTGCACCTGTGTCCCTGTAGGCTTGGGCCTCAACACCATTTATTAAGATTGACTGCCTGTACTTATCCGTGTTAAGGGGACAAGCAGCCAAGGTGGCAAGGCCAATGCCACCAGGTGTGACAGAAACTATCTTGGGACTGTCGACCCCAGTTTCTATTATGGTCCCAAAAGTGAACCCAACTACACCTTTAGTTTGACTATTGCCAGTAGTCCCACCACTATTACCACTACTGCTAGGGGCACTAGAGTCTGATGTATTAGTGGTGGTAGGCTCAGGGGCGTTACCTGTGCAGGACTTATCCCCTGGCCAATGGTCTTTATTTCTACACACATAGCACCAAGGCTTTTCCTGATTGTGTGAAGAGTTTGAAGAAGATGAAGAAGTTTTATCCCCACCCCCAGAGGAGTATTTTGAACCTGAAGAAGGATCTTTGTGTTTACTTTTATCCCCATGCTTGTCCTGAGATTTTTCACCATCTTTCTTCTTGCCATCCTTGTCACCCCCTGTATGAGCTTTTCTGCTCACCCTTGCTCTGATCCATTTTTCTTCCTTCTTTCCCAATTCTTGGGGAGAGGTCAGATCTGAGTCCAAAAGATACTGATGTAACAAGTCATGGTGTAAGAACAATGAGGCAAGTACCCTCTAACCCTTTTGACCAGGGTAGTAAATGCAAATAGATTAATGGTCAAGGCAAGGGGAAGTACACCTAGACTTCCACGGTGTGCTGGTAACTCAATAATTATGAATAAACGATTTATGTAGCATCAATGGAAATGTATTGCATTATTGTGCTTCTTCTTCATATATTTATCACAGGAGAAAGTTAAACATATTCTGTTAGGTGCTCCTAGTTCAAAAAACAGTGAGAGTGAATATTGTGCAGAGAAGTGAAGGTGACATATACAATATATACAGAGAAGGTGGTTTAAGAACAATATGGACTTCTATCGGCTCCGTCAATCCGGGAGGCCCTGAAGTCACATACAACTATTTTACAATTTTTATTCCACATTCAAAAACATGTCGACATTTCGCCCCAAAATGTAAGGATAAATCAGTGGTGGGTCATCATCAGGAGATGCTCTTTTAGAGCCTAAACAACCGAAACAAGATTGCAACAGACTGGCATGTGTTACCACGTACAGCCCTGCCAGTAACGACATCAAAAACTTATCTTACATCATTTAATATCAGTCCAATCTATTCAAGCTTGATCCTGTATGAAATAGTGCGATTCTCGGGCATACACTTCTTATGAATCAAGGTTAGGCCTCCCAGTAATACACCTTTTTTTGGTTCATATTCTGCATCTCTTTGATCCATCCAGGACTATGCGTAGAACACTATTCAATAGTTCCTTCACATAGGCCTCTCTTGTCCACACTGCCTCCAATTTACCCTCACATACTGTACATGTTCCCACCAATGATCCCCCCTGGTTTTCAATACCACTCCATTCATTTTAAGTTTTTCCCTCTCATACAGTGCGGTCCTCGGATGCGTGTTTTTCACGGTTAAAGATTAGGCCTCCCTGCAATACATTACATAATTTGGTTGCTATCCCACCCATTTCTGAGTGTTTTCGCTGTGGACCATTAGGAGACCCCAGTCACAGATAAGCTTATACATCAGTTTCGAACACATGCGATTTCACATGCGTTGTTCAGCGGACCAGGGAGGGAACGCTCCCTCTCTGTGCTGCACCAACGTGAATTCTCTTCCCTGATTGGTCCCCCCTTGGACCATTCAGAGGGTAGTTTGGTCGCTCCAAAAATAGTTGCATTCTACCTAAGCCGATACGTCGGTTAGACGTGCGGCTTATCTGATACGAAGACCCGAGTCAACGCGTGAAGCCAAAAGAACAGTTCTGGCCACACGAAGTAATGTCTTGAATCATACTCATTAGTAAGTGCAGCTGCTCTATTTTTCACTATGCTGCTTTATTTTTGGCACCCTTTATTCGGGCCTGCTCTTACAATTCTTATCTATTTTAGATATTGTGAGCCTCAGCCCACATGTTTGAAGGGCGACCGGGGAATGGACTGCCCTGATTATTTTTCAGTACACCACACCGATTAATACCCCCAGAACTAATATACTACATCTTCAGCACCTATTGAACTATGTAAGTAGTCATTTGCTTTGTCATGACTATAATTCCTACCATATAATGCATAAATAGAGTACTACATTATATGTCATTTTCCCAATAAGAATAAGCCACATTCCATGAGATTATAAATCCCATTCTGGAATCCCTAGTTGAGTGCTTACGCCCCACCCTTAAATAAGTCATTGACACCGAGTAATAATGCCTTTATTAATTTGGATATTTAAACTATCCCTAGGTGCTACCTACTTGACTTGATTCCCAGTCCTGATGAGCACCCACCACTGATTTATCCTTATATTTTGGGTCGAAACGTCAACATGTTTTTGAATGTGGAATGAAAATTGTAAAGTAGTTGTATGTGACTTCAGGGCCTCCCGGATTGACGGAGCCGATAGAAGTCCATATTGTTCTTAAACCACCTTCTCTGTATATATTGTATATATCACCTTCACTTCTCTGCACAATATTCACTTTCACTGTTTTTTTTAACTAGGAGCACCTAACAGAATAAGTTTAACTTTCTCCTGTGATAAACATATAAAGAAGAAGCAGAATAATGCAATAAATTTCCATTGATGCTACATAAATCGTTTATTCATAATTATTGAGTTACCAGAGCACCGTGGAAGTCTAGGTGTACTTCCCCCTTGCCTTGACCATTAATCTATTTACATTTGATGCAACAAGTCAGACACACAATTATTCAAGATATATTCTCTCAGAATCAAGTTATATAGGCTTTCATAATCAGTCACCTTACTGCCATGTAACCAACCTTCTAGGGCCTTCACAGAACAGTCCACAAAGTCTGTCCAGTCCTGTGATGACTCTTTCTGGTCTCTCTGAACTTAAGTCTGTACTGTGAGACTACTGGATTTTGAGTGGCAGAATCGCCCGCGGTGTGGGAGACTAAGGGGGTAATTTTGACCCTGGCGGTACAAGACCGGGGCCGGCGGTATTCCGCCAGATTTGCCCCGGCGGTGATAATCCGCCTGGGCAGCGCTGCGAGCAGCGCTGCCCAGGGGATTACGAGTCCCCGGCCGCCAGCCTTTTTCTGGCGGTTTGTACCGCCAGGAAAAGGCTGGCGGTACGGGGAGTCATGGGGCCCCTGGGGGCCCCTACACTGCCCATGCAAGTGGCATGGGCAGTGCAGGGGCCCCCTGACTGGGCCCCATGCAGCTTTTCACTGTCTGCACAGCAGACAGTGAAAAGCGCGACGGGTGCAACTGCATCCGTCGCACGGCCGCAACACCGCCGGCTCCATTTGGAGCTGGCTCCCATGTTGCGGCCCACATCCCCGCTGGGCCGGCGGGCGGAAACTTGGTTTCCGCCCGCCGGCCCAGCGGGGATGTCAAAATGGGCACCTCGGGAGTGCGGCCGCATTGGCGGCCGCCCGGCGGTTACAGCTTGGCCGGCGGCGATTGCCGCCCGCCAAAGTTGTAATGGCCCCCTAAGTCTAACCCACTGCTGGTGCTCCAATCTGGGTTTTGCTCCGGCTAACTAGCAGTGCCTCGCATCTACCCAAGGATAGAGATGACTGGGCAGCCGAGTGCATGACATACTTGGCTTCTCAGGGAAGTCGTGGTCACTCAGGTCTCATCCGGTTCTCTCATTTACAATTCAGTCCCATATATAAATGACAAACAGAAGCAGTATGTGTTTCAATAATGAATTTAATAAAACAACTGCATCTTAGATAGCAAAGCTGAGCTGCAATAACCAGGACGACACAACATGACAGTATTAAAATGGTGACGAGAAGAGTGAAGCATAAAAACAACGCTATCATATTGTCACTATGTTCAATGGACTAGATCCTACCTAGGCTATGATTGAGCACAGCATGTTAAGCTCTAATTCCGCCTTTCAGGTTCCCCTGGGAAGACATCAACCCCCATACCTGAGCAAAGGCCTTCGGTCTGCGTTAGCATCTGTAGCGAAGCATTCAGCAATCAGCATACAGTCGTGGTTCACTGGCTGGAATCTCCCTCTAACGTGTTAGGGACAAGGGAGTGTTTTATAATAACACAACTGATGTTATGAGAAAATGTCCCTATGTAAGGATGTGTGTTTTCTTCGAATGATGGAGACTAAACTTCTACCACATTCACTGGCAATGTAACGTACTGTAGCCTTGGAAGAGTGATCAGGAATGTCTTGTTTGAGAACAGAGTGCTGGCCTAGGCAAAAACAGTTAGATAAACAGGAAATAAAACAAGACAGTAAAAATGGTTATTGTAACAATAATAAGATGAAGCTGAATAAAATATCTAGGTTAAAGTGCACAGCGGCCTAGTGTGTTAAAATAACGTGCATAGAGCTATAGCTAAAATGGCTGCACAACACCCTCCCGTTGTCGGTTGATGGTGGTTCAAAGCCTAAAACATATAAAATTGTTACTAAGAGCTCAACCTAAGATATATTTAAAAGCACTGTTAATGATGACAAGTCAAAGGGACACATGATTATGCTAAGGGACAATTTAAAATATAAGCATGTGGCATAAAAACAATTTTTTTTGTTTTTGTTTTTAAAAGGCAAAGTCAACTTGGAAAAGTTCCAATCAGCTCTCAGACCATAGAGGACAGGAGATCTTCCACTTCAGCTGATGTTAAAGTTGGAAAATCATTACCAAGAAGGATCAAGGAGCAGTTGTGTTCCATAGCCTCAATCTCAGCCAAGGCGGCATTCTGTGGTGTGCCAAGTGATGAGTCGTGAGCTACATCCTCCAGGAAGGGCAACTCATAAGTAGCTTCTCGTAGCAAACGCAACCTCAATGCGCATGTCCGATAATGAACCCTCAGCGAGAACATCAACAGATCAGCGTCCAATGTAGGCAAGCGTTGCGTCGAAAGACAGACTTCCAGTGCGTGTTCGAAAGAGCACCAGAGGCACAAAACACGGGCTGCCCACAATGCAAAACTGGTCTGAATGACAAAGACCAGCCACACTCCAATTGCTCCAGGAGTGTTGCTCCAAAATACTGCATCATGTGTTCACGACACAGCTGCACTGATGGAAGCGCCTTCATTCCTCCTTGTTGCGGCGGGACAGCCATTGCGCATAAGAAATAGCAACAGCAAGATGCCAGCTAATAAAGCCAAAGTTATCCGAAATCCCCCGCAAATACTAGAGAAGATTGTGTGGATTGCTGATGGTATTAAACCGAATATGGAGGAGAAGGTGTGAATGAAACTAGAACCAACAGCTTTGAAAAAATGTGCAATTCCAGTCGTACTGGACGCATTAAATATTCGTCCCACGAGTTCACCAAAGTGTCTCAGAAAGTTTGTATTTAAAAGGGACTGTATTTCTGCTGACGACCTTGACACCTAAAATGTGTAGGTCTTGCATGCAGATGTAAGGGCCACATGCTTTTGAAACAATAAAGCCTTGAGTCTGCTCAGCTTGTCAAAATTCATGTCTGAAGTAGCAATGCGAGGCCAAATGTCAGCTACTTCTTTTATTTTAGTTGGGGGGAAGTACTTTCCCGCAGCATGTAACGACCTTAGAGACCAAAACAACATAAAGTATTCTGGCTCGCATACCACAACAGTCTTCACCCTTGAGGTTGACGTAGCTGCCATTTGAAAGCACCTGGAACATAGGTCTATTCAAGGGGACTGGAACTCCCTTCAGATAACAAGCTAAGTTCACTGCAGAAGCGTTACACGCCCCATGCAAGGACAGCTGTTTACAAACCATTCAATGGCTGACTGAAGTCTCGCATTCACTACCGCTAAAAATGACTTCTTTCATGCCACTGAGACATTTGTATGAGAAGGGAAGCTCCCACACCTCATGGATGGAACTATCTCCCAGCCTTTCATATCTGCCTACCGGAATGTGTTTTAAACAGGAGGTGAATTGAAGTGTAGAAATAGGCAGATTGATGACCCCGTGTATTAACCACTCAGCAGATGGTATTTCAGCCACAGTAAAAGGCAACTTTTCTAATTTCTCAATAATAAGCGTAACATAAGTCGCTTCTTTCTTAGCCATTAGTTGTTGTTGTCACGTTAAATTAAAGGAGGAAAATATCTACCTCGCACTGACATGCTGCCAGGGAACGCGACCCGCCTTCAATGTTTGAAGTGTCCAACCCAACTGCATAATGGACCTTAGCTGACTCTGTCCATGGTGTAAAGAAGACATATCTGTTTGTATACTGTCTATAGCAGAAGAGATGATGTTATTCAAAGTGTATATCTGGTCGAACAATATATTAATCCCATTATCCACAACAGCTAATGCCTTTTTCAGATTTTCCTGGTCTATTTGCCGTAACCGGGCAGCTGCCTCTTGTTGGGAAAGCTTTCAAATGTCATTGTATACTTCATATAAGAAATGCTTCCTACGGTGTTTTCTGGGGCCTAACAGGAGGTCCTGTAAGTCAGTATTATTAGACAGGAGACTGAGGTGTTCTCTAACCGCATCTAGTGAGGATGTTCTTAATCATTGCTGGCACAATTTTCCTACACTATGGCCCTCATTCTGACCTTGGCGGGCGGCGGAGGCCGCCCGCCAAAGTCCCGCCGTCAGGTTACCGTTCCGCGGTCGAAAGACCGCGGCGGTAATTCTGACTTTCCCGCTGGGCTGGCGGGCGGTCGCCTTCAGACCGCCCGCCAGCCCAGCGGGAAAGAGGCTTCCACGATGAAGCCGGCTCGGAATCGAGCCGGCGGAGTGGAAGCTGTGCGACGGGTGCAGTTGCACCCGTCGCGTATTTCACTGTCTGCGCAGCAGACAGTGAAATACATGTAGGGGCCCTCTTACGGGGGCCCCTGCAATGCCCATGCCAGTGGCATGGGCACTGCAGGGGCCCCCAGGGGCCCCGCGACCCCCCCTACCGCCATCCGGATCCCGGCGGTCCGACCGCCGGGATCTGGATGGCGGTAGGGGGGGTCGGAATCCCCGCGGCGGTGCAGCAAGCTGCGCCGCCGCGGAGGATTCAATGGGGCGGCGGTACACTGGCGGGACCAGTGGTGCCGGTCCGACCGCGGCTTTACCGCCGCGGTCGGAATCCCCATTGGAGCACCGCCGGCCTGTCGGCGGTGCTCCCGCGGTCCTCCGCCCTGGCGGTCAAAGACCGCCAGGGTCAGAATGACCACCTATATGTCGTAACTATACCCACACGTTCGGGCGATATATAGCGAAGGTCCGGCCTACTAGTTCTAAACCCCCCCGAGGAGTGGCCACACTGGTATCTATTGGCCACAATAACCACCCGCCGATATGTGTCAGTGAAACATTAAATGTACCATTTTGGACCCATTCATCTAGCTGATCTTCAGTTGCATTTGTATATTTTTGCCATTTATAAAACTTTGCAGGGGCAGGTATACTGGTCATGTTTAATTCCTTAATTTTAGCTAAGCCTAGACAGCTTGTTTGTTGCACTGTATCATTTAAGAATATCATTTGTACAGGTATGAGGCATGCTCTAAATAAAGCTTCTTTTCCCCTAATTTGCCAATGTCTAGTTCCCCATACACTTTTCAGATCAATCAACTTCAGCCACTACTCATAGCCTTCGATAGACAACCGGGAAACAAAGGATTCGGAATATACATATTTAGTATTCATCCATAATATATGTATTTCTTTAGGAGGCGGTACTTTAAAATAATATTACTCAGCATTTTTTATATTGTGCCCAGAAAAATATGTAAACTTTTCAGAATATGTTTTGGAACTCCCCTGTGGTGGAATTGGACAATGTTCCCATTGTGTATAATTAAAAACTGTTTTGGGGCTGCTCGCTCTATTTATGAAATGGTGCCCATAATAATTATAGCAAAACATATCACCATAATTACCTTTATATAGAGAAACATCTTCCTTTTAAAATACAGTATAATACTGTAATTCAGTCATCATAGAATCAACTGTTTTCACATCCCAATCATCAGAAACAATGCCTGGTATTATAATATTGTTTATTGATAGTTTGAACACATATGGTATTTGAATAACTTCCGTGGGACCGTATATATAAAATATTACTTTATCCCAAACAATCCCATCAGGAATTGGTACTGAGGAAATGTTCACAAACGATAAGTCTCTTCAGATTTTATGTGATGAAAAATGTGGCTTTAAGAGCTCCTCCATCAATTCGACTGCTGATTTGTCAGGGAGAAAATTATCATGTATCAACAAGAAAAAAGTAATAACAAAACAAATCCAAAGAAGAAAAGCTAGGAAAGTCAAGAAAAGCCATAGATAATTCCATGGAATAATAAAATATGTTATTTTAAGCCAGTTCAGTAGCTTATGTGGTTTTGACAATTCAGATATTGAAGAAGCGAATGAGTCTGAGACATTATCATTGAAGTCGGCAAAATATCCAGAAGCAGTACGTGCAAAAGCTAGAGCCGTGGTCATTGGTGGAGTTGGTGTTTCCCGTGGTGGCACACAATAGATATTATATTATCTCTATTTCTGAGATTATATCTATTCTGCGGGGTCTCCATACGCAGAGGTTCTCCCCTCCCTTTTTTAGGAGTTTGTTGTTTTTTATCCCAGCGTTTCCTATTACCCCCAGGTGCTTGCTTGGGAAAATCTTTATTAGGAATTGTGGTTTGGATGGTCTGGCCCCTAAATTGTCTCGACCAAGGCTAGAATAGGTCTTTGCAATAATCTTAGGCAGCTCGCGTTCCTGATCCTGTTGCGGAACGTCACGGAGCCGCATGCGCACTGCTAGTGCGACTGCTTCCCCTTTAAGGTTACTTAAAATGATTGAGGATATTGTGGCAAAATGGCCCATCAATTACATCCCCAAATCTAGTGCCGGGGTAGCCCCATATTCATCTTGAATTTGTTTTAACACCTCCGGCAGATCAGCAAGTGTCGCTCTACCATGTGCGGTTGTATAGAGCACGGCAAATACCGTGCCCCAGGTATTACAGTTATCCACTGTAGGGACCATCCCAAAAGGCAAGCACATTGTTAATATCCTATGTTTATCCTGAGGTCCCGTATGGGGATATACTGCCTCCAGCGCTAACCAAAACGGAGTTTCCTCCCGTTTGGTGGGTACTTTACCCATGATTGAATGTACAGTCGCAGGGTTTATACCTGGTGTTGCTGCATGTGGATGTGCTGGAGCAGCACGTGCTGGGTTTGTATTTAATGTTTGCATTACGAATTGTACTAATCGTCTATATATCGCTATTAACTCTGTATATAAGCGACGAACCTCAGCTACCGCTAAATTTGCAACTGCAGGATGTGGTGTATAGGTGGCCAATAAAGGCCAGGTAGGACCATCGTTACTTAGAGGACCTAACCTTACTCGTAAAATTGTGTGGGGTAGGGCACCATCAAGCCAATTATTATGTTCTTGATAAGATAATGGTATTTCTAAATATGCTTATGCTCTGTATTGTCCAGGTGCATTTGCAAGTGTATAATGATAAAATGTATTTGTGTTCCCACCAACTGCTGGAAATGTGACCCAAGAATAAAAGAGTTCTGTTCTATAAGCTGCATGGGCATCCACCACAAATGTGACTGGACCCACCTGGGCCGTTACACCATTTGCTAATAAATGTGCAGTCAGAGGTTGTCTCATATTAACTGCTATTTGTATCTGCTGTCGATTCGCCATCATAGACAGACTATGGCCCTCATTACAACCTTGGCGGGCGGCGGAGGCTTGCCAAGGTTGAACCGCCGAGCGGCCGCCTATGTGGCCACAATCCCACCGGCCGCATTACAATATACCCGCCAGGCAGCCGGCTCCGACGGTGTTGCGGCCGTGCGACGGGTGCAGCTGCACCTGTCGCGCTTTTCACTGTGTGCTGTGCAGACAGTGAAAAGCAGGGTGGGGCTGTGCCTGGGGGCCCCTGCACTGCCCATGCCAAGTGCATGGAAAGTGCAGGGGCCCCCAGGGGCCCCACGACTCCCCTTCCCACCAGCCTTTCCATGGCGGTCTCTACCGCTATGGACAGGCTGGCGAGAAGGGAAGTCATAATCCCCAGGGCAGCGCTGCAAGCAGCGCTGCCCTGGCGGATTAAAACCGCAGGGACAACGATGATGGGAAACCGCCGGGACAATGATGGCGGGAAACCGCCGGTCCCGGCGGTGTGACTGCGGCGCTACCGCCGCGGTCAAAATATGGCGATTTGTACCGCCAGCCTGTTGGGGGTACGATCGCCAAAACACGATTTGCTAATAAATGTGCAGTCAGAGGTTGTCTCATATTAACTGCTATTTGTATCTGCTGTCGATTCGCCATCAAAGACAGACTATGGCCCTCATTACAACCTTGGCGGGCGGCGGAGGCTTGCCAAGGTTGAACCACCGAGCGGCCGCCTATGCGGCCGCAATCCCACGGCCACATTACAATATCCCCGCCAGACAGCCGGCTCCGACGGTGTTGCGGGCGTGCGACGGGTGCAGCTGCACCTGTCGCGCTTTTCACTGTGTGCTGTGCAGACAGGGAAAAGCAGGGTGGGGCTGTGCCTGGGGGCCCCTGGACTGCCCATGCCAAGTGCAGGGGCCCCCAGGGGCCCCACGACTCCCCTTCCCGCCAGCCTTTCCATGGCGGTCTCTACCGCTATGGACAGGCTGGCGAGAAGGGGAGTCATAATCCCCAGGGCAGCACTGCAAGCAGCGCTGCCCTGGCGGATTAAAACCGCAGGGACAACGATGATGGGAAACCGCCGGGACAACGATGGCGGGAAACCGCCGGTCCCGGCGGTGTGACTGCGGCGCTACCGCAGCGGTCAAAATATGGCGATTTGTACCGCCAGCCTGTTGGCGGTACGATCGCCAAAACAACCCTGGTTGTCTTCGACCGCCAGGGTTGTAATGAGGGCCTATATATTCAGAGAAGGCACACCAAATGGGGTTTTTCCTTTTAAAGTTCAAGCTTGAACAACCTCCAGCCTCAGATAGGATAGCCTACGTGGCTGGGGTGGAAATCCTCAGTACCACGGACGTCTCAGTATATGGTATTGAGGCATCATTGTATATATGGAGACAGAGATACTCAGGAGGACCAGAAAATTAGAGCCTGTCCAAACGTTGGCGCCGCCATGTCGTGTATGCTCTCATTATTCTAATGAGACTACTGGATTTTGAGCTGCAGAATCGGCCGTAGTGTGGGAGACTAAGGCCCTCATTACAACCCTGGCAGTCGGTGTTAAAGCGGCAGTAATACCGCTAACAGGCCGGCGGTTAAAAAAATGGAATCAAGACCATGGCGGAAACCGCCAACATAGACAGCCACTTTAACACTCCGACCGCCACGGCGGTAGACACAAACACCGCAGCGGTAACCGCCAACAGACAGGCGGAACACAATGTACCGCCCACTGTATTACAACAGGCCTATCCGCCACCTTTTCCGGGGAGGTACCAACGCCATCAAAAGCACGGCGGAAACAGGACTTGGAATGTAAACCATTCACCCAACGAGGAATCAGGACGCCATGGAGCCCGAGTTACAGGTCCTGCCCATGTTGGTTTACCTCCTCTTGTACCAGGAGCAGCAAAGACACCGGCGACGACCACGGTGAGTACTGCACCTAGCACACAGGTTGGGGGGAGGAAAGAGAGAGTGACACACACACACGCAACACGCAACACGCAACACCTCCACCCCCACCCTCAACCACAACAACATACACACAAATACATTCAGCAACATGACATTTACACCCCGTCACCCCCTCGAAGAACGCAAGGACAACATGAAATGATTGTAAGGAGTGTAATCATTGAAAAATCAGGTAGGCCAAGATAACTTTAAATCATCAGTATATACAAATATGTGTAGCAACTACACAAGTCCAGATACTGTTCCAATCATTGTCCGTGGACCAGTGGTCCCAAAATGCATGGGTGAAGCCCACACATGATACCTGACTTGAAACGGAGAGAGCACTGCTGGGGCATTAGATCAAAAATAAACAGGCACCTCAGAGGGAGGTGGGGGGCACCTCAGCTGGATGAACGGACGACACCACTCCTCCACGAGGGGGCTCCATGCCCACAGTTTGGTCCTGGGGAGTGCAAAGCCACAGTCTCTCAAGTCTCCCAAGTGGGTGGGTTGCCCATTGCTTTATCCTGGGGAGTGCAAAGCCACAGTCTTGCAAGTTTCTCAAGTGGGTGGGTTGCCTACTGCTTTATCCTGGGGAGTGCAAAGCCACAGTCTCACAAGTCTCTCCAGTGGGTGGTTTGCCCACTGATTGGTCATGGGGAGTGCAAGGCCACAGTCTCTCTAGTGGATATTTTTCTCCACTGGTTCTGGACAGGGGTTGTTGCCCAGAGTGCTTCATCCTGCCAAGGACTGTGTGAGTGGATGTTTTTCTCCACTGGTTCTGGAGGGGGCTTGGTGCCCAGAGTGCTTCATCCTGTCAAGGATTGGGGTTGTGGATGATTTTCTCCACTAGTTCTGGAGGGGGCTTGGTGCCCAGAGCGCTTCATCCTGCCAAGGACTGTGTGAGTGGATGGTTTTCTCCACTGGTTCTGAAGGGGGCTTGGTGCCCAGAGTGCTTAACATGCAGTGTGGCAGGTCCCATTCCCTCACCTGGGTGTGTGTGCCACAAGATTGCCTGGGGACAGGTAGCATGATACTCCATGGAGGCAGAGACACACTCCACCCTGCTGCGACTTTGCCTGCTACCTGCTGGTACAAACAGTGCTGGGTGTCGTGCCTCATGTACGCTGTGCAGGGTCCAGGACATCTCCTGCAGCCTGTGACAGCTGTCCACTGGTAATGTTAGCCATGTCGGCTGTAGTGGCACTGTCTGAGCACGTCACAGGGCTGGTGGCAGTGGTTGCGACAGTGTCTGTGGCAGAGATGCTGCCAGTGTTGAATGTGTCAGCACCTGTGGAGGGAGACAGCGGGACGTCTCCTGCAGCCTCGGACGGCTGCCCACTGGGCATGATGCTGGGGACTGTTGCTGAGGAGGTGCAGGTGGAAGTGTCCACCGCCGTACAGGTTGCTCTTCTGGTTGCCAGAAGGGGTGACTCTAGTCCCTCAGCCAGAGGCTCTGTGCCCTATTTAGGAAACGTTTTTTAGACACACTGGGACGGGAAGATGGAGGGGGTTTGGGAGTGGAGGAAGAGGTAGTGGTTCTAGGAGGTGTACATCTGCTGAATTTGGGTGAAGGTGCATGGGCCGGAGGCTGTTGTGAGGTGGATGGCTGTTGGGTGGGTGTGTGCCTGCATTTGTGTACTTTGGGAGGAGAGCTCACAGACACACTGGGAGAGGACACAGGGGATGTGTGCATGGTAGTGGGGGTGGTGAATGCACATGAGCGGTGTGTGGTGATGGGCGTGCTGGTGATGGAGGTAGTGGCTGAGGATGTACTGCATGCAGGTGTGTGTGGAGACGAGACTGGGAGGGAGGAGGAGGATGTGGAGGAGGGGGACACAATGGACGCAGTGGATGTTGGTGTGTCTGCATGGAGATGGTGCTTGTGTGAGAGCTTGTGGGATGTGTGATGCTTATGTTTGCCATGTCCACTCTTGTGTGTTGATGTGTGTGCATGCTGGTCTGAATGTGTGCTTGGGATAGGCTGAGGTAGAGGTGATTGGGTCTGGGTAGTGGATGTTGGAAGGGGGAGGCTGGACACAGCGACAATGGCTGCCATCAGTGCTGAGGCCAGAGCCTGAAATTCTCTCTGTTGGGCCACCATGCCAGAATGAATGCCCTCCAGGTATGCATTTGTTTGCTGCAAATGCCTCTCGACACCCTGGATGGCATTCAAAACGGTTGATTGCCCAATAGTGAGTGATCTCAGGAGGTCCATAGCATTCACTCACTGAGGGCAGCAGGGCTGACGGGGCAGGGCCTGAGGTGCCTGGGGCAAAGGTAATGCCCACCCTCCTGGGTGAGCGGGTATGGGAAACTCGATGAGGGGCTGCTGGGAGGGCAGTGCTGGTAGGGGGGTGGCGGCTGTACCTGTTGTTGCTGTGGGCACAGAGGTGCCCGCCACCGCAAGGGAGCTCCCATCAGAGGAGGAGTCGCTGTCGCTGGTGTCTGCTCCCGTCCCTGTCGTTGAGCTCCCCTCGCCCTCCGTCCCACTGGCGCCTTCAGACTCTGTAAATTTGCCCTCCAGAGCCATTGTGGGTTGCAGCTCCCTCCTGCTCAGGGGCCAATGCTCCTCCGCCAGATGATGCTAATGCACACAAGGACAGGGTGACAAAACAAAAAGGGGGGGGGGAGACACAAGAGACATATGGTCAATGCCTGCAACCCCACTACCGTTGGCGGACACAACACACAGGGGGCAGCCCTATGCACTAGCGCATGCACTAACAGTGCAGGGGAAAAGCACATTCCCATGGGGGACTCTGTCTAGACCCATTTCATGCACAGCTGGAACCCATAGGAGCCTGACTAGTTGTAGAGGGCAACTACCACCTTTGGGGTTGGAGTGGCACTGAGCCTGCAAAACAATGGATGTATCTTGGCGCGTCTGCCCTGGCCTAGGGGAACCCACAGCCCACATCCCCCACCCAGACACCTCGTCAAGCGCGCAGAGTCAGCTGAATGATACTGTACTCACCCCCTTGTGGCTGCCGTGATGCCCTCAAGCGCCCATCCAACTCAAGATATGCCACCGACAGGATCCGGTAGATCAGGGGGGTCATGGTGCAACCGGCACCCCTTCCACGTTGGGAGGCGATCCCCAGCTGGGCCTCCGCCGTCTTCTTGCTCCAGTGGCGCAGGTCCTCCCATTATTTCCGACAGTGGGTGCTCCATCTATGGTAGACCCCCAGGGTCCGCACTTCCTTGGCGATGGCACGCCAAATACCCTTCTTCTGGTGGGCGCTGACCTAGAGGAATAGTGAAGTAAAAATGGATGTTACTCCCCCGTACAGTTCTTCTCACTCACTGGCCACAAACCTCCAACCCTGGCCCAGAAAAACATACACTCACCATCCTCACATGCTGGCCTGTGCCCCCGTCTCTTCCATCCACGACACTCCATACAATCGTGTGCCATCCACCATGCACACAGTTTACTCACCTGTTTGTCTGGAGGACCGTAGAGTAGCGTGTACTGGGGGAGGACCCCATCCACCAGTTTGTCCAACTCCTCTGCAGTGAAGGCAAGGGCCCTTTCCCCAGACGCCGTAGCCATTGCCGCTTCCAGACTCAGGTTTCAGCAGCACTGGCAGTGTAGGCCTTCTCCTGTTGAAGGTCAGGTATCAAATGAGGGAACATAGAAAATGGCGGTCACGTCCGGGGCGGTGTGTACCGTCACCGCCAGCGTACATCGCCATTGGCTCCTGGAACCCATAGGGCCCAATGATAACCAATGCTGAATTGCGCAGCAGTCTTCGACCACCTACCGCGACGCTGCACAATGCCAGCGCAGTTACCTCCTTTTCCCTTGTCCCTCCTTACAGGTCAGGCAGCCGCCATTTCAGGTGGCCACATGGCAGGCCAACTTACAGCGTCACAGCACTTTTGGCCAGGAATACGGACAGACAAAGGCACACAAAGATTATTCCACGATTGTGCTAAACAGCCTTGTGAGACCTATGTGGTATACGACCCTCTGCTCTCCCTTCTCCTCCATAGGGCACGTCCGCTGGGGCAGGTGATGAGATGGTGGCATCCTCCGGTGTACAGACCCCTGGTGGACCTGTCGACAATGGAAGACAGACACATCATTATCACTTACAGACTTGATCGTGCCACAATCAAGGAACTGTGTGCCCAGTTGGAGCCAGACCTGATGTCAGTTATCCGCCATCCCACAGGAATACCCCCTCTAGTGCAGGTCCTGTCAGTGCTCCATTTCCTGGCAGGTGGCTTCTTTCAAACAACAGTGGCCATGGCATCAGGGATGTCACAGCCAATGTTCTCTACCGTGTTGTCCAGAGTGTTATCTGCCCTGCTGAAACACATGCGCAGCTACATCATGTTCCCTCAGGTGGAGGATTTGCCCACAGAGAAAGGTGACTTCTATGCCCTGGGACATATCCCCAACATTATTGGTGCCATTGATGGTACACGTGTGGCATTTGTCCCCATCCGCAGGAATGAACAGGTGTACAGAAACAGCAAAAGCTACCATTCTAAGACTGTGCAGATGGTGTGTTTGGCAGACCAGTACATCTCCCATGTGAATGCCAAGTATCCTGGCTTTGTGCATGATGCTTACATTTTGAGGAATAGCAGCATCGCTTATGTGATGGGGCAACTCCAGAGGCACTGTGTGTGGCTAATAGATGAGCCCAAGGTCCCCACACAGTTTAAATAGGTGTCTGGGTATGGGAGAGTCCCTAATGGTTGGAGGGTGTCTAACAGTTGTCCCTCGGTATTTTCAGGTGACTCTGGTTACCCCAACCTGTCATGGCTACTGACCCCAGTGAGGAATCCCAAGACAAGGGCATAGGAACGCTACAATGAGGCACATGGGCAAACTAGGAGGATAATAGAGTGCACCTTCGGCCTTCTAAATGCCAGATTCCGGTGCCTCCATCTGACAGGTGGCTCCCTATACTACTCACCGAAGAAGGTGTGCCAGATCATCATGGCATGCTGTATGTTGCACAACCTGGCTTTGCGACGCCAGGTACCTTTTCTTCAGGAGGATGGGCCTGATGCTGGTCTTGTGGCAGCGGTGGAGCCTGTGGACAGTGAAAAAGAGGAAGCAGAAGAAGAAGATATAGACAACCGAAACATCATCATGCAATACTTCCAGTGAGACACAGGTAAGAGGATGGCACTGCTTCTCACATATCATACTACTGTAGGACATAGCATATATCTGCCTTTTTACCTCTGTGTATGGACCCTGACATGTCACTTTGGCTTTCCATTTCACAGATCTGGGTCTCACTTTGTGCCCTCTGCTATGTTTACTGCTGCCCAACAACTGTGTAACATTGGTATGTGAACATGAACATTGACATTACTATATTTCCGAAATGTTGCAATTACACATTTGTAAAAGTACAGACTGACTCCAGATTGATTTGTGATTCAAGGGTGTTTATTTCTGTGCCAATAAGTGGAGTGGGTGTGCAATGGGCTTGGGTGATGGTGGAGGAATGTCCATGGTAGAGTTCAGTCTCTTGGTCTCACAGGCGCATTGTCCAAGGGGGTATAGGAAGGGGAGCAATGGCAGTTTAAGGTGGACAGGGTGACAAAGTGCGATAGAAGGGTGACAATCAGGAGAGTGTTATTTCCTGGTGGGGGTCTTGGCAATGTTCTCTGTCTTGTTCCTGGATCTCAGGGACCGTTTGCGGGCTGGTTCTCCTTCTGCAGGGGGTGGGGTGCTGGTTGCCTGTTGTTCCTGTGGCGGGGCCTCCTGTCCACTAGTGCCGGCGGAGGTGGAGGGCTGTTCATCATTCAGGCTAGTGTCAGGGGGCCGTTTGTGTGCCACTGTGTCCCTCATGGTGTTGGCCAGATCTGCCAGCACCCCTGCAATGGTGACCAGGGTGGTGTTGATGGACTTCAAGTCCTCCCTGATCCCCATGTAGTGTTCCTCCTGCAGCCGCTGGGTCCCCTGAAACTTGGCCAGTACCGTGCCCATGGTCTCCTGGGAATGGTGGTATGCTCCCATGATGTTGGAGAGTGCCTCATGGAGAGTGGGTTCCCTGGGCCTGTCCTCCCCCTGTCGCACAGCAGTCCTCCCAGTTTCCCTGTTATCCTGTGCCTCTGGCCCCTGAACCGTGTGCCCATTGCCACTGACCCCAGGTCCCTGATTGTCTTGGGTTGGTGGGTTTGCCTGGGGTCCCTGTAGTGGTGGACACACTGCTAATTGACGTATCCTGGGGACAGAGGGATGGGCCCGCTGGGTGGGCGCTGTGCTGGTGTTTCCTGAGGGGGGAGGCTCTGTGGTGGCTTGTGACTGTGGCATGGGAACCGACTGTCCAGAGGTCCCTGATGGGCCGGGCTGGTCATCCAGATCCAGGAGTGCAGAGCTGCTGTCGTCACTGTGGGCCTCTTCTGTGGGGGGACTGGATGTGTCTGGCACCTCCTGTCCAGTGATGTTGGGTATGGGTCCTGTTGGGGTGTAAATGTGTGTGCCATCTTGTGCATTGGGTGAGTTACCCTCTACTCCTGTGCTTGCCTTGTTGTGTTTGCCATTGTGTGATTAGTGTTTTGGGGTCTGTGTAGGTGTCTGTACTGAACATGCTTTGGCAATGGGTGTCCATGCTTTGGTGTTGCATGCAGGGCTTGGTATTGGGATGGCTGGGTTGTGATTGGGGCATATGTGAGATGTTGGAGTGATGGGGTGAGGGGGAGGGTGGGGGTATGTGATGGCATGCAGGTGGGGTGGGGGCATATGGCAATTAAGATTTGACTTACCAGAGTCCAGTCCTCCTGCTACTCCTGCAAGGCCCTCAGGATGCAGTATTGCCAAGACTTGCTCCTCTCATGTTGTTAGTTGTGGGGGGGAGGTGGGGGTCTACTACCAGTCCTCTGTACAGCAATCTGGTATCTGGATACCACGGAACGCACCTTCCCCCGTAGGTCATTCCAACTCTTCTTGATGTCATCCCGTTTTCTTGGATGCTGTTCCACTGCGTTGACCCTGTCGACGATTCTCCGCCATAGCTCCATCTTCCTATCAATGGAGGTGTGCTACACCTGTGATCCGAAAAGCTGTGGCTCTACCCGGATGATTTCCTCCACCATGACCCTGAGCTCCTCCTCAGAAAACCTGGAGTGTCTTGAGGTGCCATGATGTGGTGTGGGTGATGTGTGAGGTGATGTTTGTTGTGCTGTGTGAAATGTTTTGTTGGTGTGTGTTGTTTGAGGTGTGTGGATGTTGTATGAGTGATGGTGTGGTGTGCTTGTGGATGCTGGTGTAGTGTTGGCTATTCTCTCTCTGTGCTTCTTACAAAAATGTTGTTGTAAGGGGTTGTGGGTAATGTGGGTGTGTGTTTTACAGTGGTGTGGGTGTGTGGGTGTGGTGTGTATGTGTATCAGGTGTGTGTATTTAGAATTGTCCAATGTGGTTGTGTTTTGTAAATGTGTGGAGAATGGAGAAAATGTGTTTTGGTACACCCCCCCTTTTTCTCTGCTCTCGCTTGACGGATTACTCCGCACGGCAGCTGAAGTGATCACCGTTATTTTTATTTTCTGAAGATTCATCAAACGGTGTCAAAATTATTAGCAAAATAAAAGACACGTTTTCTATAGAAACTAGGTTCTAACTATAACTACCTAGTGGCAACTGCCACTAGGTAATTCATTAACATGTCTCCACATGCAAAAAACACTGGTGTGTGTATGTATGTATGTATGTATTTACACACACACACACATATATAAATATATATATATACATATTGTTAGACCTGACAGCCTTAGGGTGGTCACCCCTAACATTTTGACTGCCTCCCTCCACTTTTTGGACACTGTTTTTGCTGGTTTTTAGACTCTGCACACTTTACCACTGCTAACCAGTGCTAAAGTGCATATGCTCTCTCCCTTTAAACATGGTAACATTGGATCATAACCAATTGGACTATTTAATTTACTTATTAGTCCCTAGTAGAGTGCACTATATGTGTTCAGGTCCTGTAGATTAAATGCTACTAGTGGGCCTGCAGCACTTATTGTGCCACACACTTAAGTAGTCCCTTAACCTTGTCTCAGGCCTGCCATTGCAAGGCCTGTGTGTGCAGTTTCACTGCCAATTCGACTTGGCATTTAAAAGTACTTGCCAAGCCTAGAACCCACCTTTTTCTACATATAAGACACCCCTAATGTATGCCCTATGCAACCCATAGGGCAGGATGCTGTGTAGGCTAAAGGCAGGACATGTACCTATGTAGTTTACATATCCTGGTAGTGTAAAACTCTTAAATTCATTTTTATACTGCTGTGAGGCCTGCTTCCTTCATAGGCTAACATTGCGGCTTCCCTCATACATTGTTTGAGTGGTAGCTGCTGATCGGAAAGGAGTAGGAAGGTCGTATTTAGTATTGCCAGAATTATGATATAAAATCCTGCTGACTGGTGAAGTTGGTTTTAATATTACTATTTTAGAAATGCCACTTTTAGAAAGTGAGCATTTCTCTGAACTTAAGTCTTTCTGTGCCTTACAATCCACGTCTGACTGGGTTTAGTTGACAGCTCCTTGTGCATTCCCTCATACACACCCCAAACACAGGACACTCAGCCTTACTTGCATACATCTTCATTTTGAATGGGTGTTCCTGGGCTGGGAGGGTGGAGGGCCTGCTCTCACACAAAGGACTGCCACACACCCTATTGGGACCCTGGCAGAAATGATTGAAATGAAAGGGGACCTTGTGCACTTCTAAGCCCCTCTTTGAAGTCTCCCCACTTCAAAGGCACATTTGGGTATGTAAACAGGGCCTCTGCCTCTTCCAACTTAGACACTTCCTGGAGAAGAAACTTGGAACCAGAACCTGCATCCTGCCAAGAAGAACTGCCTGGCTGCCCAAAGGACTCACCTGACTGCTTTCTGTGTAGGACTGCTGCCTTGCTGCTCCCTGGCTGTGCTGAAGAAGTGCTTTACAAGGGCTTGGATAGAGCTTGCCTCCTGTTCCCTGAAGTCTCAGGACCAAAAAACTTCATCTCTTCAAGAAGGACTCCCTGTGCGGTGAAATTCGATGCACAGCCTGCACTGTGGTGAACATTTCACTGCACGCCGAACCGGAACGACGCAACCCGACTTCGCAACAAGAAGATCGATGCAGCGCCAGTGTAGCAACGAGAAATTAGACGCACGGCCCACTGGATCAATGCATAGCCGAGCTGGAACGATGCAGCCCGACTTCCAGAGAGGAATCGACGCAGCGCCTGCGTGGGGTAGAAAATTAGATGCAACGCCCACCGGAGGCTTCTGAAAACCCCGCAACCCAAAGAGGATCCACGACCAAGCGCCGGAAAATTGACGCACAGCTGTCCCTGTGTGGAAACTAAATGACACATCGCTTCTCCTCCTCTGCGGCCGTTTGCGGAGATTTTTCACGCGAACAAAGTACTTTGTGCTTGAAAGAGACTTTGGCGGTCATTCTGACCGCGGCGGACGGCAGTCGCCGCCCGCCAAGCGGTTCACGCTGAAAGACCGCACCGCGGTCAAAAGACCGCAGCGGCCATTCCGGCTTTCCCGCTGGGCCGGCGGGCGACCGCCAGAAGACCGCCGGCCGGACCAGCGGGACAGCCCCTTCAACAATGAAGCCGGCTCGGAATGGAGCCGGCGTAGTTGAAGGGGTGCGACAGGTGCAGTGGCACCCGTCGCGATTTTCACTGTCTGCTAAGCAGACAGTGAAAATCTTTGTGGGGCCCTGTTAGGGGGAACCTGCACTGCCCATGCCAGTGGCATGGGCAGTGCAGGGGCCCCCAGGGGCCCCACGGCACCGGTTCCCGCCATCCTGGTTCTGGCGGTGGACACCGCCAGAAACAGGCTGGCGGGAAGGGGGTCGGAATCCCCATGGCGGTGCTGCAAGCAGCGCCGCCATGGCGGGTTCCCTGGGCCAGCGGGAAACCGGCGGGAAACCGCCGGCTCCCCTTTTCCGACCGCTGCTTTACCGCCGCGGTCAGAATCGCCCAGGAAGCACCGCCAGCCTGTTGGCGGTGCTTCCGCCGCAGTCCGCCATGGCGATCATGGACCGCCAAGGTCAGAATGACCCCCTTTGTTTGCTTTTAAAAGACTTAAGACACTCTATATCACTTTTCAGGGATATCTCTACATTTACTTATTGCATCTTTGATTGTTTTGACCTGCATTTATCCAGATAAATATCATATATTTTTCTAAACACTGTGTGGTGTATTTTTGTGGTGCTATATGGTGTTAGTGTAAGATTTATTGCAGAAATACTTTACACATTCCCTTCTAAGTTAAGCCTGACTGCTCAGTGCCAAGCTACCAGAGGGTGGGCACAGGATAATTTTGATTGTGTGTCACTTACCCTGACTAGAGTGAGGGTCCTTGCTTGGACGGGGGGTAACCTGACTGCCAACCAAAGACCTCATTTCTAACATTGGTGATCAGTGGTGAGGATAGGACTTGCATTTGTGCAGTGACATACAGTACCTAGATATTTCACTACCTACCCACAGTTGAAGATCAACTTGATTTTTATCTCTTTTCTGCAATTTTGTTTTTCCTGTCAATTTTTGACTAAAATCCTCAATCAACATGTCTCTGGCTGGGTCTCAAGCAGGAGATGAAGATTTTGATATGGCTATGCAGGAAACCTACACTGTTAAACAGCTGACGGTATTCTGCAGGGATATGGGTGTACCTACCCAGAAAGCTTCCAGGAAGGAGGAATTCCAAATGGTGCTGAGGGCCTGGGCAGAAGCCCCTACAGAGGAGGATGTTGATGAGGAGAGTCCAGAGGATGGCCCCTCAGAGGATTTTTTGCCCTAATTAGATGAGATTAGCGCTGCAATTGTGCCTCCTGCAAAACCAGGGAGCAGTGTCTCTGATCAAGGCTTGACTACAGAGGAAAGGAGAGAGAGTTTAACTTGCAGATGGCAAAGTTAAAAATTGAGGCTCAACAGGAGGAAAGGAGAGCAGAAAGAGAAGCCAACAAGCTGAGGCTGAAAGAGCAGCCAAACAGATTGAAGCTGAAAGAGCTGAAGCTGCAGCTGAGAGAACCTTGGCTGAGAAAAAACTTTTATTGGCTCATGAACTGAGTCTCAAAGAGCTGGAGATCAAAGCGAGACAGTCTGAGTCCAGCAGTGATGGTGGCAGCATACGTGCAGGACCTGTTGGGGACAAAAAGGTTTGTATACCCAAGAATGTGGTGCCAAGTTTTGTGGTGGGAGATGATATTGACAAGTGGCTGGCTGCCTATGAAGTTGCACTAAGGGCCCATGGGACCTCTGAGGAGCACTGGGGGGCTGCCATGTGATTTTATGTACCAGCAGTGGGAAGGAACATACTTCTTACACTTGCTCCACAGAATAGAAATGACTACCCACACATGAAAGCGGCTTTACTGGCCAAGTTTCGGCTGACCCCTGTGAAATACGATCAGAGGTTCAGGGACAGCACCAAACTTTCAACACAAACCTGGGTGAATTGTTATGATTTCTCCAACAAGGCACTGGATGGATGAGTGTGGGGCAGCAAAGTAGATGATTACAAAGGGTTATATGACTTGATTCTTAGAGAACATATGCTCAGTATTTATTTTACAGAGTTGCGCCAGCACTTGGTAGATAGTAAGCTGACTGATCCCAGGAAGCTTGCTGAGGAGGCGGACCTCTGGGTTAGCACCAGAGTGTTCAAGAAGGCATCTGGGGGGGGGGGCACCCACAAAAGTGGTCAGGGTTCCCAACAGAAGAAAGAGGGAGGAGAAAAACTTAAAGACAAGGAGTTCTCAAAAGGCCCCCAAAAGAATTCCCAATGGGGAGTGGGAGTGGGAGTGGTAACCATTCCTCTTCTAGATTTGGGAAAAAGCCAGGGTACTTTGATAGAACATTAGGGCAATTCATCCCCAAATGCTTAAAGTGCTACCAGCATGGACACTCCAAGGGTGACTCCCAGTGTTCCAAGAGAGTACAGTCCACTACTAGACAGACACCTGGGTTGGCTAGTGTAGCGCTGGGGGGGGAGACAGTCCCAGTTAGCTTTGGGGGGCAGGTAGAGGTTTCCCTAGTGTCCCTGGGAGAAAGAGAGATGGTGCCTAAAGCCTGCAGCCCAGAAAATACTTCAAAGTATAGGCAGTGGGTCACCATTGATGGGCAAAGAGTGGAGGCTCTGCATAACACAGGAGTCAGCATGACTACTGTCAAGAGTCAGCTGGTGTCATCAGAGCAGATAGTCCCTAATACATTCCACCAGGTCATAGTCGCTGACAATCGTGAGAGTCATATACCGGTGGCTCTGGTTCCCTTTGAGTGGGGGGGGTCTCTGGTACTCTGAAAGTAGCTGTGAGTCCTGCCATGTCTGTAGATTGTCTGTTAGGCAATGATCTTGAGCATACTGCCTGAAAGGAGGTAGAGCTCAGATCACACCTGGAGATGTTAGGTTTGCCTGAGAGGGTCTGCATGACTACATGGTCTGTGGCTGCCCGGGAAGGGAGTCAAGGGCGCCTGGAGTCTGGAACAATGGCCCAGACAGCTGCAAAGAGGAAGGGCAAGAGGTGCAGGAAACCCGCCTCAGATGTTCCAACGGTGATGGATGGGGCCCCAGAGGAGGAGGAGGCCCCTGAGCCAACTGGGGAAGACATAGCTGACCTGGGCAACCTGCCTGAACTTGCTGGCTGGCAAGTAGAGGGTGGGCCAACCAGGGCAGAATTCTGCAAGGCGCAGAAAGAATGCCCCACCCTTGAGGGTCTGAGGCAACAGGCCATAGCCAAAGCAGCAGGTGACTCCTCTGGCACTCACCATATTTACTGGAAGAATGATCTCATTTACAGTGAGCCTAAGGTTCCGGGTCCTGGGGCAGCACTTGTGCTGGTGGTCCCCCTGTGTTACCGAGCCTTCCTACTGGGTCTGGCTCACAACATTCCCCTGGCAGGACAACTGGGCCAAGACAAGACCTTTGACAGGCCTGTCACCCACTTCCATTGGCCCAGAATGATGCTAGCCTCAGACAATTTCTGCAGAGCTTGTCCCACCTGCCAGGCTAGTGGGAAGACAGGGAAAAAGCTTAAGGCTCACCTGTTCCCACTCCCCATCATTGGCAACCCCTCTGAAAGGGTGGGCATCGACATTGTTGGTCCCTTGGACCCCAAACCTGCCTTGGGCAACAGGTTTATCCTGGTTTTGGTGGACCATGCCACCCACTATCCAGAGGCAACCCCTCTGAGAAGAGTGACTGCACCAGTGGTGACCAAAGCCCTGTTGGGAATATTTAGTGAGGGTCCTTGCTTGGACAGGGGGTAACCTGACTGCCAACCAAAGACCCCATTTCTAACACTATAAACATAATTGTAACATCCCGGTAGCCAGCATACATTTATAAACACATACAATCATATATATGATAACTATAAACATAATTGTAACATCCCGGTAGCCAGCATATATTTATAAACACATACAATCATACATATGATTGTGTGTGTTTATAAATGTATGCTGGCTACCGGGATGTTACAATTATGTTTATAGTTATCTTGAGTAACTATAACTCATGCCCTAAGGTAAATATAATTCACACCCCTGCTATGCATAGTTTTCTCATAAATAATTTTGCTGCAAATGTTGCAGTGATATTATCAATGATGTCATAGAAGATGTCATGAGAGATGTAATATATGGGGTAATTAGCACTGCATGGCGCTGACACAAGTTATAGAAGTTATACTAGACCCCCTTTCTCCTGCTCTCCATGGTATGTTATTCTGCCACTGCCCCCCTCCTGCCCATCATGTTCAACTTGTTGCCTCTGCACCTTCCTCCCATCTCTCAGTTATCCTAGTCCGTGCCCTTGTCCTCTGCCCCCACAGTATTTTAATGAACAACTAGATTGCTAACATTCTATGGCCCTCATTTTGACCCTGGCAGTACGAAGACCGCCACGGCTGCTGTGACAGTGTCACCGCCGATGGGTGAAAACCTCCAGCACGGCAGAAGGAGTGACACTGCTAGTGGTATCATGACGTGGGAGACCGCCAGCATTTTTCTGCCAGTCTCACCACCATAAAAAGCTGCCGGTCTTGCACCCTGGCAACAGAAATAAGTATTCCTGTTGCCAGGATACACTCTCGCATACATCCATATACCTGGAGACATGCACTCACATACTCCCACACATAAACAAACACACCCCCACTCACCCATGCAGTTGCATCATACATCCCCATTCACAGTAACATACATACACAAACACTGTACTCATGTACGCATTCACTCCCCCTGCCCCCAGTGCATACATACATTCACACCCCCTCCCACTTGCACTGCATATATGCACTCAACCGCTCTCCCCGCTCACTCACACAAACACGCACCCTCCTCCCCGTCCACTCACACAAGCATGCACCCCCTCTCTCGTCCACTCAAACAAACACCCACCCCCTCCCCTTCCACTTACACAATCACCCCACTCCACTTACATACACATGCACATGCATACACGTACGCACCCCTTCCATTCGCTCAATTGCACACACACACTCAATCGCTCACATCCGCACACACACACTCACGTACTCACCCCATCCACAAACACTCACTCACACTCGCAGACACGCACCCACAAACCCACAAACACCCCTTCCCCTGCATTCACAACATTCACACAAGCACTCACACATGCAGACACACACCCACAAGCACCCCGTCCCCGCACATTCACGACATTCACACACACACTCACACATGCAGACACGCACCGCAAACACCTCCCTCCCCCTGCATTCACGACATTCACAAACGCACTCACACACCCGGACATGCACCCACAAACACCCCTTGCATTCACACATGCACTCACACATTCAGACACACAGCCACAAACACCCTCCTCCCCGCATTCACAGCATTCACACAAACACCCTCTCCCCTGTTGGACGATCTGCTTACCTCGTTCATTAAGGAGGTCGTCCAGGAGGGTACGGGGCCTGGTGCTTCCAACTCAGGCAGCGCTTGACTATCTGGACACCGCCACGCGGTATTACGGGTTGTAATACGGTGTGTGGTCTCTTTCGCGGTGGTACCGGTGGTGATACTGCCTCTGCACCACCGACCGCCAGCACGACTGGTCTTGGAATTCCTCCCGATTTTGGGCAGAATTCAGAGATCAGTCATATTAGGGAGCTCTTAAGACTGCAAGCACTGGCAATATTTCGGTGCTGGCGGCTTCTGCAGTCTTTTCCAAAGACCGCTGAAGTCGTGATGAGGGACTATATTTGTTACAAAAGTGTGGCATGCCTGATGTTATCTTGATGTAATCAAAACTGTAACACCTAAAGCTTTTCCTTCAGACATTATAAAAATAAGAGGGTCTTATTTCCATTGAAATTATGGATAGTCCTCTAAAGAAATTAGGAAGAGGACATATTATTTGATTTCTCAATTAGCGACATATCCCTTTTAAATGATTTGCTATCTTTTTGCTTTTTATCTAGTCAATAAATTCATTATATGTTACACTTAGGGGAGAGTATGTGGCTTTAGGGCCAGAGCTGCAGACTTTGCAACTGGGGAACCAGGTTTTAGTTTTAGCCTTACCTCAACATCTTGCGTTTCTGGGCAAATCACTTAGGGACAGATGTATCATCACAGCCCTTTGTGATTCGGAAATAGCGATTTTTAAGAAATCGCAAATGATATTACCGAATCGCAAATTGCGATACCGGCCCCATTCGCAGCTATGGGCCTGTTGGCCCATATCTGCAAATTGTTTGCACTTCCAAAATTGTGATTTCTGAACCAGAAATCACAATTTGGGAAATGCAAAACCCCAGGGTGCTGAGGGCCCAAGGCCCCCTCTGCTGCACCCCAAACTTTTTTTTGGGACATGTGAGGTGCCCACATGCCAAAAGGGCATGTGTGCTTCACATGTACAATTTACAAATGCATTTAAAATGCATTTTTCAATTTTGCACCAGGTTACCACCTGGTTTCTTTTCATGGTATTTTGCATGTGCTAAATGCCATTCTGTGAAAAATCGCAATTTGCGATTTTTTGCTGCATCTCCTTGCGATGTGGATTTTGCGAATCGCAAATTGCGACTCGCAAAACCAGGTTGCAACGCAAGAAATAGACATTTTTGCGATTTCTTATTTGTGGTTTGCGAATGCCTTTCATGCATCGCAGACCACTTTTTTGCACTCGCAAACGGCAGATTTTTGCGATTCGCACCGTTTGCGAGTGCAAAAAAATTTCATACATCTGGCCACTAATCTCCACATGCCTAAAGCCAAAATGAATATGTCCTTGTGTACTGTAACTGATGCTCATGTATAGCACTCAAATACCTTTGGGTCAAGTCTGCGCTAAATAAAACTGCAAAAAGACAAAAATGAAGGCCCTCATTACAACATTGTTGGTAAATGCCGCCTACCGCCGTGCTGACGGCCACCAGCATACCGTGACCGCAGCGGTATACTGCTACGGGTATTATGACCCACACAGAGAAATCCGGCACTATACAGACACCTATACAAGTCCGCCAGCCCAAAGGTCAGTGATAAACTGGCAGTACCAAAACCCACATTGTTACGCCAACAGGAATACGCCCACAGTATCAGGACCCACGAATCACTGCAGCAGTCTTTCAACTGCGGTAAACCATTGGCGGTACACACCACCGTGCTCAAAATACACACACACTTACAAAACTACACCACTATGGACAATTCAAACTACACACACCTGAGACACATTCACACACCACACCCACACACCCACACCACTATAAAACACACACCCACATTACCCTCAACACTTTCAATGAAAAAAAAGAGAGACAAGCCAGGAGCACCCACCCAATCTGAGCCACAGAACTCTATCACCCATACGCTATCCACGCACCTCACAGCACACACCACAACACATCACCCCACATATCCTCACACATACCACTCACACCACATCCATGGCACCCCAAAGACACCCCAGGTTTTCAGAGTAGGAGCTAAGGGTCATGGTGGATTAAATCATCCAGGTAGAGCCATAGCTATTCGATCACAGGTGCAGCAGACGTCCATTGCAAGGAAGATGGAGCTATGGCGGAGAGTCGTGAACAGGGTCAAAACCGTGGGATAACACCCCAGAACAAGGGATGACATCAGGAAGAGGTGGAACGACCTATGGGGGAAGGTGCGTTCCGTGGCTGCAAGACACCAGGTAGCCGTACAGAGGACTTGCGGTGGACCCTCACCTCCTCCCCCACAACTAACAACAAGGGAGGAGCAAGTCTTGGCGATCATGCATCCTGAGGACCTCGCAGGAGTAGCAGCAGGACTGGACTCTGGTAAGTCAAATCTTTACTACTATATCCCCTACCCTACCCGCATGCCATCACAAACTCCTACCCCTACCCTCATCACATCACTCCACTACCTCACATATACCCCACTATCACAACCCACCCATCCCAATACCAAGCCCTGCATGCAACGCCAATGCATCGACACCCATCACAGACCTGCATGGACACCATTCACTAAAGCATGCCCATTAGAGATAATCACCAGCCCACAAAATCACCACGCACACAAGACAAAGCTGACAGGGCAATCACAACCATACAGGGAAACACGCCCATGAACAAGATGGCACACGCAGATACAATAACACTGCATTTACATCCCCACAGGACCCCCACTCAACGTCACCAGAGAGGAGGTTCCACCAACATCCAGTCCCCCCACAGAAGAGGCCCACAGTGATGACAGCAGCTCTGCACGCTTGGATCACGATGACCAACCTGGCCCATCAGGGACCTCTGGACAGTCGGTTACCCTGCCTCAGTCCCATACCAACACAGAGCCTCCCCCCTCAGGAAACACCACCATAGCACCCATCCAGCAGGCCCATTCCACTGTCCCCAGGACACGTCAATCAGCAGTGTGTCCACCACTACAGGGACTCCAGGCAACCCCACAAACCCAAGACAATCAGGGACCTGAGGTCAGTGGCAGTGGGCACATAGTTCAGGGGACAGATGCACAGGACAACACGGAAGCTGGGAGGACTGCTATGCGACAGGGGGAGGACAGGCCCAGGGAACCCACTCTCCACAAGGCACTTGCAGGGATCCTGGGAGCATACCACCATTCCCAAGAGACATTGGGCCAAATACTGGCCAAGTTGCAGGAGACCCAGCAGCTGCAGGATGGACAGTACCTGGTGATCAGGGAGGACCGCAAACACATCCACACCATCCTGGTCACCAGTGCAGGGGTGCTGGCTGACATGGCCAACACCATGAGGGAGGCAGTGGCATACCAACGGGCCCCTGACACTAGCACATCGATGAACAGCCCTCCACCTCTGCTGGCGCTAGTGGACAGGAGGCCCCGCCACTGGAACAACAGGCCACCAGCACCCCACCCCCTGCAGAAGGAGAACCACCCCGCAAACGGTCCCTGCGATCCAGGCAGAAGCCAGAGAACATTGCCAAGACCCCCGCCAGGAAATAAGACTCTCCTGATTGTCACCCTTGTGTCCCACTCTGTTACCCTGTCCACCTTGAACTGCCATTGCTCCCCTTCCTATGCCCCATTGGACAATGCACCTGTGATACAAAGAGACTGGACTCTAACTGGACATTCCTCCACCATCATCCCAGCCCATTGCACATCTCTCTCAACCTCTTAGCACTTAAATAAACACCCTTGGAACAAATACAAGTCTGTCAATTGATTGAAATATGTATTAGTTCCACAATCTGTAAACATTGCAATTCATACATATAAGTTATATATATATTGGTATGACCTGTAGTGGGCAGCAGTAAACACACCAGGAGCCAGAGTGGGGCACAGACAACTGAAAATAGAGATGCCAAAGGGTACAGTAAGTAGCCATAGACATAGGGAAATCATGCTGCCATATCCAATGTCCAATAGAAAACTGTAATGTAAAGTGAAGTTACAGTGTCTTACCTGTATGTCACTGGACGTACTTCTGTATGAGAGAACTTCTGTTGTCCACATCTTCATCCTCTGACTCCTCTTCCTCACTGTCCGCAGGCTCCACCACTGCCACAAGACCATCTCCAGGCTCATCCTCCTGCAGAAAAGGCACCTGGCGTCTCAAGGCCAGGTTGTGCAATGCAACATGCAATGATGATCTGGCACACCTTCTTGGGTGAGTAGTACAGGGATCCACCTGTCAGATGGAGGCACCTGAACCTGGCCTTCAGGAGGCCGAAGGTTCTCTCAATTATCCTCCTTGTTCGCCCATGTGGCTCATTGTAACGTTCCTCTGCCCTTGTCCTGGCATTCCTCACTGGGCTCAGTAGCCACAAGAGGTTGGGGTAACCAGAGTCACCTGCAAATATCAAGGGATACCTTTCAGCCACACACTCACCCTTAGGGACAACCCCATACCCATACACCAACATATACTGGTTGGGGACCTTGAGCTCACCTATTTGCCACACCCGCTGCCTCTGGAGTTGAGCCATCACATATGGGATGCTGCTATTCCTCAAGATAAAGGCATCATGCACAGAGCCAGGATACTTGGCATTCACATGGGAGATGTACTGGTCCGCCAAACACACCATCTGCACATTCAGAGAGTGATAGCCTTTTCTATCCCTGAACACTTGTTCATTTCCCCGGGGGGGGGAGGGCAAATGCTACATGTGTACCATCAGTGGCACCAATGATGTTGGGGATATGTCCCAGGGCATAAAAGTCAGCTTTCACTGTGGCCAAATCCTCCACCTGGGGGAATGCGATGTAGCTGCGCATGTGTTTCAGCAGGGCAGACAACACTCTGGTCAACAAGTTGGAGAACATTGGCTGAGACATCCCTGATGCCATGGCCACTGTTGTTTGAAAGGAACCACTTGCCAGGAAATGGAGCACTGACAGGACCTGCACTAGAAGGGGGATACCTCTGGGGTGGCGGATAGCTGAAATCAGGTCTGGCTCCAATTTGGCACACAGTTCTTGGATTGGGGCCTGATCAAGTCTGTAGGTAAGGATTAGGTGCCTGTCCTCCATAGTCGCCAGGTCCACAAGGGGTTTGTACGCGGACGGATGTCTCCATCTCCTATTCATCCTCAGCAGTTGAACTCTAGGGTGGAAAAAGGTGAGCAGAGGGTCATATTCACACATATGTTGAAATGAAAATGCATTTCTTCCTTTACAGAAACAGTATGTGAATTCGAACATCAGTTGATGTGCCTGTGTCTGCTGTGACGCAGTTAGTTGCCATGGCCCCCCTGAAATGGCGGCTGCCTGACCTCTGAGGAGAGACAAGTGGAAATGAGGTTGTTCCGCTGGCGTTGTGCGCCATTGCGGTCGGCAGTCGACGACCGCTGTGCAACTTCGCATTGGTTATCATTGAGCCCTATGGTTTCCAGGAGCCAATGGCGATGTACGCCAGTGGTGACGGTACGCACTGCCGCAGACGTGACCGCCATTTTCTAACTGTTCAATCACTTGCTACCTGACCTTCAACAGGAGAGGACTTATACTGCACACTTCGGAGGAGTTGGAGAAAGTGGTGATAGGGTCCTACCCCACTATACTTCACTCTATGGTCCTCCAGACAAACAGGTGAGTACACTGTGAGCATGATGCGTGGGCCATGAATGTATGGAGTGCTGTGTGTGTATGCCTCTTGTAGGGGGGGCTGAGGGGTCCTGGGTAGAGTGCTGCCTGTCTGGGGGTCAATGTCTGTGTGTAAGGGGATGGGAGGGATATTGTAGGATTTGAGTGTAACAGTCCAGACGGTATTACTAATCCCTTTTATCTATGCTTATTTCCCTGCAGGTCAGCGCCCACTAGAAAAAGGGTATTTGGCGTGCCATTGCCAAGAAGGTGCTGACCCTGGGGATCTTTGACAGGCAGAGCACCCACTGTCGCAAACGGTGGGAGGACCTGCACCGCTGGGTAAGGATGACGGCAGAGGCCCAGCTGGGGCTGGCCTCCCAATGAGGAAGGGGTGCCCGTCATACCCTCACCCCCCTGATGTTCGACATCCTGGCTGTGGCCTATCAAGAGTTGGATGGGCGCATCACAGCAGCCACACGGGGTGAGTTCAGATTAAAATTTTTGACTTTGCACACATTAAGGTTTTACCTGGGTGGGGGATGTGGGCTGTGGGATCCCCTAGGCCAGGGCGAACTGGCAGGGTAGGTCCCTTATTGGGCAGGCTCTGAAGCACTCCAACCCCAATAGTGTTAGTGGGCATCTACTACTGGACAGGGTCCTGTGGGTTTTGGGTATACAGCTCATGGCGTTCATCATTGTACCCCATGGGCTGGTGACTAGCTGTGTAACTGGTAGTGCATGGCCTAGTGCATAGGGCAGCTCCCTGTGTGTTGTGTACACCAATGGTAGTGATGTTGCTGTCATTGACCAAATGTATCCTCTGTCTCCCCCCCCTTTTTGTTTTGTCACCCTGTCCTTGTGTGCATTAACATCATCTGGCGGAGGAGCAGAGGCACCGGCGACGGAGGGAGCTGCATCCCACATGGGCCTGGAGGCAGAATCCACCGGCGGTGAGGGCACCAGTGGGACAGAGGGCTAGGGGGAGCACCACGACGGAGACAGGAGGGGACACTACAGACAGCGACTCCTCCTCCGATGGAAGCTTCCTGGCGGTGGCAGACACCTCTGTGCCCACCCCAACAACAGGTGCAGCCGTAACCCCCCCTACAAGCACCGCCCTCCCAGCAGCCCCTCATCGTGTTTTCCGTGCCCGCTCACCCAGGAGGGTGGGCATCTCCTTCACACAAGCACATCAGGCCTTGCCCCAGTCAGCCCTGCTGCCCTCAGTCAGGAGGCTATTGACCTCCTGAGATCCCTCACTGTTGGGCAGTCAACCATTCTGAATGCCATCCAGGGTGATGAGAGGCATTTACAACAAACAAATGCATACCTGGAGGGCATTCACTCTGGCGTGGCGGCCCAACAGAGAGCATTTCAGGCTCTGGCCTCCGCACTGATGGCAGCCATTGACCCTGTCTCCAGCCTCCACCTTCCTCTACCCAGTCCCAATCCCCTCAACCCCTTCCTATCCCAAGCACACCTTCAAGCCAGCATTCACCCAAATCAACACACAGAAGTGGCTCAGGCAAACACAAGCACCACACATCATCCCACAGGCACTCACACAAGCACCATGCAGAAGCAGACACTCCAACATCCACTGCCTCCACTGTGTCCCCCTCCTCCTCCTCGTCCACCTCCCTCCCAGTAGCATCTCCACTCACACCTGCATGCACTACATCCTCGTCCACTACCTCCATCACCAGCATGCCTATCACTACATGCCCCTCACTGGCAGTCACCACTCCCAAATCCATGCACACGTCTCTTGTGTCCTCTCCCACTGTGTCTGTGACCCATCCCCCCAAAGTACACAAACGCAAACACCCACCCACCCAACAGCCATCCACCTCACAATAGCATCCATCCCATGCACCTGCACCCAAACACAGCAGACTGACACCTCCCACAACCACTCTCTTTTTCTACACTCCCAAACCTTCACCCTCTTCCCTCACCAGTGTCCCTAAGAAGCTTTTCCTCACCACCCTTGACCTATTCCCTACCCCACCCCCCACGTCCTTCACCTCGGGCTAGGGTGGCCAGAACCCAGCCCAGCACCTCAGCCACCAAGTCCACGTCTGCTGTGGTTTCTGGAGCTCAGAGATGCTCTAACGAGGCCAGCCAGTGTGCCACCAACACCTGCCAAGGACAAGAAGGTTCCGCCACCAGGAAAAGGGCAAAAAGGGGAGAGCATCCAGCAAGGAGAAGGAGGCACAACCAGCCAGCAAGGCCAAGGGACTACCATCTGCCAAGGGCAGGAAGGGGCACAGAACACCAGACAGGGCCTCCCCCCTCCACTGGCAGCACCGCCAGCTGCACCGCAGTCATCCCCGCCACCTGCATCGCAGCCACCACCGTCAACTGCCCCGCAGCCAGCACCACCACCTGCACCACGAACAGCAGCATCGCCACCAGCAGCAGCAGCCCCAGTGGGCAGCCGTCTGAGGCTGCAGGGGAAGGGCTGGAGTCTCCCCCTCCACTGGCAGCACCGCCAGCTGCACCGCGGCCAGCACCGCCACCTGCACCGTGGCCACCACTGCCAGCTGTCCCGCAGCCAGCACCGCCACCTTCACCACAGACAGCAGCACCGCCACCAGCAGCAGCAGCCCCAGTGGGCAGCCGTCCAAGGCTGAAGGGGAAGGGCTGGAGCCTCCCCCCAACACTGGCAGCACCCCCACCTGCACCGGCACTGCAGCCACTGTACAGCCATCCCCGTCGGCAGATGGACTGTACTCATACATCCATGGTGTGTCATGCATCCTGCCCACAGAAAATCTTGTGGATCTGACACCCAGGTGAGTGACTGTGACCTTGCACACCCCATGTGCTGCATCACTGGGCACCAAGCCCTCTCCAGAACCAGTGAAAGAAGGCATCCACTCACCCTATCCTGGGCAGGATTAAGCACACTGGGCCCTAAGCCCCCACCAGAACCAGTGGAAGAAGGCGGCCACTCACCCTATCCTTGACAGGATGAATCACACTGGGCACTAATCCCCCTCCAGAACCATTGGAAGAAGGCATCCACTCACCCTATCCTTGGCAGGTTGAGGCACACTGGGCACCAAGCCCCCTACAGAACCAGTGGAAAACCGGCACCCACTTGAGAGACTGTGGCCTTACACTCCCCAGGACATCGCTGTGGGCATGGAGCCCCCTCCAGGAGCAGTGGCATTGTCCCATCTGCCGGCTGAGGTGCCCCCCCTTCCTCGCCCCCCTGAGGTGCCTCTGTGTTTTCGACCTGATGCCCCTGCAGTGTTCTCTCCGTATTGAGGCAGGAGTCAAGTGTGGGCTTGGCCTATGTGTTTTGGCCCAGTGGGCCAGGGACATTTTGAGTGGACATTGTCCCACCTTTTGTACATATTGTATATTTTGTAAACACTGTTTTTGAATTATTAACGTATTTCTAAGTATTTCTAATATAACACTCATTTGACTCAATTACTTTTGTCCTTTACTTTTATTACAGAGGGTTACAGGGTGTATATGTAATGATGTTGCGTGATGTTGAGTGTGGTGTTGGGGGTGAGAGTGGGGGTGGGGGTGTTGCGTGTTGCACGTGTATGTCACCCTCTTTTTCCTCCCCCACTCCCCTGTGTGCTAGGTTCACGTGGTCGGCGCCACCGCCTTTGGTACTCCTGGTATATGAGCAGAAACACGAGCATGGGGAAGACGTGCAGCTCGGGCTCCATGGCGTCCTGGTTCTTCCTTGAGAGGTGAGTGGTTTCCCTTCAAAGTACTGTTTCTGCTGTGCTTTTGATGGCGTTAGTACCGCCCCGGAACAGCTGGCGGATGGGTGGTTTGTAATGGGGTGGGCAGTACATTGTCTTCCGCCTGGCTGTTGGCGGTTACTGCTGCGGTGTTTGTTGCTACTGCCGTGGCGGTCGGAGTGTTAAAGTGGCTGTATCTGTTGGCAGTTTTCACCGTGGTCATGATTCCATTTTTGTCACTGCTGGCCTGTTGGCAGTATTACCGCCACTTTAACACCGACCACCAGGGTTGTAATGAGGGCCTAAGTGTTTTGCACACTTTTGTCATTGGGCTACACTAGGGCTTCATTTGGGTAAAATTTGTGCTACACTTGGGCTTTTTTGTTCTCCGGTTGCCATCTTGGCAGCCTTATTTATTATGAAGCTCCCTAATTTATTTCCACATTTACTGCAGTATCTCAGTAGAATATGCTTTCCATTTTCCACTTCAATTCCATCAAGATGGTGGTCAGATGTGCCACCTTTTTGGCATAAATGCAGAATATTAGCACTCTACTTGCTCATTAGAACACTCTGGTAAAGTTGCTGATCACCAGGGAGTTAACTGGCAGTCTGCTGCTGGTGTTGAAAGTGCATTTTTCAGTCTGTATGCCAGAAGCTTTAATGAAATAGAAGCAGAAGATATTTGAGATATCACTTAAAACGTCCTACATTTTCTTTCTACAGCACTTAACATAATTTCTATGACAAAATGAACCCCCTCATTTTATTCTTTTCTAAATTAAATGTTTTAAGTTTTGGCAGTTTGATTTAATCAAGACGACTTCAGATGTGATGTGCCACACATTGTCATAAATAAGACTGTTAGCACTCTAGTTGTTCTTTAGAACAGGCTGGGAGGCTGCAGTAGAAACAAGTGAATCAACTGACAGGCTGCTCCGGGTAGAAGTACTTGTTTAACTGAGAACATCAGACTTCATTCTCATATTCTCATATTGCTGAAAAAGATAGTGTGAATTTACAGAAAATATACTCTCATTCTAGCTTCTGAACCGCCTTCCATAACCTCTATGGGAAAATCATGAGAAACAGCTTGATTAATGAAATCCCAGCGAAAGGGTTTTTCACAGGGTAAAATCACCATGATTTCTAAAAATTATTACAATCAACAAATGTTTTATATTGTCACTAAAATCTGTGAACACCTTTTATATGTTCTCCTTTTTGTGACCCTCAAAACCTGTCTTTCACTACAATGCATTTCAACGGGGTGCGATCATGTATATTGGTCGCAAGATGACTGCCAGCACTTGAGATCTCCAAAACAAAGTAGCTATTTCTAGCCACTCTAGTGTAATAATAGAGGAAGATCACTTTCTAGAATTATTCACTTAGCATATACAGAAAGAAAGAAAAATAATGTATTTATTTGTAGGTGACCCTCACCTAACCTAATGTGGCATGCTTCATCATAGGGTCCACCTTGGCCCCTGAAAGCCGAGTAGGGCTCACCCATATTTCAGGGAGGACTTAAAAGAACATACTTGGGGTCTAAAGATAAAAATACCTTTTGAGTGTCCAGGGTACTCCTTTATTAACGGCCCTCTTTGGTACAATTAAAAATCCAAAAGAGGGGGAGTAATTAGGTTCTAAGACCCTCACTTATATCGTCAACATGTTTCAGTCCTAATGCTGCAAGGTCCTGGACTTTTTTCAGGATGTATAAAGTATGCTCTCACTCCGGACCCATCACATAAACAGTTTGATCAGAAAGCATGCAGTGCTAACATTTTCCATGACAAGTGTGTGAGAACTTGCCTGACAGTACTTGCTGGCGGGATAACAAAACACCAGTGAAAAACAAAACATATAGACAAACAAACAAATATCAGACTGAACGTTCTCTTCTAGAAGCTGGCAGTTTCATATACACAAATGTCAAAGGATAGAAAGGGGGGGCCCGTGCAAAGCCAGGCTGTGTCTGAGGCAAATCAGACCTGATCACATAATTTACATGCAACCTCATGACATACAGCATGTGTTTCATGCTTTTGAATAAGCTTCCATAGTGTGCGCAAAACACTCTTTGCACACAAGTGCCCGCTCTGAGTGCATTGATTTGAAGTATTTTCTCACATACATACACATTTAGTACATGCTTTGCCCTAGTCACAAAAACACAAAATACTGTGTTTTATGTTACCTGTTGTCCACATGCTGTCAGGCGTGAATTTTGCGTGTACACACTTGTAACACAACTTATTTAGAGGAACAACAGTGGATTTTTGAATAAGCAACCCGTATTTAAGCACACACCACAGTAAAAATGACAGGCCTGGAATATGCAGAAAAGGATACTGTGGGCATCCGCAAATACCCAATTAGGGCCACTGATATTGCTTCTTAGGGTTCGGGGACAGCCCGGTAGACACACACTGCCCACCAAGAGAGAAGGGAGTACAATGTTAACACAGAAAAGTTACCGTAAGACTGAAATCCCGGCGTGTTCGGTTTCTCATGAGAACAAATGTCAGAGAAAGGCAGTAAATCCTGCCGAACTATCATCATCAAGGGTAACATGCTGCTGCCTCACCTACTTGTGCCCTGCTCACTCCTGGCTGTGCTGTCCTACTGTGAGATCACACCATGATTATAAGTGGTTGCCGTGTATGGTGAGGTCGGCAGCCAGGCTGTAGAGGGGTGGGGTCCTGAGTGCATGCCGAAGTCACGTTGAGGATTGAAAGGGAAGAAATACTAGACCATGTGAGGGCAATACTTAATTTAAATATTCAAACATTGTTCACCCAGAAGAGAATCAAAGCAATATTACCAGTGCCAATATTTGGCATGCCCAGAGGGGATCGGCCAGTAAGCATAGTGAAACAAGACCTGGGGAGGTCTTATCATTGGAGGGACAAGGACGATAATTGCCAATAATCAGGGGTCTAAGGAATACAATCTCCCACACAAACTACCAAAAAAAAGTAAGTATTCCTAGCCACTCTAATGTAAGAACGGGGATGGATGCCTTTCTAGATTTCCTCACTTGACATGTACACAAAAAATAAAAATATATATATTTTTTTATAAGTGACCCGCACCAACTTTTTGACATGCTTCATCATTGGGTCCACATCAGCCCCTAAAAGCTGAGGTGGGCTCAACCCATATTTCAGGGAGCACTTCAAAGAACGTGCCTGGGGTCTAAAGATACAAATACCTATCAAGGGTTCAGTGTGTTCCTTTTTTAGCAGCCCTAATATAGCTGAGCCCACCTCGGCCCCCCAAAGCCGGCTCCTGCCAAGTCCCAGGGTTTCCACCCCGGGACATAGCTGTTTGCAGGAAAAAAGTCAGATCAAATACTCCGCTTCCAGCCGGCAAGAGCTATCAAAGTGCTCTTGCCCACTGGAAGTGGTGGTTTCATCTGTTTCCCTACCCGCAGAGATGTGGGCAGGGAAACAGATGAAACGATTGCTATTGCACACAGGACCGTTCCTGCAGGAGGCGGGGAGCTGGCTGGGAGTGCGGGGGCCTTGAGGCTACCCCGCAGCCCCTTTGCACACTGGGTGCCCTGGGTGGCACCCAGGAGGCATGGCCAGGCCCTGATGGATGGGGGTCACTGAGGCCAAAAACGGCCAAGGGAGGGGGGCTGCGGTGGCCCCTCACCTATGGAATGAAGGCTGGGCCTGGGGAATGGGCTTCCCAGGGCCAAAATCCCCCTCTATTGGATAAAGGCTAGGCCCCAGGGGATGGAGTCTCCAGGGCCAAAACCAGCCCCGGAAGGGGGGCCCAGGCAGCCCCCTCCTCCGTCTGTTTATGTCTGGGGCCCGAGGTACGGGGGCACGAGTTATAGATACCTAAGGGTGTGAGTTATAGTTACTTGAGATAATTCTAACTATGACTGGTGAATTTCTATGGTGTGGCATGTTTAAAATGTGAGTCTAACTTTTGCTATCAAGTGTGTGTAAATGGTTTGCTTCAAGCATGTCCTGCTGCAAGGCTTTCAAAATATGTGTGTGTGTTTGATTATCCAATATTTACTTGAAAAGTCAAGGCGTATTAAATCATACAATAGTTTCATGCTTTGTGCATAATCTGGAATGTAAGTTCTGCCAATGCTGAAAAAGACCAATAATGATTGCAGCATTTTAATGGTGTTTGGCAGTTGTAATTGTACGCATTTTTATAGAAAGTGGGGCACCAGGCTCTTTCCTTCATCAGATAACTCGTATCCCCCCAAAAAAAGGACACTGAAAAAGGCAATTTTCGTTTTTTTGAAGTTGAATTTGTAGCCTATTTCGGCAAATTCCAAAACAATGTGGGAATCCCCATCTTAAATGTTTCAAGAGATCATCATCCATAAGGTAGATATCATCTACATAGAACAACGCCTCCGGGCCAATGTCGTGGAGAATTGATGTTACACATGCTGAGAACAGTCCAGGACTGTTCTTATACCCATACCCCTGTGGGAGATTACAAAATTTTCTTTGCGAGCCTAATGTGCTAAATGCTACTAACTCCCTGCTTTCAGGCGCTATATTCTGACAGAAGAAACCATTGAAAAAGTCCAAGGTTATTTTGTATTGTTTGCTCAGGAAACTTTTAATCAGTGTTGTGCTGTGAATTTTGAATAGCAAATGTGCGTGTATGACTATTTAAGCGTCTGTAATCTAAGACTATTTCATAAGAATGGTCTGGTTTAGCTGCTAGAAATAGGGGGTTGATCATTGTTGAGGCACAGGGCTCAGCTACACCCTGGTACTCAAGTTGTGCATTGATCTTACTGGTGCTTTAGCCTCATGTTTAATGGGATATTGAGATGAGAGTGTGGTTGTGATCTAATAGGTATTATGTGGTAGGGAGAGTCTCTGTCACACCCCCATATGATTGCGATACAGCACAGTGGCTTGTGCGAATGCCTAATCTTATGCTTCTCCTAATTTCCTAGGAACGAGAGGTGAGAAAGAAGGCATAATAACTTCTTCCCTGAGCAGAAGATTGCAGGCACATTCTGGTGGCTAATTCATTTCTGCCAATAGGATATCATAGCACAATGTCAATTTTTCCCAGAATATGACTCTATATGTAAGCTCAATGTTTCCTTCAAGTTGCAATTTCAAATTTGTAAACTCTGTCTGGGGGAGACTCACATATCTGCAGTTTGTATTTCTAAATAGTTGTCAGTTGCTGTCACATCCAGAAGCTCTTGAAGATCCTGGCAAACTATTGTGACCTCTGCTGCGCTGCCTAGCAGAGTCAGTGTTTACTTCCTGTTCTTCAATAAGGCTCTCAGCATACGTGGCATTTTGGTCAAAATAGCTGACACCTATTTCTTTTTAAACTGTTGTTTCTGCTGAAGAGGTTTCTCTTCCTTTTTTATGGAAGGTTTAGAGGAATGTTGTGAATCTCAATTTCGCATACTTGTTGCGTTTTTTGGAACATCCACCTTTCTCACTTTGTTTATCCAGTGAGTACTGAAAGGAATTAAATTGACAGGTATCAATATATTGATATCTATTGGGAGTCTTCAAACTATTTCTATTTCTCAAATTGTATCGCTCATCAGGGGTCTCTGATGCAGATATTCTCCTCTGTGTTTGACCTTATCTTTGTGTAGTTTTTGTTTATCCCAACATTTTTTAAAACCCTCAGTTGCTTGCTTGGTAGAATCCTTATTAGATTTACCTTGTAGTTGTAGTTTACTCAATCTGGCTCCTAAACTATTCTGAACTATACTAGAATAGGTCTCGGAGATAACCTTTGCCATCTAGCACTCCTGATCCTGTACAGACACATCCTGGAACTGCTGGCGTACTGCCAGAGCTACTTCCTCCCCTTGTAGCCCCATATTCATCTAGAATTTGTTTCAACGCTTTGGGAAGATTCGCAAGTGTCGGTATACTGTGTACAGTAGTATATAGTGCAGCAAATACTGCACCCAATGTGGCACTAATCATCATGAATGGCAAGCAATTGTGAGAATTCTGTGTTATTCTTGGGGTCCCGTATGGGCAAATACTGCTTCCAAAGAGCTTATTTTTTGTGCTAACCAAAACAAATTTCTTCATGTTTGTTGGATACCTTACCCATAATCGAATGCACTGTCGCAGGTTTAATGCCTACTGTGACCATATGTGGTTGTGCTGGAGCAGGACTTGCTGGGGCAGTATTTAATGTTTGCATCACAAATTGTATTGAACATCTATACATGAACTAAATCATTATACAGGTGGTGCCCTTCTTCTACTGCCATGATGTTAGCATTAGGGTGGGGGCCATATGTGGTCAGATGTGGCCATGTAGGACTTCCATTACTCAAAGGACCTAGTCTAACATCTTGTGCAACGTGTGGTAGGGCACCATCAAGCCAAATTTGGTGTTCTTGATAAAATAGAGGTATTTTTAGGTATGCATATGCTCTGTATTGTGCAGGTGCATTAGCAGGAGTGTAATGATGAAAGGTGTGTGTATTCCCATCCACTGCGAGAAGAGTGACCTAAGAGTAAAAAATGTCAGCGCCCTATGTTGGATCTGCCTCAACTACAAAGGTAACAGCTCCTTCCGTCTCCTTAAGGCCATTATTTATTAAATGATTTGTGATAGGGAGCCTCATGTTTGCTGCAATTACAACCCATTGGGGTTCTGCCATATTTCAATATTTCAAAGGTGTATAGTTCAGAGGTAGGGACTCCAACTGAGGATTTAATCCTTTTAAAGGTTTGAGCTTGGACAACCTACAGCGATATATGGGTGCTACCTACTTAGCTGAAGAGGATATCCCTAATACCACGGACATCTCCATTTAGGGTAATTAGGGTGTCTTTAGCATGTAATGAGACAGAGATACTTGGGAGATCCGTAACTCAGTTGGAGGCGCCATGTCATAGAAACTCCCGTTATAGTAACGAGACTGCTGGATTTGGGCAGCAGCACCGCCTAGTGCGGGGGACTGAGTCTGATCCTGTACCATGTGACAGCTGTTGGCCTAACCCTTCCGGCCAGCCAGCAGCACCTCACCAGTACCAAAGTGTAAAGGTGATTTGTGGCAGCCCTTCTCATGACATCTAGATTTCTCAGGGACCCCTACCTCTCAGTCAAATACAAAAGCAAACAGAAGCGGGACTAGGTTCAATAAGCTTAATTGAATCAACTGCATTCTATGTAAAAAGGCATGCATTCCTATTACAAAGATGATAAAACATAATAAAAGCAAGGTAGTGACAAGGAAAGTGAAACATAGGAAAAGTCTCCCCATACTGTCACAACAATTGTTCTAGAAGCCCTACCTGCACTACTAATATTCTAGAAAAGAGCATGGCAATGTAAGCCCTATGCTGCCCATCAGGCCCCCCAAAAGGAACTCATCCACCATACCTGTGTTTCTAGGTCAAGAAGAGGTCTGTTGGTTTACTGAGAGTCCTCCCTCATAGAGGCAGAGAAGGTGTCAGGTCTCAGCAGAAACTGCAAGGATGATGTACAGCATGCATTGGCAACTGACTGGGATTCCCCTCTATTGTGTAGGAGCAGTGAGATGTTTTATAATAAAACATCTGGTGTTCTGAGAAAAATGCCCTTACATGACAACACGTGTATTTCTATGTATGAGATTTGGGGAAATGATGAATGCTTTGTGCCAGTAATAACTCATAAACTTGTCACGTTCAGCCTTGAGTGAAGCACAGAGTCAAAATGATGTGCAAAGAAATGATTAACATAATTCTGCATGAAAGGGCAACTGCTAAAGTAATAAAAATATCTCAACTAAAATGAAGCTTTTGCTAAAATGATAACAATGAAAATGGATATATTAGAGTGAAAAGGCACAATTTACAGGACTAAAATAACATGCACATGTACTAGCTAAAGTACCCTCACAACATCACTGCGATGGACGAGAGAGAGCAAGAGATTGTCATTACAATGGTCTCTCCATGCAATGACTTCAAAGAGTAAGACTAGCAGCCCCGGCTTTAGTGCTGGTGGCACCCAGTGCTACAGTCATTATTGGCGCCCTGTGACCTCCTCCTTGGAATCCCTCACTACTACCAGTCAAAAATTCCCCTCATCTCTCCATAGCCCATCTCCTGCATACATTTCATTGGTTTTAAAGCATCAGTAAAGGCTGGCTTTACTAATAACAATAATGTATATCTGTCCAAACAAACTCTTTGTAGCAACATTAGGAATAGATATTGAAAGACTGGGAAAAAGAAACATAACATCACAACCTATTTTATACACTTTGTATGCAGTTCTTTGATGACAGTTTGTAACGGCCACTTTTCTGTTTAAGGGTTGTATCTTATGAACTACAGTAACAAAAGGATCTCTGTGACAAAAGCAGTAATCCATTCAGCTAGCCACATAATACACAGATCTGTCATCTGCGTGATAGGTGTTCTTTGCAGTAGGCATATTAACCCTCGGCACTACTACATGGTGTGTCAAAACTTGCACTAGACAAAACTCTGATCTCGCACTCTATGTAGCAGGAACATTAATCACATGAGTTTTTCTTTAAATTTTCATTGCTGTATGAAAGGTGGATGCACAACTCTGCAGCGGGTGCTTTAAAATATTTATCACTAAACCAGGGATCCCTCTAAAGTCAATGCCACCCCTCCCCAAGTCAGCAACCAGTGTGGCTGCACCGGTCGCACCACCCTAAATTTTGTCCTGAAGACTGGCAGTATGTTGTGTACAAATGTTATAGTTACGTTTGGATGCAGAGTGGAACGGAGTCACTTATGGGCAAATGGTCAAGGTCTTGTGTTGTCACTTAGTAGGCTGAAGGTACAAATCCTAGTGTCACTTTGAAGTGTGTTTGTTTATTTACTAGTGCTTTGACCATCAAATCTTCCTAGTGATAGAACATTCATGTTTCTTTCCAATCACATGCGTGGGTTGACTGTCATAGGTATGTCTATGTCTAGAAGCACCATAGTAAAGAGTCACCTATGGCCTAAAGATCAAGGTCACAGACCCTGGCAGTCTAGGTGTGTCTGTGGTCAATTTCCTTCTTTAATTTCTTTCAAACTTCAAAAGTTTAAGGTATATACTGAGAGGTGATCTCTCTCTTTTTAATTGACAAATACATTTCTCTTTTCAATTTGTCTAGAAATATCTCATTCTAAGTACATCATTCATCAAAGCCTAAAAACTCTCTATCTCTCTCCTTCTCACTCTCTTTCACTCCCTCTCTAAATTTCTCTTTTTTAATCTCGCTCTCCCACTCAGACACCCACTAAATCCCTTACCCACCCACTCACAGACCCAGTCAGAAACTCACACACCCGCACACAGATGCACTCAGACCCTGGTGCACCTACTCACAGCCCCACTTAGACCCTCATGCACCCACTCACAGACCCACTCAGACTCTCACGCATCCATTCACAGACCCACTGAAACCCTCATACACCCACTCACAGACCCACAAAGACACTGATGCACCCCCTCTCACACCCAGACAAAAACTCTCACAGCCACTCTCACATACACCTAACATACACCTTCTCACATCTATTCTCACACCCAGAGAGAAAGTCCATGGCCAACCCCAGCTGCACACAGCCAAAGGCTGTGCATGGGGTTGAGTGGTTATAGGGGGTTGGCTGCAGGGTCTGGACACATGCCAGGACTTACGGCCAGCTCCCACCAATAACGGCCAAAGGTTGTGTGATGCAGTGGTTGGATTAACGTATGGTAAAAAAAATATTTACGTTAAAAAACATAGAAATTCACTGAAAAAATCCAAAGGTTACAGGGACGTTCTAGTTGGGCTCACATTTTAAATGTACAAAACCGTAGAAATTCAAAAGTTATAGTTAGAGCTATCCCAAGTATATATAACTCATGCCCTCGCAATGCACTGCTAATTTCCTCACAAATTACTGCACTCATGACAACTTTGATAACATCATTGATAATTTGATTGTAATATTTGCAGTAAAAATCTTGACAAAAAAACTGTGCATGGCGGAGCCACGAGTTATAGTTACCATAGGGCAATCACAATATCATAGTAATGTATCCTATGGGAATTTCACTAAAAAGGACAAAGGCATTTATCCACCAAAGTGTCATGCTTTATCATCAAACTCCACCGGTCCATGAAAATCAACAGGGGTTTTTCATTATTTGTTTTCATGGTGGGTTCCCCCTGGAACTCTTTAAAAGAAGAACAACTTTTTAATAGAATGAAACCTCCCACTTGGCTAGACTGCTGGGACCTACATGAGGTAAAAATTCATAGAGGACGGTTGGATTTTTCTTGTTTGTTAATCCTTCCTATCACATGCACACATGAGTTCATACGATGCAGGTTTCTAATGACGTATCAACACATTTCTGCCCTTAGGTGTTGTGACCTCTATCGGTCCAAGGTGTACGTCAGGACTAGGCTCCAAACACTAGCCTTTTCATGTCATACTGTCAGTAGTAGATCACTCTATTATCTGTAACTGTAAAGGTCTTGTGTGCATATATCACAATGTTCAGCACAAAAAAAATCATCAACAACTATTTTATGGTGGTTCTTTTTAAAAAATGGACTGGCAGCAATTTGTCAAATCATAGACTTCCCCATCTCAATCTTAATCTGTGGAGCCATTGTCAAATAAGTCCTTGAGGAGATGCATACTTTCTAATTGGCACTCCTACTTTTATTGGTCTTTTGGCTGCAGGTGATCCACCTTCACTATTGTCAGAGTCTAAGGGCCTGATTACGACCTTGGTGGAGGGGATTACTCTGTCATAAATGTGAGACGGATATCCTGCCTGTCATATTAAAAGTTCCATTATATCCTATAGAACTTGTATTATAGCTAATGGGATAACTGTCAGGTTTGTAATGGAGTAATCCCCTCTGCCAAGGTCATAATCAGACCCTAAGTCTATGTCCTCTGGCTCTTCTCTATTCACCTCTAGCTTTTGACTATTCCAATACAGTTTTTCCTTTTATTTCACAGGTTTAGAACAAGTGATTTTGTCTTTTTTGATGCATATTCTCACTTTTAGATTCTCTGTGACTAATGTTCAATCTTCTCCACTTCTAAATTGATTTGTGCCCTTGACTGGATCTGCTGCATCAGATTGTCTTACAGTCTCAGGGTTCTTGAGACTCAAATCTTCAGCCTCACTTCTTTTCATAAACTGGAGTTTGTCTCTTATTCTTCATGATGTACTTCTTGTTCATGATTTTCTCCTTCCTCTCATTAATTTTAATTTTTGTTCTCTTCACCCCATCTGGATCTTCATGATCTTCACCCTCCCTCTCGATCCATGCAGCATACTTCAGTTTGACACAGTGAATAAGTGTTTTTTATCACCACTTTTGCATCTGCACTTTTCACTTTCATTGTGTGAGCTGCATGGATCCAATATGGGATACCAGCATTAGTCACAAGAATCACTTGGTGGGTGGCCTTTCCACCTTGTCTCCAGACAGGTTTTATTAATGTGTTTCTTCAACAGTACCCAATTACCAGGCTGGAGTGCATGGCACAAGTCCTCTTTTTCTGCTGGTGTTGCCAAATTCACCTGATGGGAAACTGATTGCAACACGTCTGCTGGAACCTTGCAATAATCCAACACAAAATCATCCCTTATTGACACAAGAGCAGCTAGAGAAGTACACCTACCGTCAGTAGTTTGTCACTCTTTCATCAGAAGCAGAAGCACATTTGGGAGAAATGTACAAACATTAATTACACCTTGCCAGAATGGTGAAAACACTGGTCAGAGGCCCTCCTAGAAGAAAGGGAAATCATCGACTTGCACACATTTAGGGGTCTATCAACAGGATCCATTACACAGTTGCATAGCCACTAGTTTAATAACATGCTTAATTGCTGTGTAAATGTTCACAGGTGTGCAGGGAGCTCTGCTCCGCTGGTGGAGCTAACAGAGTTTTTGGAACTCTTCACTCCACTTGGAGTGCAGAGTTATCCCAAAAAGTCCACTAGCCCCACCAGCGAAGTGGAGATCTTTCGGGGCGCACTGCAGCTGAGTGTGAGCTGCACTGTGCAAGCGCAGACACTCTGCGCTTGCGCTGTGCAGCCCATAACTGGGCTGCAGCCTGCACCGGAGCAGACCAGAGTGAGGCAGCCGCACTGAGGCTCATCCCCGTCAGACGATGAGGAGAGGAGGACCCCAGGAAGACCCCGGTAAGTCCTCATTCTTTTGTTGTTATTGTTTGTGGAGACTGGTACACAAACAAGGACTGAAACGGCAGCGTTTGCTGCCTACGGCCATCGCCTGAATTCAGGTCATGGCCGTGGGCAGTGAAAGCTGCAGTTTGAGGCCTGTAGTGCACCTGCCTGCCCATGTACAGTGAATTTTTCTGTTAAAAAAAGGTAAAGGATTATTTTTCATACATGGCACACAATAACATCTAAACCAGCAAATGGGGCAGAGAGAAGGAGGGTCGTTGAGGGAGGGATTAGGGGTTACATTTGTGCTACTCTTTTGCACATTGATGTAGGAATTGGGTCTCATGGCAGAAACTTGGTTAAGAGATTGCACCCTCAGATCATCATACACTGTTAACGCAGAGAAACCCTAGCTATATTTTAGTCACTAAGGAATAGATATTGAATTTCACAAACTAGGTTAATGAACCGAACCAAATCTGCTTTAAGGAAAACATCATCTGGAATACATCATAGACATCACATAAAACGCATGATTATCAATTAAACATCAATAACCCCACCAGTTTATTAAGAAGTTAATGATTTATTTTCCTATATTAACAATGCTAAGGTCACAAAAGTAATTCTCAAACTCAAATGATACATGTAGAGAAACAATAAAGGCTGATTCGAACGACAAATGTATCTTAGTTTAATCCAGGCAAAAAGACAAATTATCTCAATAGTTATCCCACAAAACCATAGCAATAGAATCTGAGCAAGAGAAATTGAATACATCTGATAACGATAAGACAAAAAGTATTAATGACTGTTCATGAACATTTGACTAACACCTCTCTAACCGCTAATTAGCATCAACATGTTGGTCTTCATGTAAAAGTTTTAGTAACATAAAATTAGAAAACAACTACTTATGGCGCTATCAAAACTAAGCAGCATTAAATAAACATTTGCAGTTGGTACCTGAAAAACAAAAGACAAATAACAATTCACAGCTCACACATTTACCCATTCTCTATGATAATCAGCAACATCGTCTACTTCGTCAGTGGGACAGCAACGTCAGACACCAACATCAGGACAGGAATAAGTAGCTTCAGGAATAAGAGTAGAGGTAATGGTTTAGAATTTGGACTATAATATACACTAAACCATCTAAGCATAGGTTCGGTATTGAACAGACATAAACTGATAAAGTACCAGAATGTCAATAGATCATCTGGTAAAACATGAAATGTCAAAGTGACAGATCATAAAGTAAGTCTCTGGAACTCAGGATACAACTCCAAGAACATCAGAATGAGGAATGCTTGAATGATGAATGCCTAGTGTCTAAAGCCTAAAGAGCCACAGTGACTGAACATTAAATTAAACTTGTCAAATGAAAATGATTGGATAAAGTTTGAGGTGAGAAGGTTATGACCAATCAGAACATTGATAGATATCAAAATTATATACAATTGTTTGCTCTAAGCTCTTCTATTTGCTGTTATTTCATTGACGAAAGCAAAACAAATACAATTGTATCTTGTACATCTTCTTCTCCGGCTTCATATATGGACCCTCTGTCTCACACTGATGGAATACGATGGAATACGATGTCACAGGAAACTGATTAAAAAATACAGTAACAATTCTTGTTGCACCATTTTCATTTCCCTCGAGGAAAGAACATAAGAGTTAGAAACATAACTACAGACAATTAAGTCAGTCAGACTGTGAAAACATAATCAGGAAACAGAACACACTAGACACATTTTATACAAATAGCTTTACACAATGACCTAGCATCTGCTTCTACTCCAGCAGAGGTCACTAAATACACATTTAATTCTGACATTTATTTTAGTTAAGAAGCACACTCTTTTGAAAAGGCAAAATAATTTCATCAGCTTAAGTTAGCATAGAAAATAAAATAAATGCCTTACATATGGTGGTGGCCATTTAGTTGGTCACAATTCTCAGAAACACAATATTTTAATTAAATCAAGTAACACATTATTCTGTAAGTATAATTACATAAAGACTAAACATTTATCAAGAAAATGTCAGTTCTCACACAAGTGATAGTCTATGGTAATAAAGTATGCAATGGGGTCCAAAAGGAAGGGACTGAAATTAAAAATTGTTGTGTGAGGACTGCCCCCATTTGATATTATCATTAAGCGCATGAAGTTTGTTCAAACGAGGAGTGATTGTAAATGCACAGGACCTTTTCAATCCCTGTGCTACAATGGTCCTACAAACATACTACAACATGCTATTCACAAAATACATATGGATGTTATGCCTCTGTTAGAGCTATTCCTAGTAATCGTGAAAGATTAGAAATAAAGTGCCTAATGTTAGGTCAGTGACAATGTTGTCCTCAAAAATAGATGAAGAAATGTGCCTCTAAAGATTGGATGCAAACAGTATTTCAAACAGCAATCAAAAGGAATTAGCCTTGACTCAAATAGTCATGAGATACATAATCTTGGAAACTATGAAGGTTTATTAAAATATTAAAGTGCAATACAGATGGCAAACTATAATAGATTGAAATATCATCTTATAATAGTTTCAAAATCATTTGGTGCATAATATTCCTGTTATAAGCATAGAGCTCAGAAATAATTCAATGTAATTGCAGCTTTAACAAAATTAAAGTGCAATACAGATGGCAAACTATAATAGATTGAAATATCATCTTATAATAGTTTCAAAATCATTTGGTGCATAATATTCCTGTTATAAGCATAGAGCTCAGAAATAAATCAATGTAATTGCAGCTTTAACAAAATCTGGAAAATAGTCTGAGTCCAGAATATGCAGCAAATCAATAGAAAATCTGGCAGCGTTTCCCACGGCTATAAAATCACTTGCTCACCCCTAAAAGACATCTTATTATAGAGAAATTCACCATAGAAGCCATGGGAAATTGCAGTCAGTATAAGGTGAACAATTTTATCAACATATCATCAAAGCATACCACAGCATTATCAGACATCATATCATGCCACCATCATGGACTATGTCAAACTTGGGTTCAAATAGGCCTTAACTCCATATTACATTTGTATGGCTCCTTCAGAAAATTCATTGTGTGTTTATAATTCTCATTGACACTGCACACAGCAAAATTTGCACTGTTTGTTTTGTAATGGCATGTTCTTCAAGAACACCGCAGGAAGCCTTTAGATACTTTTCAAGGCTTTTCATTTTCGTTCATTGTCGGCTATTCGTTCATGAGTCTTTTCATTGTTCATGTAACCAGATTTTATCTTGCACTGCTGATGACATTAGGTCACATATTTATAAATATTCATTTAGGGGGCTAGTGCTAGGATGGTGGGATTCTATGTCTTTTTATAATGCTGTAATATGATGTGTTGTTGTAATGTTGCATTTGCTCACCCCATGCTGACTGTGGGTTTTCCATTGGTTTCTTATGTCAAATTCGCAATATAAAGACATGATTTCTAGTTTCTCTATCAATTTGCTGCATACTCTGGACTTATGGCCTCATTAGGAGTCTGGGGATCAAAGGACCGCCAGACTCGCAGTGACATGCGGTCTGCTGCATTCCAGTTGGTCCTACTGCCACATTATGACCCTGGCAGTCTGACCGCCATCACTGCCATGAACATGGTTCCTGACAGGCTGACGTTGGTGTGGGTTCTGTTCAGCCACAACGGAGCTGAACTCAGTGCTGCTGTGCTGATCACAATGACACTTACTGCCATCCTTTCCATTGTGGGGACCCCGCTATGGGAAGGCTGTTGGTAAGCTAGTTCTGGGGGCCACAGTGGGCCACTGCACTGCCCATGCCCACGCCATGGGCTGTGCAGCCCCCCCACCCAGCATTGTCGGAATGTACACTGTCTGCTTTTCAGACAGTGTGCATTCTGAGGGTGCCTGGGTGCTACTATATTGGCCAATACTGTAACACTGTTCCCACCGGTCAGTGCGGCGGGAACATTGTAATACACTGCTCCCATTGGACAGCCCGGCAGAAACATTGTAATACGATGAGGAGGAGGGGACACCGCCGGCATGACAGCAGCGTCCTCCACGAGGCTTTGGCAGTCCCGTGGTGGGGCTGCTAAAGTCGTAATCAGGCCCTTAGTCTATTTTCCAGACTTGCTGCATCTATTTGAAATTCTAAGGGCCTTTTTTGCAATTAGTTTGTATTTCTTATAACTGATTTATTGACTAGATGTTGCCTGCTAAGTTGTATTTTGATATTTTAGTAAACTTTCATGATTTTTCTAAATTACCGATCTCAGCTCCTTTTTGAGTTAGTTCTTACTTATTGATAGTATTTAGAAATGTTGTGTTGAATCTCATCATTAGGGACACATTGCCTCATTTAATTTTGGGGACTACACAATCCCCAAACCTTCAATGGACATTTAAATCATACAGATTGAAAGATAGCACCCACATAGGTAAATAAGTACAAGCATAACCATCTTTCATATGCTTGATGTCGGTATACTCAGCCCAGAAATTTTAAAAGGTGTTCTCTCAAAAATTTCCTAGAGACCTCTCTATGTGTTAATTTAATATCTACTAAATCATTGTGTGCAGTAATTTATTCAACGTGTGGTGATAAAGCATATCCTACTGGAGAAATCAAGCACAACAACAAGCCAACTAAAAGTATTATTATTATTATCATTGTCAAAAAGAACATTCTAAAAATGTGCTTGCTCTTTGCCATCTTTCTACTAAGCAGAAATGAAAACCAAACAAAAACGTAATTATAAAATCAAGAATCAATCTTCAGTTACTTCAGAATGCTATGTTGATAGATTTAGTACATATAGTTCAAGAAACAATACTGTTTTTGACTGAATACCTAAGGTACAAAGCAATAGTAGGCTCTAACTGCAAACGTCTTGTGTGCACATATCAAAATGTTCAGCACAAAAAAGTAAAAAAGTATTTTTAGTTCAAGGTTGTTCTATTTCAAAATTTTAATTTAACTGGCAGAAATATGTCAAATGATAGACTTCCACATCTGAATTTTCATCTGCGGAGGCTGTTGCCAAATATGTCCATCCAGGTGATATATACTTTCTATTTGGCACTCTTACTCACGTTGATCTTTTGTCTGCATGTGGTCTACTTTCGCTATTATCAGAGTCTAAGGGCCTGATTCATACTTTTTAGCACCGCATTTGAATCATTTTGTGACGCAAAAGCAGGGCAAACTTACAAAATATAATTTAATTTTATAAGTTTGCGCCGCTTTTGCATAAAAAAATGGCATAAATCCGTCGCTAAAAAAGTATAAATCAGACCCTAAATCTATTACCTCTGGCTCTTCTCTGTTCCCCTCTTTCCTTTGACTTTTCTAATACAGTCTTTTTTTCGCAGTGGTTTAAACAAGTGATTATGGGCCTTATTACCACCTTGATGGAGGGGTTGCCTCTGTCACAAATGTGATCCCCATTGAATATAATGGGATTGTACTACAGTGGACGGGATATCCGTCACATTTGTGATGGAGGAAACCCCTCCATCAAGGTAATAAAAAGGCCCTTTGTCTTTCTGATGCATAGTCTTACTTTCAGATTCTTTGTGACAAGTGCAGCTGGAGGAGTATAAGGGATTCTCGTAGCCCTCCTTCCCCAGTGAACATCTCCTGTGTTGAAAGGCCAATCGTTTTATCTGGAGAACTTCTAATGCTCATTAACACAAGTGGAAGTGTGTCTGACCATTTCAAGGAAGTTAAAGCTTGTACTTTAGCCAGTGTGAATTTTATAGTGCCATTCATTCACTCAACCACTTCTGATGCTTCTGGTCTGTAACCACAATGGAACTTCTCTCCTCTGTCCGTCTCAATAGAAGTAGGCATACCAAATCTAGGTATCAATTTCTTCATTAATAGTTTGGCCATTGCCACATCTCATTGTTAGAGAGGCCTTCACTCATTTTGAAATTTAACAGACAGCTACTAAGATATACCTAAGACCATTGTGAATAGGCATCTCAACATAATCTGCCTGTATTGTGGCAAATGGCCCTTCTGATTTCTGATGACTCATAGTCACCATCTTTCATTTTCCTGAATGAATCTGTTGAATTTGAATGCACCTCTTACATAAATGTACTGCTTCAGACCTGAATTGAGGATTGTGCCAGTATTTCTTAACAATCCTCTCAATTGCATCTTGACTCACATGTGTTGGGCCACGGATCAACCTAGTCAGTGCTGGTAATATTGAGTTAGGAAAATGCGTATATTATCAGTGGTCATCTAGACATTATTAAAATTTTACTTGCATCCAATTGTTTCCTACTTTTTTTTATGCTCTGGTTCCTCCTCTTTAATCTCTCTAAACTCTCTTAATGTTGTCTGTACAGGTTTCAGCAGAAAAAATACATTGTTTGGTTCATCAGTCTCAATTTCAGTTTTACATATTATTGCTCTTTTGAATTGATTACTACAGTGTCATGAGCACAAAATTTAGCAACTTCATCAGCATTGCTACTGCCTAAGGTGACCATATCATTACCACTTTTATGAGAAATGCACCTTACAACTGAGGTATCTTTAGGTTGCTGCAAAGCTTCCAACAAGTTCAAAATGTATGATGGGGTTATCCGAAAGTATCATAAAACCACTTTGTGGCCACTAATGCCCAGAATCATGTATCACACAAAAAACATGCTGGCTGTCTGTGTAGATTATCACACATAATTAATTTGCCAGACGGCATGTTCATATAAGGGCAATCAAACCTGTTACTAATGCTGAACTCACATTAGACAAGAATGATGTTTTTACATTTTCTGAAATAGAACAAATTACATCTGCTGCCCTCAATATTCCATGATTGTCTCTGAGATAAAAACCCTCTACAAACAATATTTGACCATTTCAACTGGAGTATCTTTTATATCTGGTCGTGGTTTAGTACATAATTCTGTCACATCAATACAGTTATTGTCACAACCTTCATCATTCCAACCTTTCAGAATTCAAAGTATACACCTTCTAACTGAAATAACATAAGATGCCAATATTATGTGCACATCTTTTGTCAGGCAGCTGTTTGCCATGTGCTCTGTTCATGTAAGAGTCAATAAAATCTCAACTGAATGAGAGACTAACACAATCAGTGTGTAACCCATCTCAATCCCTTCACTCTGTACAATTGCAAGGGAAAGTACTGCTAGAGACTTCAAACAACCAGCAAGAGCTGTGGCTACTGTATCTAATGTAGCAGAAAAGTAAGCCAAAGGGCTTATAAACTCACCATGCCTCTGTGTCAGCACAGACAGAGCACACCCCTCTCTTTCATGAGACCACAGTTAAAAGTCCATCTTGTAATTTGGCATTCCAGAGGCAGATTTGCTGCAGTGTTTCACTCTGAGCTCAAATAAGCCACTTATGTATTTGTCATCATTTGGAACCTGATCCTCTATGTTGCTGTGAGCAAGTCTTACTAAAAGCTTTGCAATCAGGGAAGAGTTTGAAATCCATTGTCTATAGTAGCTCACCATTTTTAAAATATCTTCACTTCCGTCTGGGTAGTTGTAGAATTCATTTTCACAAATGCAGGTTGGCACTTTCAGTGCTTCTTCCCCCATGTGAGATCTCAAGTAAATAACGTCTTTCATACAATACTGCATTTTTGTGGGTGACACCGTATGCCTATTATCTGGAAACTGGTGCAAGAGCACAACTGTATCCAACATGCAATCTTCTTTTTTTTTAGAAGCGACCATGAGATCATCAATATGCTGCACCAGCCTTGCGCTACAGACCTGCTGCAGATTTTCCAAATCTTTCTTTAAATTCTCACTAAAGATTCAGGGGCTTTCTGCATAACCTTGCAAAATTTGATACCAACTAAGGACTTTATTGAGGAATGTGAATGCAGAGATATTGGGTATCCCCATAAAGAGGAATGGAAACAATGCTTGGCAAAATTCAATGACTGTGTGCCATTCTGCGTCTGCAGGAATTTGAAACAAATTTGTCACTCGGTTTCATTGTGGCCATTACAGGTGAGTTCCATGGAATACCTAACACTTTTTTTTAGAATGCCCTACTCTATCACCATTTCAATCACAGGCTTCATTGGTACCTCTACTTTCCATGGAAGACTATCCTGAGAAATGTGAGGATAAACATGCATCTGGTTTTACTATAATTTTCACTGGCTCTGCACTGGTAATTAGTCCAATTTCTTTACCTGTGAAATCTTCTTTTTTCACTGTGTTATTTAAATTGAGAGCAAGGCTTCTTTTGTAAGGACAGTGAACAGCTGAAATATGTGTCTCATGATTATATATTGAACTCTAAATCTTCATCCTGAGTTTGAATTGCAACACTACCTGGAGTACAGTAAATCATGCAATTCATTTACAAAGACAATTTCTACCTAAAACATTAATAGGACTTGAATCACACTAAATGAATTACTGATCATTTTCAATTGATCTGATATTTACAAGAACATTTGCTGAAAACTGATTGGTAATTTGCTTATTTGAGATTCCTACAACAAGGACTTCTTTTTCAGAGCAGAGAAGGTTTGGGAGCTCCATGGAATGAACTATGGAGTGGGCAACACCTGTATCAATCAAAAACGATACTGGGTGGCCATTCATCGTACCATTTACATATGGGCCACTGTAATCTACCTTTAGGACTACACCAAGCATGCAATACTCCTTCCCTCCGGTCCCCTTGTTGTGAAATAATAACATTTGGTGGAAACTGCAGAAATTAATGATTTACTACCATAGGGTTTTGCTGAACCTGAACTCTGTGGAAAGTTAGTCATTTTATTTGTCATATTTGCTGCATCACTGAAGCTATAGGAACATATGGAATTGCCCAGGATTTTGCACATTTTGCATCAAAGTCTGTTGGGCTGAGGCATTTAACCATGTCAGCTGATTTGCTGCATCTGAGGAACAACATCATTCTGAATTTGACCTGGATTTGATCTGCATTGACGTTTCCAGAGGCCTATCTTCCCACAATAATGACAAGGGATAGTTTTCTTTCACTTGTTAATGTTTGCACTAATACAATTTGACCTTTGACAAAACACTTGCCTCTATCCGGAAGAACAATTTGTGCATTCTGAACACTAATTTTCCAAGGAAGTGCATTCACAGCCTACATTTTAGAACTTATATTAACAATTGCACCACCAACATAGCCATTATCAAAATCCAAATCTACTTGTTGATTTCTAAACCTCTTTGAGAAGGGTTTGCCTGCACGGGCATCAGTTTATTTTTCAGTTTGTGCTTCTTTGTGTTGAAACAGTCACTGCAGTACTTTGTGTACTTCAGTGTTTCATCAATGCTCTTGGCCTGCTAAAATATAACTATTTGCTGAAGATGAGAACTAAGTTCTGGAAGCAAGCCTAAAATGAAAGCTGACATGAAACCAATGCTTTCTTTTGTGGGATCTTGCACTCCACTGAACTTTCTATAAATCTACAGAAGCCTCTCAATAATAAGCATGCACTGGCTTTTGGCTCCTGAGTAGATCTCATGATCTTTGAAAAGTTCTCTTCTTGCTCTAGAAACTTTTGTTTTAAATACACCATCACCTTTTCAATCAATCAATCACAACATTTGTAAAGCGCACTACGTACCCGTTAGGGTTTCAAGGCGCTGAAAAAGGGGGGGGGGGGTGCTGCTACTGGTCGAAGAGCCAGGTCTTAAGAAGTCTCCTGAAGGTGAGAAGGTCCTGGGTCTGCCACAGGGAGGTCGGGAGGGTGTTCCAGGTCTTGGCGGCAAGGTAGGAGAAGGATGCGGGGAACGATGGCGAGGGCGAGGTTGGCAGAGCGGAGTTGGCGGGTGGGGGCTGTCTATAGTTCAGGTAGGCTGGTCCGGCGTTGTGGAGTGCCTTGTGAGCGTGGGTGAGGAGCTTGAAGGTGATCCTCTTGTCCACGGGGAGCCAGTGGAGGTCTCTCAGGTGGTGGGAGATGTGGCAGCGGCGGGGTACGTCGAGGACCAGTCCGGCGGAGGCGTTTTGGATGCGTTGGAGGCGTCGGATGTCTTTTTCTGGGATGCCTGTGTAGAGTGCGTTGCCGTAGTCTAGTCTGCTGCTGACGAGGGCCTGGGTCACCGTTCTTCTGGTTTCCGTCGGGATCCATTTGTAGATTCTACGGAGCATGCGGAGGGTGTTGTAGCAGGAGGAGGAAACTGCGTTGACCTGTTTGGACATGGTGAGGGCGGAGTCGAGGACGAAACCCAGGTTGCGTGTGTGGTTGGATACTACAGGAGATGTGTAAATGGTTATAGTATTATAGTGGCACCACTAACTGATCTGACCTCCAAGAAACATCCCACAAAATGTATCTGAGCAGTGTCAGAAGGCTTTTAACATCCTGAAGGAATCTCTGTGCTCAGCTCCTGTCCTGAAGGCACCTGACTTTATTAAGGAACTCATTGTTCAAACATATGCCTTTTATCATGTGATAGGAGCAGTGTAGTCACAGATAAAAGATTTGCGTCCGGATCAGCCAGTTACCTTCATTAGCAGGAGACTCCTCCCCAAAGGGCACTGTTAGAGTGCCATTGAGAGGGAAGCTTTTGCTGTAGTTTGGTCCTGAAGATCCTGCAACCCTGCCTGTTCATTTCCCTACAGGGTATGGACTTTAACAGTGAAACAGTGAAATAAGTCAGACCTTATTCTGACTATGCCAATATAGATGGTCTTTCCAGGTTCTTCCACTTGGATGATAAGCACTACCAGGGTACAGGTTAGTTGCTTACCACCTTTTATGTAGATGGGGGCATGTAATCAAATATCTTTTGTTGTATGGTCACCCCCAGGTTTTTTGACTGATATTATTGGTTTCCCGACTCTGAGAGTACACTGAGGCCTGCTGACTAGACCCAGTGCCAGTGCCCTGATCCCAATACTTGTATGTTACATTGGATGTACCCAATTGCCATGGACTAACTCACCTGTAGTCCCTGATATATGGTACCCAGGGCCAAAGTTGATACTCCAAGGTATCAAACAACTCGTTACATTAAGTCCAGCTTGGTTCACAAGCTGAAATTAATGTAACAAGCTATAGTGTGTAACATTTACAAAGTTACCACTTTGTTGCCTTCAATCTCATGTGCCCTTAACAATTGTGCATGGAGCTTGAACCGGACACAGCTTTCTGTCCTCCTGGGGAGACACGCTAATGACTTCCAGGAGAGGAAACAATAGAGGCCTGCACTGGAGAGAGGTGTTACGTCCCTCCTGAAGGAAGCCACACATGTATTGGCCCAAAATGCAAGCTTCATAGCTGAAGTGCCTTTGAAGAGCAACTGGGGAAGATTTGGGAGAGGAGCTCTGGGTGCAGACAGAGGGTCTCTGCCATCCTGAGAGTGGGGAGAATGGTGAATCCTGGGATAGCGAGATACCGCACTTCCCAGGAAGTGCTCATCAGATGTGAAGGGACCTAATAGCCCATTGGCTACCAGCCCCACCCTATTCTGAGAGCATCTTTTGACCATTAGTAGGGCCCACTTGGCTCGCAGAACTCAGATTTCATCTGGCACGGAAGAACCATGGAACAGTCAAAGAAAGACTGCATCATTGTGGACTGCATCTGGTAGCTAGCAAAGTAGAGGGGCTGTCCCTTCTGTCTCCTTCTTGAGGAGAAGTCATCTCCATAGTCTAGCCAAAGCCAAGAGACTCCAAGGGCCAGTGAGCTGGCCTTCTGTTCACAGCACAGAGACACAACAGCTGAGAAGCCGGCTGGGGCAAGTTGGGAGATCAGAATCTTGAAGCGGGTGCCATCCACCACCGTGTAGCACCAGAGATCAGGACGTGATGCTCAAAGTTGCACCTGATTTGCTGAGCCCAGGAGTGTCATTGGAGTGCAGCTTGGTCACCCAGAGGCAGAGTTATCACCCTGGGAAGAATTTGGCTGAAACCACAATACTAGGAGATTTGTAGTCTAGTGACGAATGGACTTCTACCCGCACCGAGAGAACTTTGAGGGATGCTGCTCCTGGTGACCAGGACAACTTCACCCCCTACGTGGACCAAGGGGTAGCAACAGGAAGACCTTCATCAATCCCAGTTTATCCAAAGCCTCCTTGAGCATCTTCAGCATCCATCATCCTTTGCATCAGGGCCAGTGCCATGTGAATCCGTTGCAAAGAGGACAAAGTGGCAGGAACTGACTCAAGACTGCTTCACATGTAGAGGTAACTGATTCTGATGCCCTTGCTCGTCTCCTTAAATGGTTTCCTACTGGAGCTGGTTTTCTAAACCGTCTCTAAATGACTGCATTGCAACTAACCCAAACTTAGGTGAAAAGGTTTCCAAGTGTCAAATTTGTTTAATTTGCCAATGCTTGTTTGCTGATACATGAAACGCTTTGATTTACTACAAATTGTAAATCTGTAGAACCCTATGGTGGATCCTTTGATTGTGGCGTCTAAAAGTATATAAAACTACAGCCTATCTTTATAAATTGGTGTTGGATGTTTTAGGTGTCTTGTTGATTTCTTATTGAATTGTTTTCCTGCTGTTTAAATGCTTCACACTTGTTCCCTTGTGTAAGCCTTGCAGAGCCACAGATACCCAGGATTGAGCTGAAGGTTTTAAAAATGAAACCTAAGGGTCCTGAAGGGACTGGTAAGTGTATTGCACAGTGTGGTCCCACGGCCACACCATATATACACCCCATTTCCTGACACCCACTGAGGAATGTGCCTTTTTTACTATCTGTAAGGAAGTTCCGGAGTTTATTTTCAAGTTACATTGAAGCTCTTTTTTCTGAAAATCCCTTTAAGGAGTGTCATCAGACTAATGCATTAATAAAACAGAAGACCAATTTGGTACCGTACCACCGTCATAAGCTTTCTCAGATGAAGTACAAACCTTTGAAAAAGCAGTACTCGGTGACCTTGAAATCATGGATGCCCAAAAATCTGGATAATATTTTACTTTGTCACACACTGAGCTCCTGGCCCTAGCCACAGCAATAAACCCATCCTGATATGATAATCAAACCAGCTGAAAAAGGAGTGCCATTTTTCTAGACAAAGATGATTACTGAAATGAATGTCTCCACCTTCTTAGAAATCGAAATCACTACAGAATCCTGAATAGCAATCCCACCAATGAGATTAGGCATACAATTGACAACCTGATTACTGAAGCAGGTATACCAGATTTGTTCCCTAAAGGAGAGAGTATGTTCCTCACAATAGAAAAGCAAAAGACTCTGTATGTTTACATTTTACTTAAAATAAATAAGAAAGTACTTTCTCCATTGTGGGGGGCATTATTTCACCCATTGGGTTTATTTCTTAACCTTTATCATAGTTTTTGAATGCTTCCTAAGATCAGAGGTTAGGAAACTGTTGTTCTACTCTAAAGATACCAAACACGTACTTAAAATGATAAAGGATCTCCCATTTGACTCCAATGACAACTTACTAATGACTCTGGATGTATACAAATATTCCACAAGAAGCATCAATGAGAGTGATAGAAGGTCTACTAAGAGACCACTAAGGGACTCAGACTGGCACTACCATACCCCTGTCCCATTGGTGATAGTGCTTAGTTACCCTTCACGTAGTTTGAAGACACCTTATACCATCAAAAAGGCGGTACCACTTTTGCGCCCAGCCTAGCCCTTATGTACACAATTTCAAAACAAAGTGTATTTACACAAATAGGAACAGTTTGCAAAGAAACATGCTTACTTGGAAACATAACATAGATGACATGTTTGTTACCTGGCAGGGTTTAAAAGAGGCAACTGAGCAGTTCTGTTCTTGGCTTAATGGGCAAACCAAACCTTAGGATTCATTGTATAACTTGTATGAAGAAAAAATACCCTTCGTTGACCTACTTATCAACGTTGAGAACAGACACCTTATAAGGAGGTTTCTTTTATTAAACCAAAGATAGAAACTGTCTTCTTCCTCTGCAGACTCCACATAACATAGAAACAACACTTTGGAATGTGTCATGAATAGAGGGACTCCATTCCACAGTTATTGCAGTGCATGCAGGTTCACAAAATCTAGTACCAAACTCAACCTGGAGTTGAGATGCCGCTGGAAATAATTGACACATACTAATTGCAACACACGGACTGTGATTTACATAATCATATCTCTGTGTAAATTACAATACATTAGTATGACCTCACACAAGACCAAGACTCGAATATCAGAATGGGAAAAGAATGGGAAATGGGTAAATTAACTACTATATTAGTTACTCACTCCAAAGAAAAAAGACACGCAAATGATGATTTGTGCTGGACATTGATTGAAAAGATCCTATGGACTGATAATCAGACCGTGTGTAAATAAAGGCAACTTTGGATTTTAAATTGGGCACACACCTTGATGGGATTCATGATAATATAATATGGGGGCAGATGAAGAAACCTCACACGACAAGTTTGCATTCCATTTCCCTTTCTCTAGGTTCCTACAGTGTTCTGTATTACCATGGGATCATAATCTATCACTTAATGTTGATATGAGTATGTCATCTCTTGACCGATTTCCTGACATGTGACCCGATTCCCTCACCATTGTGCAGTACATTAACCACACCTCTCTTTTTATCTCTATCTCTCACTCCTATACCCCCCTCCATTTTGAAAACTGCAAATTTCAAGCCATACTTAACCATACTGCTTAATTTGCAACAAGTGAGTTTTTGAATTTCATTCTGGACTGGAGTGTTTTTGCATACTTTATATTACATAACAAAGTGATGCTGTATGCACACATGCACCCATCATGATTGACTGAGGGCTCGCATATTGGGAGCATCTGTCCCAATAGGCCAATTTCCTGCAAAAACAGACATCAAGTACAGTGCAGGACTGCTTGGTGGACTGATGTCACCACTGACAGGAGATATCAATACTTGTGGCCAGTATATTGCTGTATAAGGGGAAAAGGGTTTTGAAGACAGTGGGTATGGGCAATTGTTTTTTATCATGCTATCCTTCTTTCTATAGTAGTACCGTGGTGACACTCACAAAAGTTCCAGCCACGTAGCTCAAATATGAGCTGTTTTTGGTGAGCTAATTCTCATACATGACTTTTGTAGAGACACTACTCTCACTTGGAGGTGGTTGAAAATGTTAATTTATGGTGATACAGCAATTAAGCATCTGATGTAACCAATGTTTATTTGACTATATAATTAACTATATGGATAAACCCATGAATATGTGCAAGTAGATGATTCTCCTTTCTCCTCATAGTTCATTTGACCATCGATTGCCTTCAGGCAATGTGTAACCATGTTTTCTCTACTTTCTTTCTATTAAGCGTCTTTAGCCAATGAAAGAGTGACTAATAACTAATGTAGGGCATGAGATAGCTAGTGCTTGGGGCTACATCCTGATGCTCTGGACTGATAGTGGTCACAATATGAAAGGGCCTTTATTATATGTAGTCCTGTGACATTTTGCTTTTGTTTATGCAATAGGGAGGAGCAAATAAGTTACAAAGATTCACCCTTCCTCTAAGCAATTTTATCTCTGTAGGTCCCATCAGCAGAACCAACTGGGAGGCTTTCTGCTATAAACAAGCCATCATCTCTTCAAGAACTCTAGGGGGGCCAAAAATGAAAAACCTGGTATTTGTCACTGCAAGAATAGACCTGATGAAGAAACATGGCATTTCTCTGGGTGATGGCCTTTGCCTTTTTTAAGATCCATCACAATTGTTATGTCCATGATATTACAATTGGGTTCCCTAACTGAATCCTGGAGACCTGAACTTTAGGCTAGATGTACTAACATTAGGAATACTGATTCTGAGTGAATCACAATCAGAAAATCGATATTCAATAGCGATTCCTAGAGGGTTGCAAATAGATCTACCTCATGAATATTAATGAGGTAGGTCACAATTTGTGACCCATTAGGAATCGTAGATGTCACAGGGATAATGGCCTGCTGGGCTCAGCAGACCAACATGTCTGTGATTCCTTTTTAATAGAGCAATCTCTTTTTTAAATGCAGTTTGTTTTCCTTAAAGGAAGACAAGATGCTAATACAAAGATAAAATTAAACTTTTCAGTTTCATTTTTGAAGAGCAGGCATGTGGCATATGCAACAGAGGCTGAAGTAAGTCAAAAGGAGCCTCAATGAGAAATTAACAGCCATCAAACCGTGTAGACCAAAGAGGCACACTAGCGGCAAAGGCAGAAGACTCATTGTAAGAAATCTCTGCCAAAACATCCAACTCAAGCAATAAATTACATTGAATGCAGTAGAATTAAAAAGTGAAGATTTGAGGAGAGACAATAAGAGGATTTGCAATGCGAGTGAGGATTCTGACTGTTTCAATATTTGTCCCTTTGCTCAATCAGTGTTTGGCTCATTTTCAAACTAAAGATGAGGAAAACAATAGGCATGAGAAGGACTCAAAGAGTAGAGCCCTGAGAGCCAGGGGAAACAATGTGATCCAGAGACATTTTGTTGAAGCTATCATCCTAGCCAGAAAAAATGATGTCCTACAAGTAGTCAGGAAACGTTTCCTGGTGATTTTTGGAAATTGTTGCAGGACCTTGCATAGTTAACCCTGGAAAAAATTAAACTGCTCAAACCACTGGCCGATGCCCTACACACAGATACCATTCTATTTCAATTCTCACTTGGTGTGCTCTTTCAAATTGCAATAAACTGGATCATTTATTAACCACCCAAGAGTGACTCAGGTTCCTGGGTAAAGAGACAGCATCCTCAGAATATGTGGACGACAGGAGATCAAGATCCAGAGTCAGAGAAGGTAGAGTATTGCCCAATGGCCAAAAACAGATATACTAATCATGAGACAAAGGAATGTCATGAGAGATACATGGGAAATGTACAGAGAACTGCCCCCTTCCCTAGCATGTATCTGCAACAAAGGATGAGAGAGACTCCAAAGTTAACTAATGAACAGTAGCTCTAAAACCCCTTTCATGCATCACAAGAAAGCACAGTCATTATACACCCCACAATTGTCTCTGTTAAGCTGAAGGAGCTGAATTGTGCATGGTTAATTCCACAAGGAGATCAGAGGAAGTTGAGCCCAAGAAATGGTTGCTTGTATTTTGCATTGCACTGATTTGTGATGTTATAAATTGAAGTGAAAGGTTAACTACTAAGGGCCAGATGTAGGAAAGGGTTTGCGACTCGCAAGCGGTGAAAAACGTTGTTTGCGAGGCGCAAAAGCCTCTCCGCGATGCAGAAATGCATTTTGCGATTCGGATCCGACTTGCAAAATGCATTTCCGACTCGCAAATAGGAAGGGGTGTTCCCTTCCTATTTGCGACTCGCAACGCTATGCAATTTCATTTGCGACCGCAAAAGCGGTCGCAAATGAAATCGCAGTTACCATCCACTTGAAGTGGATGGTAACCCAGTCGCAAACGGGAAGGGGTCCCCATGGGACCCCTTCCCCTTTGTGAATGGAAACAAAAATATTTTTTCAGAGCAGGCAGTGGTCCAATAGACCACTGCCTGCCCTGAAAAAAACCGAAACTAAAGGTTTCGGTATTTTTTTCCAAGTGCAGCTCATTTTCCTTTAAGGAAAACGGGCTGCAGATGGAAAAAAAAAAAAACTGCTTTATTAAAAAGCAGTCACGGACATGGTGGTCTGCTGTCTCCAGCAGGCCACCATCCCCGTGAGTGCCCATACTCGCAATGGGGTCGCAAACTGCGACCCACCTCATTAATTTTAATGAGGTGGGTCTTTGTGACCCCATTGCGAGTTGCAGAAGGTGTCTGAGACACCTTTCTGCATAGCAAATTGCGACTTGCAATTTGCGAGTCGCACGGACTCGCAAATTGCCAGTCGCAATATTAAACCTACCTACATCAGGCCCTAAGTTCTGTAGTTTGGGGAGTTTGTGAGGGGAAATGGTAAGTTTGGGAACAAGCATAGGAATGTGTGACATGGAATTATATTTGGATTGCTTCTACCTGCAGGGACATGTGAACACTTGAAAAGTAACATTCTGCTTCTTTTCACTTAATTTTAACTACTTTAATTCCCCTTGAAAAATATGACAAAGATTTATACTTTCTTGGCATCTGAAAAGCCAGAACTGATAGCATTAAAACAGACTCATCCATGAAAGAGTAGATTCATGCATCTGCTCCATCTAAGACCTGTAGGGTGGCGGGTTTGATATTAACAACACTTTTTGTTGCTGTGTTGGAAACATTGACCCACAAAGAATGGAGATATGTCATGCTGAAAGGGGAAGTGGACGGGGAAAGGCTAACAAATAGCATTCTCGACAGCCAATCAAAGAGAGAACCATTTTATAGAGAAGTTTCTACTGAAAGTGTCAGAGTCCATTGAATGGAATCCAACCTGTCCTTGGTGATTTTAATACATTAATGGCGGGACATATGGATGGACCATTCTCTTCATGGGCAGCCAAAATGGATATATAAGTAGTGGTGAAGGAACAACTCAAAAAATCAAGTCTGCTTAAACTACAGAGAGCAACTCACCTGGGAGAACGAACCTGTATGTTCTCCTCCCCACTACACAGCTCATATTCTAAAATGTTATTGATCTTTATCTCTAGCAATGCAAAAACATGGGTGAAGCAGGAATAGGCACAATACCAGCACCTGATCACATGCCACTGTGTATCACACTGAGCAATCTGGGAGGCCCTGTAGCTGAAGGAACTGAGAGCTGGCTAAATCATTTTACCATGATGCATACAACAGTGCAAAGATTTTCTAGGCCATAGATAAAAGCATGGTGACTTTGAGAACGTAGATTATTATATGGGGTCGATGGGGCACAAGAAATAAGGGCACTATTCTTGTTAGGTCCTATACATTTTCCGGTGATTTAAACCTGAGATCAACCCCTTATACCCATGGTACAGAGCATATCAACTTAATTTAAGAAAATGTGTAAAGCATTTGGAAAGTACCACAACAGCCAAAAACTCACAAACACAACACAATAAAAAGCCCCACTCCAATTTGTAAAAATAGAGAGTATTTTCATGAACAGAATAACACCAAAACAACAAAAATCCAATAAGGAGAACCAGAGATCTGAATCCCTAGAACTCTAAATAAAAATAGCATCAAAAAGCACAAAGCACCAACCTCGGGCATCTGGTTGTGCCATTCCCCGTCAAAGTCAAAAGTCAAGGCTGACTGTGATGGAGTGCAGATTGGACATGGGAAATTTTTCTGGAGAAAAGGTAGTTATTGTCAAGTCGAACCAAGACGCGGTTCAACAATAGCAGGTTGCAGAACAAAGGGGTCCTGATGCAGTTGTCGACAAAGGTAGTACAATGTAAGTAACAATTAAAATGTTCATTAACCTCCATCCCTATTGACAAATAGCTATTGCCAGATCACATTTATGCACTTTCTGATGCTGACTGACTTTGGTTCTGCTTTTGTCTTTGATGTAACTAGAAAGTAATTAACATTCATCAACACTCTGTGATTATTGGATGGCATCATCATAGGGTTTCGCACCTGGATACGTATTTTTCCAGGTGAGGTTCTAACTCCATCTGGGAGGACACTGTGGGGATGTGTGTGGTGAAAATATGTTTAGTGAGAGAAATGGACATTCAATCAATCAGGAATTTGTAAAGCTCGCTCTGAGGAGGAGTGGGTGGAGAAAGGGGGGAGGTGCTGCTACTGCTCGAACAGCCAGGTCTTGAGAAGTTTCCTGAAGGTAACGAGGTCTTTGGTCTGGCACAGGAGGGTGGGAATTGTGTTCCACGTTTTGGCGGTGAGGTGCGAGAATGATCTACCGCTGGTTGTAGTTCTGCGGACGCGTGGATGGTTGCGAGGGCGAGGTCGGCGGAGTGGAGATGCCGGGTTGGGGTGTAGAAGGAGTCATCTGTTGAGGTATTCTGGTCCGGTGATGTGCAATGGTTTGTGAGCGTGGGTGAGGAGTTTGAAGGTGATTCTCTGGTTGACATTAATTGTTCGGTGTATCGCAATGAATGATCATTCATTGTGATACACCTGACAATTAACACATCCGATTTAGATCACATTACTGTTCTTTTAAACTTATCCCTGTACCTTTTTAACCTTACATCAAACTAGAGAGTTTGGGTACAGTAGATCATTTTACTGTTCACTTTCTACTTTTACTTACATATGATTTATCCCTTCTAAAAAACGTTATTCAGATATTCAGTGCATTAGTATATAGTTATTTATATTCATAAATAAATGTATGGATGCACAGCAGTATGCCTAAAACTGGGTGGACAGAATGTAAGCAGGACAAACATCCATGTAGTTTGCACTGTTGTAGGCATACATTCTCCTGGCCTCCTTGCATACATACAATTGAGGAGGATAGATGTATGCTTCAAATTACAACTGTAATGCTACTGTAGCATCCCCCCCGAGCCCAGGAGCATGTATATGAATATACCACACACATAGCTCTGTAAAAGACATCTTCATTCTTCAACATACTATCACATTCTCCATGCATTGTGACATACCTATTAAAAACACACCTGAACACCTCCCATCCAATTACGTAATTCCTGTCTAGAGTCCACCTAGGACCGCAAAGGCCCTAGCAAGAATCATATCAAAGCCACTGAAGCTACCACATTACAGTCAGAAACTGTGTGCATCTTCACTAACTGAGTATAGGTGTTTGTCAAGCATATTTGGAGGTATGGTCCAACAGGGGCTACTAGTTCTCAGCCGTGGGAGCTGGGATCATTTGTGGCGGGTGTCCTGGGGTCTATGCTTCTAATGCTCTGCAGAACAGAGCCAAGAAAAACCTCTCCACCACTTGACTCTCGGTGCTTGTGATGGTGAGCAGTTACAGGCTTATCAGGGGGTAATGTGGGATGGTCAAGCTCAGGGGTCAAGAACTGCCCAGTAGTGCATAAGTGCTTTACTTTGATAATGAAAAAGTACCTTAACACACACAGAAAGCTCAATACTTCACAAAATAGTCTACATGTACAAATACGTCTCTAGTGCTGGGGAATCTCTCCCTGGGGCCATAAGACTTTTTTCATCCCATCCTCTGGGTGTCCCTCCTGCATATGCAAAGTTGGCCACCCCCTTTCTGGGTTTCAAGTCTTTCTCATCAGGTATCAAGGCAGAAGTGCAGATTACCACTTTTTACTAGTTTGTGTGCTCAGTTCACTCTGCAGTCCCCAAGTGTTATTTCTCACCACAGTGGAGTCACTCAGTGCTTCTTAGGATACAGGCAAGGACACAGAGCATTTCTCTGTCTTGCTCCCTTTTGGAGGCTGCCTTATGGAGTCTGTACAGATGTGCAAGGTTCTGGCATAGGCACAGGGCTCCTTCTGTTGAGAAGCCAGCTTCTGAGCTTTCTGTGAGATTGGGTTTTGTGCAGCAGGGTCAGATGTCACTATCTGCTTCAGTGAATCTCTGAGGCAGCACAGACCCGCAAAAGGCACTGATTATTCATGCAGCAGCACAGTCCGCTTGGGCACAGTTCGTTGTTGCAGAGATACAGTATGCTCTTGCACAGTTTATTCTTGCAGTGACACAGTCTGCTCTGGTACACATTGTTGGTGCAGTGGTATAGTCTGCTTAGGTATACTTTGCTGATGCAGCAGCACAGGCCATTGCCATCTTGGTTTCTAATTGGAATCTTCACTCACATTCCCTCGATCTTGCAGATTCTTCTTGTGAGCCTCACACCACTGGGTCAAGATGCTTCTGGCTCTTCCTTGACAGTCACATATCCTGCAGGACTGGTAGGCTCCTTCCCTCTCTGAGCAGGCATGGTAACTTCCAGGCACTTCAGGTCAGGGAAAGCAATTCTTGCTCCAGAAAGACTACAAGTGATGTCTCTTCGCCTCTGGGAAGCTGAATATCAGGCAGATACCAGCTCTGATTGTGCAGTAGTACTCTGGAGCTTTCTCTCCTTGGCTAACAAAACTTAGAAGAGGAACAATAAGTGGGTCATCTGCACTCATGCTTATACAAGTACAGCCATCAGGGAATAGGTATCTTGAGTCTGCACTTACAGACCCAGTTTGGGTAGGCTGTATTCCAGCCTCAGCAACCGTCTTGATTCATGTTTGTCACAGTAGGATTGTTTCCAGGCTAGAGCACTCACAGACAAGACAACAAGAGGTGTGAACAATGTACACCTGAATATTATAGCCACACCTGACCATGGTCACAACCTTTGTGGTCACAGGGTACCCTGCAATTTCATTACAAGACCAACGGCTACCATTTTGCATTATTCCTTTAATGCCACTTCACACAGCACTTGAAAGAATTTTTACATCATAAGGAAAAACATTCTAGAACAGAACATCCATTGCATATAATAAGTTTGTACACATAACAATCTCCCTTTTTTAAATGCTGCTCCTCACAGATAAGTACCTTCATTTTCTCACTCACGATAATTTGCTTGTTGTTTCTTAATTCATGCAAGTATCATTGTTTGAGGCTTTTTTATGCATTTTGTTCAGTTCCAATATATGGAAGTTAACTACATTATTATGTATTAGGATTAGCATTAGGAATTATCGTACCATTTGTATTTCTGCATTGTTTGAATGCCACTTTCATGATTAATGGTGAGCCTCTCCCTTGAGCTGTTTGCTCCTTGATTTCCTGAAGCCACTCCTGAGAGTGAACTATCTTTTACTTAAGCCGCTCCTGAAAGTGGGATAGCTTGCCCCTGAACAGCGATTGATGTGGGCTTCCCTCGGGAGCGGACTGCCTTCACAAACAGGAGTGGTCCACCTCCTTTTTTTTGCTCAGGAGGAGACTGCCTCCTAAAAACAGATGGGGTCCGTCTCCTATTCATTGCCCATGAGACCCAGGCCACCAGGGATGCCCTTGAGCAACTCAGAGCCCTGGGTGGGAGGTCTAAGCACCTCGAAAGGAGTGGATGTCCTCTGCAACACAAATATGAAAGGTGTCCGATGTGGCAAATCAGAGTCAGGTGCCCACAGCGGCACTCAAGAGGTAGACTTTGGAGAGGACAAACAAGAGAGTGAAGGTCCCTTGGAAAAATATGTATTAGACCTTACCCAAGGGGACTTTGATGACGATGACCTCTTAAAAAAGGATGAATCTCCTTCTACCTCCAAGGGAGTAGTTAAGGACCCACTGGGGCAAGAAGTGTTCTCCCCACACAAACATTAGACACCCCAAAAGTGCCAAATGGAGGCCACAGGTCCATATAGGCAAATTTATCAAACAATGAATTAGGAAACCACTTGACAAAGAGGCTTGTAATATTCTAAAGGCCGAATGTTCAAGGACTGTGATTCATGAAAAATGACCCCTAACCTAGACCCAGAGCTTATCACCTTCCTCTTTCAGCTAGGTAGGGATCAAAGGAAGGGGCTTGAGAGATCCCTTAAGGCTTATCAGGACCACCTCCTTGACATTTTGGGACCTTTAGCAAGGATCATTGACATGGCCTAAGAGGCACATGTTAACAAACTCCCTTTAAATATTGACCTCTTAAGAGGTTAGAGTCAAAGAGCTTTTGTCCTATTTAGAAATGCCAATGTTGGCCTCACTGCTGAGAGGCATAGAGTGGTTCTCATGAGAATTATTCCCAAACTTGGAGATCCGGCTGAGGGAACCTTCCAAAAATCCTTAAGGCCTACTCTTCAGAGAGGACATTATTAAAACTCTGGGCAAGTAAGTAGCTACCTTTACTGCCCTCGGCAAAGCCCAATCAAACATGCCCAGGGACTTCAGCATAGGTGTTTTTAGATGGGCTAGCAGACGGGTACTTTCTGATGGCCGTGGCACCCAGAGGTCCCACTTCACAAATATTGGTCAAAGAGGCTCTGGCAGAGGATACAAAGTCGAGGTATCCACAACCTTCTTTCTCCAAAGAGGAGGTCTGCATCGTGCCGGAGGGAACAGGTCAAATGGACAAGGTGAGTACTGTGATTTCTCTGAATTCTTCTTTCCTAGGAAGAGAAAGAAGTTACCTCAGACATTTTATCCACACCTGGGAGGCTATAACAAAGGACCTCGGGGTATTAGAAACCGTTCAGGGTTTCAAGATTTGCTGATGGAACCCTGTCAAGAAGCGTCCCCAACTGAATTAGCTTTATCCACAGATCAGCAGAAAGTGGTGGAAAAAGAGGTACAAAGGGGTGTATTTACAAGCCCCTAGCGCCACCTTGCTCTGCCATAGCATCTTTTTTTTTAACACTATGGCTACACTAAGGTGGCTTTCCCCACACCATATTTACAAAGTGGCACACTGCTTGCAGCTTGCATTGCACCACTTTGCAACCCTTTACATCACATTATGCATGCGTCAGGCATAATATATGCAAGGGGAGAGCGTTCTGACACAGAGAGGCCTGGAAAAATGGTGCAGTGAAATTCACAAAAAAATTTCTGTCATTTTTAATTCCTACTCAGAGCAGGATTTAAAATGACACACCCACTTTAATCAATGGTACTTTTTATTATTATGATTATTATTATTATCGGATTTGTTAAGCGCATGGCTGCCAGAAACTGGGCTACCCAGAGCTCGAGGATAACCAGTAGCCATCAGTGGATTTTACTTGGGGAAAAGAAAGGTTTTTAACTGCTTGTGAAAAGACAGCAGATTATAATCACTTCTCAGATTAACAGGCAGTGGATTGCATAGTTTGGGAGCTAAATATGCAAAGGAACGCCAGCCGTCCCTGGATCTTCTGATTCTGGGTATGGTAAGAAGATCCAGGGAGCAAGAACTGAAAGTTCTTCTTGGTTCGTAAGATGTGATCAGTGAGTGAAGGATATTAGTGCCCTGGTTGTATCTGGCCCGATGTGTCATACAGATAGCTTTAAATTGAATTCTGCTTGGGGGAACGCTGGGTGGAAGGAAATTTGTGGCTCCTCTCACATTCCCGAACTTTCTGCCACAGAAATGTGAGGAACATGTGTTTTTTTAGCCAAATTTTGAGGTTTGCAAAGGATTCTGAGTAACAGAACCTGGTACGAGCCCCGCAAGTCACCCCTCCTTAGATTCCCCTATGTCTCTAGTTTTCAGAAATGCACAGGTTTGGTAGGTTTCCTTAGGTGCCGGCTGAGCTAGAGGCCAAAATCTACAGGTGGGCACTTCGCAAAAAACACCTCTGTTTTCTTCCAAAAATTTGGATGTGTCCACGTTGCGCTTTGGGGCGTTTCCTGTCGCGGGCGCTAGGCCTACACACACAAGTGAGGTATCATTTTTATCGGGAGACTTGGGGGAACGCTGGGTGGAAGGAAATTTGTGGCTCCTCGAAGATTCCAGAACTTTCTGCCACAGAAATGTGAGGAACATGTGTTTTTTTAGCCAAATTTTGAGGTTTGCAAAGGATTCTGGGTAACAGAACCTGGTCCGAGCCCCGCAAGTCACCCCTCCTTGGATTCCCCTAGGTCTCTAGTTTTCAGAAATGCACAGGTTTGGTAGGTTTCCCTACGTGCCGGCTGAGCTAGAGGCCAAAATCTACAGGTAGGCACTTCGCAAAAAACACCTCTGTTTTCTTCAAAAAATTTGGATGTGTCCACGTTGCGCTTTGGGGCGTTTCCTGTCGCGGGCGCTAGGTCTACCCACACAAGTGAGGTATCATTTTTATCGGGAGACTTGGGGGAACGCTGGGTGGAAGGAAATTTGTGGCTCCTCTCAGATTCACCGAACTTTCTGCCACAGAAATGTGAGGAACATGTGTTTTTTTAGCCAAATTTTGAGGTTTGCAAAGGATTCTGGGTAACAGAACCTGGTCCGAGCCCCGCAAGTCACCCCTTCTTGGATTCCCCTAGGTCTCTAGTTTTCAGAAATGCACAGGTTTGGTAGGTTTCCCTAGGTGCCGGCTGAGATGGAGGCCAAAATCTACAGGTAGGCACTTCGCTAAAAACACCTCTGTTTTCTTCCAAAAATTTGGATGTGTCCACGTTGGGCTTTGGGGCGTTTCCTGTCGCGGGCGCTAGGCCTACCCACACAAGTGAGGTATCATTTTTATGGGGAGACTTGGGGGAACGCTGGGTGGAAGGAAATTTGTGGCTCCTCTCAGGTTCCAGAACTTTCTGCCACAGAAATGTGAGGAACATGTTTTTTTAGCCAAATTTTGAGGTTTGCAAAGGATTCTGGGTAACAGAACCTGGTCCGAGCCCCGCAAGTCATCCCTCCTTGGATTCCCCTAGGTCTCTAGTTTTCAGAAATGCACAGGTTTGGTAGGTTTCCCTAGGTGCCGGCTGAGCTAGAGGCCAAAATCTACAGGTAGGCACTTCGCAAAAAACACCTCTGTTTTCTTCCAAAAATTTGGATGTGTCCACGTTGCGCTTTGGGGCGTTTCCTGTCGCGGGCGCTAGGCCTACCCACACAAGTGAGGTATCATTTTTATCGGGAGACTTGGGGGAACGCTGGGTGGAAGGAAATTTGTGGCTCCTCGAAGATTCCAGAACTTTCTGCCACAGAAATGTGAGGAACATGTGTTTTTTTAGCCAAATTTTGAGGTTTGCAAAGGATTCTGGGTAACAGAACCTGGTCCGAGCCCCGCAAGTCACCCCTCCTTGGATTCCCCTAGGTCTCTAGTTTTCAGAAATGCACAGGTTTGGTAGGTTTCCCTAGGTGCCGGCTGAGCTAGAGGCCAAAATCTACAGGTAGGCACTTCGCAAAAAACACCTCTGTTTTCTTCCAAAAATTTGGATGTGTCCACGTTGCGCTTTGGGGCGTTTCCTGTCGCGGGCGCTAGGCCTACCCACACAAGTGAGGTATCATTTTTATCGGGAGACTTGGGGGAACGCTGGGTGGAAGGAAATTTGTGGCTCCTCTCAGATTCCCAAACTTTCTGCCACAGAAATGTGAGGAACATGTTTTTTTAGCCAAATTTTGAGGTTTGCAAAGGATTCTGGGTAACAGAACCTGGTCCGAGCCCCGCAAGTCATCCCTCCTTGGATTCCCCTAGGTCTCTAGTTTTCAGAAATGCACAGGTTTGGTAGGTTTCCCTAGGTGCCGGCTGAGCTAGAGGCCAAAATCTACAGGTAGGCACTTCGCAAAAAACACCTCTGTTTTCTTCCAAAAATTTGGATGTGTCCACGTTGCGCTTTGGGGCGTTTCCTGTCGCGGGCGCTAGGCCTACCCACACAAGTGAGGTATCATTTTTATCGGGAGACTTGGGGGAACGCTGGGTGGAAGGAAATTTGTGGCTCCTCGAAGATTCCAGAACTTTCTGCCACAGAAATGTGAGGAACATGTGTTTTTTTAGCCAAATTTTGAGGTTTGCAAAGGATTCTGGGTAACAGAACCTGGTCCGAGCCCCGCAAGTCACCCCTCCTTGGATTCCCCTAGGTCTCTAGTTATCAGAAATGCACAGGTTTGGTAGGTTTCCCTAGGTGCCGGCTGAGCTAGAGGCCAAAATCTACAGGTAGGCACTTCGCAAAAAACACCTCTGTTCTCTTCCAAAAATTTGGATGTGTCCACGTTGCGCTTTGGGGCGTTTCCTGTCGCGGGCGCTAGGCCTACCCACACAAGTGAGGTATCATTTTTATCGGGAGACTTGGGGGAACGCTGGGTGGAAGGAAATTTGTGGCTCCTCTCAGATTACCGAACTTTCTGCCACAGAAATGTGAGGAACATGTGTTTTTTTAGCCAAATTTTGAGGTTTGCAAAGGATTCTGGGTAACAGAACCTGGTCCGAGCCCCGCAAGTCACCCCTTCTTGGATTCCCCTAGGTCTCTAGTTTTCAGAAATGCACAGGTTTGGTAGGTTTCCCTAGGTGCCGGCTGAGATGGAGGCCAAAATCTACAGGTAGGCACTTCGCTAAAAACACCTCTGTTTTCTTCCAAAAATTTGGATGTGTCCACGTTGGGCTTTGGGGCGTTTCCTGTCGCGGGCGCTAGGCCTACCCACACAAGTGAGGTATCATTTTTATGGGGAGACTTGGGGGAACGCTGGGTGGAAGGAAATTTGTGGCTCCTCTCAGGTTCCAGAACTTTCTGCCACAGAAATGTGAGGAACATGTTTTTTTAGCCAAATTTTGAGGTTTGCAAAGGATTCTGGGTAACAGAACCTGGTCCGAGCCCCGCAAGTCATCCCTCCTTGGATTACCCTAGGTCTCTAGTTTTCAGAAATGCACAGGTTTGGTAGGTTTCCCTAGGTGCCGGCTGAGCTAGAGGCCAAAATCTACAGGTAGGCACTTCGCAAAAAACACCTCTGTTTTCTTCCAAAAATTTGGATGTGTCCACGTTGCGCTTTGGGGCGTTTCCTGTCGCGGGCGCTAGGCCTACCCACACAAGTGAGGTATCATTTTTATCGGGAGACTTGGGGGAACGCTGGGTGGAAGGAAATTTGTGGCTCCTCGAAGATTCCAGAACTTTCTGCCACAGAAATGTGAGGAACATGTGTTTTTTTAGCCAAATTTTGAGGTTTGCAAAGGATTCTGGGTAACAGAACCTGGTCCGAGCCCCGCAAGTCACCCCTCCTTGGATTCCCCTAGGTCTCTAGTTTTCAGAAATGCACAGGTTTGGTAGGTTTCCCTAGGTGCCGGCTGAGCTAGAGGCCAAAATCTACAGGTAGGCACTTCGCAAAAAACACCTCTGTTTTCTTCCAAAAATTTGGATGTGTCCACGTTGCGCTTTGGGGCGTTTCCTGTCGCGGGCGCTAGGCCTACCCACACAAGTGAGGTATCATTTTTATCGGGAGACTTGGGGGAACGCTGGGTGGAAGGAAATTTGTGGCTCCTCTCAGATTCCCAAACTTTCTGCCACAGAAATGTGAGGAACATGTTTTTTTAGCCAAATTTTGAGGTTTGCAAAGGATTCTGGGTAACAGAACCTGGTCCGAGCCCCGCAAGTCATCCCTCCTTGGATTCCCCTAGGTCTCTAGTTTTCAGAAATGCACAGGTTTGGTAGGTTTCCCTAGGTGCCGGCTGAGCTAGAGGCCAAAATCTACAGGTAGGCACTTCGCAAAAAACACCTCTGTTTTCTTCCAAAAATTTGGATGTGTCCACGTTGCGCTTTGGGGTGTTTCCTGTCGCGGGCGCTAGGCCTACCCACACAAGTGAGGTATCATTTTTATCGGGAGACTTGGGGGAACGCTGGGTGGAAGGAAATTTGTGGCTCCTCGAAGATTCCAGAACTTTCTGCCACAGAAATGTGAGGAACATGTGTTTTTTTAGCCAAATTTTGAGGTTTGCAAAGGATTCTGGGTAACAGAACCTGGTCCGAGCCCCGCAAGTCACCCCTCCTTGGATTCCCCTAGGTCTCTAGTTATCAGAAATGCACAGGTTTGGTAGGTTTCCCTAGGTGCCGGCTGAGCTAGAGGCCAAAATCTACAGGTAGGCACTTCGCAAAAAACACCTCTGTTCTCTTCCAAAAATTTGGATGTGTCCACGTTGCGCTTTGGGGCGTTTCCTGTCGCGGGCGCTAGGCCTACCCACACAAGTGAGGTATCATTTTTATCGGGAGACTTGGGGGAACGCTGGGTGGAAGGAAATTTGTGGCTCCTCTCAGATTACCGAACTTTCTGCCACAGAAATGTGAGGAACATGTGTTTTTTTAGCCAAATTTTGAGGTTTGCAAAGGATTCTGGGTAACAGAACCTGGTCCGAGCCCCGCAAGTCACCCCTTCTTGGATTCCCCTAGGTCTCTAGTTTTCAGAAATGCACAGGTTTGGTAGGTTTCCCTAGGTGCCGGCTGAGATGGAGGCCAAAATCTACAGGTAGGCACTTCGCTAAAAACACCTCTGTTTTCTTCCAAAAATTTGGATGTGTCCACGTTGGGCTTTGGGGCGTTTCCTGTCGCGGGCGCTAGGCCTACCCACACAAGTGAGGTATCATTTTTATGGGGAGACTTGGGGGAACGCTGGGTGGAAGGAAATTTGTGGCTCCTCTCAGGTTCCAGAACTTTCTGCCACAGAAATGTGAGGAACATGTTTTTTTAGCCAAATTTTGAGGTTTGCAAAGGATTCTGGGTAACAGAACCTGGTCCGAGCCCCGCAAGTCATCCCTCCTTGGATTACCCTAGGTCTCTAGTTTTCAGAAATGCACAGGTTTGGTAGGTTTCCCTAGGTGCCGGCTGAGCTAGAGGCCAAAATCTACAGGTAGGCACTTCGCAAAAAACACCTCTGTTTTCTTCCAAAAATTTGGATGTGTCCACGTTGCGCTTTGGGGCGTTTCCTGTCGCGGGCGCTAGGCCTACCCACACAAGTGAGGTATCATTTTTATCGGGAGACTTGGGGGAACGCTGGGTGGAAGGAAATTTGTGGCTCCTCGAAGATTCCAGAACTTTCTGCCACAGAAATGTGAGGAACATGTGTTTTTTTAGCCAAATTTTGAGGTTTGCAAAGGATTCTGGGTAACAGAACCTGGTCCGAGCCCCGCAAGTCACCCCTCCTTGGATTCCCCTAGGTCTCTAGTTTTCAGAAATGCACAGGTTTGGTAGGTTTCCCTAGGTGCCGGCTGAGCTAGAGGCCAAAATCTACAGGTAGGCACTTCGCAAAAAACACCTCTGTTTTCTTCCAAAAATTTGGATGTGTCCACGTTGCGCTTTGGGGCGTTTCCTGTCGCGGGCGCTAGGCCTACCCACACAAGTGAGGTATCATTTTTATCGGGAGACTTGGGGGAACGCTGGGTGGAAGGAAATTTGTGGCTCCTCTCAGATTCCCAAACTTTCTGCCACAGAAATGTGAGGAACATGTTTTTTTAGCCAAATTTTGAGGTTTGCAAAGGATTCTGGGTAACAGAACCTGGTCCGAGCCCCGCAAGTCATCCCTCCTTGGATTCCCCTAGGTCTCTAGTTTTCAGAAATGCACAGGTTTGGTAGGTTTCCCTAGGTGCCGGCTGAGCTAGAGGCCAAAATCTACAGGTAGGCACTTCGCAAAAAACACCTCTGTTTTCTTCCAAAAATTTGGATGTGTCCACGTTGCGCTTTGGGGTGTTTCCTGTCGCGGGCGCTAGGCCTACCCACACAAGTGAGGTATCATTTTTATTGGGAGACTTGGGGGAACGCTGGGTGGAAGGAAATTTGTGGCTCCTCGAAGATTCCAGAACTTTCTGCCACAGAAATGTGAGGAACATGTGTTTTTTTAGCCAAATTTTGAGGTTTGCAAAGGATTCTGGGTAACAGAACCTGGTCCGAGCCCCGCAAGTCACCCCTCCTTGGATTCCCCTAGGTCTCTAGTTTTCAGAAATGCACAGGTTTGGTAGGTTTCCCTAGGTGCCGGCTGAGCTAGAGGCCCAAATCTACAGGTAGGCACTTCGCAAAAAACACCTCTGTTTTCTTCCAAAAATTTGGATGTGTCCACGTTGCGCTTTGGGGCGTTTCCTGTCGCGGGCGCTAGGCCTACCCACACAAGTGAGGTATCATTTTTATCGGGAGACTTGGGGGAACGCTGGGTGGAAGGAAATTTGTGGCTCCTCTCAGATTCACCGAACTTTCTGCCACAGAAATGTGAGGAACATGTGTTTTTTTAGCCAAATTTTGAGGTTTGCAAAGGATTCTGGGTAACAGAACCTGGTCCGAGCCCCGCAAGTCACCCCTTCTTGGATTCCCCTAGGTCTCTAGTTTTCAGAAATGCACAGGTGTGGTAGGTTTCCCTAGGTGCCGGCTGAGATGGAGGCCAAAATCTACAGGTAGGCACTTCGCTAAAAACACCTCTGTTTTCTTCCAAAAATTTGGATGTGTCCACGTTGGGCTTTGGGGCGTTTCCTGTCGCGGGCGCTAGGCCTACCCACACAAGTGAGGTATCATTTTTATCGGGAGACTTGGGGGAACGCTGGGTGGAAGGAAATTTGTGGCTCCTCTCAGGTTCCAGAACTTTCTGCCACAGAAATGTGAGGAACATGTTTTTTTAGCCAAATTTTGAGGTTTGCAAAGGATTCTGGGTAACAGAACCTGGTCCGAGCCCCGCAAGTCATCCCTCCTTGGATTCCCCTAGGTCTCTAGTTTTCAGAAATGCACAGGTTTGGTAGGTTTCCCTAGGTGCCGGCTGAGCTAGAGGCCAAAATCTACAGGTAGGCACTTCGCAAAAAACACCTCTGTTTTCTTCCAAAAATTTGGATGTGTCCACGTTGCGCTTTGGGGCGTTTCCTGTCGCGGGCGCTAGGCCTACCCACACAAGTGAGGTATCATTTTTATCGGGAGACTTGGGGGAACGCTGGGTGGAAGGAAATTTGT